>NC_042617.1:4887408-5187408 GCF_901001135.1 Rhinatrema bivittatum | reverse complement strand
CTTCTTACTTTTTTAACCTTGAAGAAATCAATTCTATTATTCAATTTAATAAAATCAATTTGGATTTGCAAGAAAAGGCTTGGGAGGGATTGCTTTAGATGTAGCAACCTCTATCAGTAAAAATTTTAAGGTTCAGAATTCTGTATAAATTTGTGAAAAAGAAAATAAAACTGAAGTTTCTTTAATACAGAAGGTCTGTAGGCCTGAAAAATAAAAACTATTATACAACAGAATTATTAAAACAATAATATAATATAACTTGTAGAATAGCATAGCGCCTCCTAGTGGAGACCCCATCATTACTTTATAGATTGCAACTATTGTTCCAGGTTGCAATCAATAATACTCTGAGCTTACTTTCAATGTGGAATATCAGAATAGAATTTCTTCATATAATTATTAGAATAGGAAATTAAACACGCAGTTTGAAAGTATTAAAAGATTAAATAACATATAGAAACTAGAGAGAGAAACTGCAGTACTAAGTCCAGTTTTTTTTCTTTTCAAAAGTTCTCCCTCCCTCCCCCATGAGTGGCAAGCAAGAGTTAACAGAAAGACAGAAAAGGGAGGGAGGAGCAGTGTTTCTCAAAAGAAAAGAACTGCACCCAAGGAATTAATCCTTCAGTCAATAGGAACTGAAAGATAGCTTTGTTTAACAATTTAGATAACATCGACCACAGACAATGGCTTGGCAAGTACTTGCTGATTCCTTGCAGACAGATTCTATTTTAATTTACTTTTGTCCTGAAAGGGAGAATCACAGTAAAAATATAAGTTCTGTACACTAGCAATTCAAACTATAAACTTAAATCTCAGAGAAATGGAGTCATTTTAAATGTGAGCCAAATAAATTTTGCAAGAAGTGAACATTTCACATGAAATTCACACAGCAATTGTTCAAATTTCAGTACAGTTTTAACATAAGGCTGTGCATACACTTTGTGGGGGAAAATACTCTCAAAGTATGCAGATTTTTTGTAACTGAATATCAAAGACTAATAGAAACCATTTTTTCCAAATCTGTACTGTTTGTTAAGAGAAACCATTTTTTTTCAAATCTGTACTGTTTGTTAAGAGAAACCATTTTTTTTTTTTCATAGTGATATTTTCTTTGCTTGTAACGCAGGAGTCTAATTAAATCCTTTTTTTCATATTGATATTTTCTTTGCTTGTAACGCAGGAGTGCAGCTGCTTGGCCCAAGGTCTTATATGCTGATTTCTTTGAAGACCTGGGGGCATAGCCACTGCTCATGGCACTCAACTCTATTGCTGCCACACCTAGTTCTTTAATCCCTTTTGTAATAGGAGAGGTTTGAATCCCTTTCAATAATTCCTCTCTTGTGAGATTTCCATGTTCTAGGTGAAATCCCATGCTGACCGCGGCACATAAATTGTTACCGGGAGCAGTGGTTTGAGATGGTAATTTACCTGGACAAATTGATGATGCAGAATCAATGACTGTCTCAGGCAATGGCAAATGGGGGTACAGGGAGTGGTTGGTGGGGGAAGGGGGTTGCAGGCAAGATGGAGGAAGGCTAGTTTTTCTGACCTCAGTGTTTTCAGTTTCCTGGGGCCTTTTCTCTGAGGTGGACGCAGAGGAAGCCACAGGAGCCATGTGAGTGTGTGTCCCCAGATGTTCTATTTCATTTTCTGTCCCCCTTTGTTCATGGTTCTTTTCTGTGATGGGGAAGGCTTGAAGTCCTTCCAACAATTCTTTTTCTGTAAGGTTTTCTTTCTGCTGAAATTCAATGCTAATCGCCCCACCCAGGCCAGGTTGTGGCTCAATTGTTCTCAAGGACTGCTTTTCTAAAGAGGTGTGAATGGGCTTGGGTGTGGGTATGGAGAGCTGATACAAAGAATTTGCTGTCTCTGAGGGAGACTGAGCATAAGATGGGGGGAAGGGTATTCTGATTGAGTCTGCCTGCTTCTAAAAGCACATGGTTTGAAACTGCTGTCTTTAAACTTTTTTTTTCTATGTGTTCAATGGCCTCTGTACATTTTTGCCAGATTAATCTTTGCTTTATGGGAGCTCTGGGAGCCATATGAAGACAATTGCCGATTAAAATCCAGTCTTGGGTATTTAGAGTTCCCGCCTCCATTGAATACCAAGGGCAACGGCAAGCTATTTCACTTATTAATTTTTCTAAGTCCCCCAGGCTGATTTGCGCTATTTTTCTTCTGGTGATGAAATAATGATTATTGATGATTTGCTGCAGCTCTCTGGCATGTAGCCTCTGCTGTACAGTCAAATCATTGCCCATGCTCACGAATGTGGGGAACAAACTTGCTGAGAAATACTTTAAAGATACTAAAAAATACCTTAAAAATACTTACGATTGCAAATCTGTTGAACGGTACGTACCTAAGCTTTGACCAGCCGAAATAAGCATGGAGTTTATCATCACGTCGCGGGGATCACCAGATGTTGAATATGGAGGCATAGAACACACTTGAGGCAGCTTTCATCGCAGGCAGCAAAAGGGCTGGAGCACACTTTGGTGCTCTCCTTTATTGTACATTCATACAAAGGCAGATGATGTGTCATTACATGATTGGCTACTTTCCCCATAGCAACAGACGAGTCCCTACACTATTGGCTTTGGCTCAGGGGGTGTGCACGGATCATTTCATTGGCTGCTGAAATCTATACCTCCTGACTTTGTCCTGCCTCTGACTAGGGAACACCCAGCCCCTCTTTCAGGCTAACAGGATTAATTATAAGCCAGAGAAATACATGAAGTCAGGTATCCTCTCCTTGGCAGAGACTTAAGCACAAGTGATGCTTTTATTCAGGCAAAGGTCAGGGAGAAGGGAAGTTAATGTTTAACCCTGATGAAATGGCTTGCTGGCAAGCGCATATTTCCCACAATTCTGTCAAAGAATGGATCTGTTGCTGAAGAAAATCTGTAGGATCCTGTTTCATAATGCTGTAGAATTCTCGATTATCTAAATGTTCTATCATTGTACTCTCATACTTAGAACGATCTTGTAAAAACTATGGCTCCCCTCTTACCTGCTGATTTAGTAACCAAATTTTTATCATTAGCTAATGTGGCTAAAGCTACTCTTAATGGTTTAGACAAATTGATAACTGGGTGTATCTTTCAATTCAATAGTTTCTATATCTTTTTAACACCAACTGTTTAAATGTGAAAATATGGGGATCAATTGGATGGACTACAGAAATTTCATGCAAGATCAAACAGTAATTTTCTCACAAAATGATCTATGGCTATTCTGATATTTATTTATTTATTTAGAATTTTTATATACAGACGTTCTTGAAAAAAAATATCAAATCATATCGGTTTCCATTGTAACAGAACAATCGCGGCTATGGCGTTACATTGAAACAATGATATCAAATGGTTTATGGAAATTAGTTGGAACAAACGAGAGACCATGATCTAACTATTGTGCTTGAGCTGCATTAAGCTCCATAGAAGATAAATTTACTATTGATGTTGACTCCTGAGTGATTCTTCCCGGTGGTTGACACTGTTCTTTATAAGCCCTCTGCCGGGGTCGCCTGCAGAAATTTTTTTGACCACATGTTCGAACCTTGCCTTCTAAAAAAAAAAAATTAGGCAGCATGATTTTTTCATCTGTTCAACAAATCCATTTTCTCTGCTAAATCATCAGACCCATTGGAGCTGTCACTGGATGAAAATGTGAAACGCACTTGTTTTTGAGATTTTTTTTTTGCCGATTCTTATCCATTCAAGTGTATACTTGGTTAACAGCATAATCAGATTGGTCTTGCTTAAACTTGCCCTAATATGCCCCTGCTCTAAGGTATATGTGGGACACACCAGTCAGGCAGTAAAAGTCCGATTGTTGGAACATTGGAGTGGAGGAGTAGCCTAATGGTTAGAGTAGTGGGCTATAAACCAAGAGACCAGGTTTTGAGTCCCACTGTTGCTCCTTGTGACCTTGGGCAAGTCACTTTACCCTTCTTTGCCTCAGGTACAAACTGATGGGCCGATACAGTAAAAACGCGGGAGAGCGGGCGAGCGATTCAGTATTTTAATTTATTAAAATGAGGCCCGGTGGTAAAAAGAGGCGCTAGGGACACTACCGCGTCCCTAGTGCCTCTTTTTTGACGAAAGCGGCGGCTATCAGCGGGTTTGACAGCTGACGCTCAATTTTGACACTGGTTTGGAAACTGGATGCCGGCAAAATTGAGCGTCTGGTTTTTGACCCGCCAGCTGTGGGCCCATTTTAAAATTTTTTTTTTTTTTTTTACTTTTTTAAACTTTCGGGACCTCCGACTTAATATCGCCATGATGTAGTCAGCCTAACTTCATAACTGGCAACAAGATAAATTAGTAAATTGATTATTCCTGTTATCCGGCGGATAGAGACGCATCAAGGTCCGGTGATCCTAGTTGCACCAGAGTGGCCTCGTCGACCATGGTTTGCAGATCTTCTCAATCTGGCAGTAGACTGCCCTCTTCGGCTCAGTCATCTGCCACGTCTTCTTCGCCAAGGACCAATATTTTTCAAGGAGGCAGATCGCTTCTGTCTTGCGGCTTGGCTTTTGAGAGGCGTCAATTGAGACGCTGCGGATATCCAGTTTCTGTCATCTCCACGCTCCTGAAAGCTAGGAAGACATCCATGTCGGTTACTTATGTCAGAGTATGGAAGGTTTTTGAGGAATGGTGCAAGTCAAAATCGATTCTACCAACACAGGCCTCTGTGACACATGTGCTTTCCTTCCTACAGGCTGGTCTGGATTTGGGCCTTGCCTATAATTCTCTTCTTGTGCAGGTGGCGGCGTTGGGAGCCTTCCTACGTAGTAATGACAGGGAGCTTCTGGCCTCACATCCAGATATCCTACGTTTTCTAAAGGGGGTAAAACACTTGAAGCCTCCAATTTAGACCACCTTGTCCTTCTTGTAATCTCAATTTGGTACTCCGGGCTCTATGTGCACCGCCTTTTGAGCCTCTGACTTCGGCCACACTCAAGGATGTCACCCTTAAGACCATCTTCCTGGTGGCGATCAGCTCAGCACGTCGGATCTCTGAACTACAAGCTCTATCATGTAGGGAGCCATACCTTCGTTTCACGCCAGGGGGAGTATCCCTGCGGACAGTTCTATCTTTTCTGCCGAAGGTGGTCTCGACTTTCCATCTCAACCAATCGATAGAGCTTCCGTCATTTTTATCCTCTGATTCTTCTGACCTGCGTCGGTTGGATGTCCGACGTTCTTTGATACATTATTTGGAGGTCACTAATGAATTTCGACTCTCCGATCATTTGTTTGTCCTTTGGTCGGGACCCAGGAAGGGTTGCATGGCATCCAAACAATCAATCGCTCGCTGGCTGAAAGGAGCGATTATAGCCGCATACATCGGAGTGGGTAAGTCTCCACCTTTAGCTGTTAAGGCGCATTCTCTCCACGCTCAAGCGACGTCGTGGGCGGAAAGTTCTGCACTTTCTTCTCAGGAAATCTGTAGGGCGGCCACATGGAAGTCTCTCCACACTTTCGCAAGACATTATCGTCTAGAAATTTGCGCGCCGTCTCACGGTCAGCTTGGAGACAGGGTCATACGGGCAGGGCTGTCCACGACCCACCCATGATGGGGAAGCTTTGGTACATCCCACAGTCTGGAATGATCCTGGTACGTACAGGGAAAAGAAAATTATTCCTTACCTGCTAATTTTCGTTCCTGTAGTACCATGGATCATTCCAGACCCCTCCCTGGTTTTGGGGGTTCTTTGTGGGCCATCCCTGCTTTCCTGTCTTCACAATATTTTCACTCTGTATCTCTAGTTATTGCGAGCTGTGTTTTTGAACACAGTGCTGTTTGCAAGTTCTCAGTTACAGTTTTTTGAGTACAAGTTAGTTGCTGTCACTTACAGCTGTTATTTTTTTCTCTATATTTTTGAGATTAATTGATTCCTCTGGTTCTGTCTCTTCTCGTCTTGGCTTTGCTAGTCCAGTTACTGAGGATTGAGGCGAGGGAGGCGTGGCTATATAGGTCCTCTCCTGGGAATTTTTGGTTCTAACTCCATCTGCTGGACAGGGAACATAACCCACAGTCTGGAATGATCCATGGTACTACAGGAATGAAAATTAGCAGGTAAGGAATAATTTTCTTATTTTTCTAGAAGTGACACACCATCCGAGTTATGCTAGGTTTTTTTATGAATTTTGACACACTGAGCTCAAAAGGTTGGCCATCACTGACTTAGTGAATGGCCTGTGCTATTACTGGCATCAGTAGCATGGGATCTTTTTAATGTTTGTGTACTTGTCAGGTTCTTGTGGCCTGGTTTGGCCTCTGTTGGTGTTGTGTCCGTCTCTGCTCCACCCACCTTACCTCGTTGGCGACTTCCTTCGGGGTTGATGGAAGGCTAGCTGCTGCAGCGTCTCCAGGCCGTCCTCCTCTGGTGTTCCCGGACCAGCTCGACACTGCAAGCCACCATGTTGACCAGATGCCTAAGGGCGCACGCGGCCCAACTGATGTACCAGCGTTGGCGCGTCCCCCAGGGGCGTCCCCCTGAGATGATGTCACCAGCTCCGGATATTTAAGGTCTCAGTTTTCGTTAACTAGATGAGTTAGCAAGGGTTTGCTTCCTCCTGGTCGCTGCGGATGGGATTTGCTCTCCGCAAACCCAGCTACTCTGCCTCCTCGGACTTCACTAGAGGTACCCGCTCCTCGGGGGCCCTTGCTCTCTCTCTTTCTTTTCAGGTCACAGTCCGGAACCGGTACTCGCTCCTTGAGGGCCTAATGCATACCATCTCCTGGGCTGCCTTAAGAGACTATTGCATGAGTGTTACCATCAAGGACTTGTTCCTGAATGCCACATGCTTTGCCTACTCGCTTTCTTAGTTTCTCTACAGTTCAGCCACCCTGCGATTGCTGTTCCAGTATCTGAGGGACTACAGCCCAGCCGGGTGCTTCCAGCTCACTACTGCCACCTCTGGTGGTTTACTGTATTGTCTAATAAAAGAACTAGTGTGTGTCTGTCTCCTACACTAAGCCAGACCAGTGGTCCCTCTTGGGATTTCTCCAGAGGGCGTGGTCACCTGCCACTGGTCCAAGGATCCACCCACAACTATTCTCAATAACGACAGATTGCTAAATACCAGCTTTAACAACAGAGATTTCTGACAGTTGGAGACAGGATGCTGGGCTTGATAGACACTTGGTCTGACCCAGCATGGAAATTTCTTATGTTCTTATGTTGCTTTAGAAAGGAAATTATTTTTTTTTCTGTCTTTAGATTTAGTTGTTCAAAGGGAAAGTTTTTGTTTGAAGTCTTGAGAGTTGAAAGAAGCTCATTACTAGTGTTAATTTTATCAGGGCCTGAGTTCTGTATATAGGTCTGCCAAGCTAAAAAAGATTTGCCATTCTTGAGGAGATGAAGGTTCTTGAAGATGAACATATCAAAATGTGCCAATTTTATATGAATAAAAACTTATCTGAAAGTAGTGCTAATGCTTCAGTCCAGGTTTCAAGAAGGCAATTTAAAAATGAAGAGACTCTCTTAGAACAGTCAGGTTTGTAAGTTACAAAGAAATTTTTATTTTTATCTAGTGTAAACTTCAATCAAAATCTATTTTTTAATCATCAAAAATTCATCATCTCCTAATCATATCAAAACCTCCTCTAAATCAGTTAGCCTGACTTCAGTGCCAGGAAAAGTGGAAAGTGTTCTAAACATCAAAATCACAGAACATATAGAAAGACATGGTTTAATGGAACAAAGTCAGCATGGCTTTACCCAAGGCAAGTCTTGCCTCACAAATCTGCTTCTCTTTTTTGAAGGAGTTAATAAACATGTTGATAAAGGTGAACCAGTAGATGTAGTATACTTGGGTTTTCAGAAGGTGTTTGACAAGGCTCCTCATGAGAGGCTTCTAGGAAAAGTAAAAAGTCATGGGATAGGTGGCAATGTCCTTTCGTGGATTGCAAACTGGCTAAAAGACAGGAAACAGAGTAGGATTAAATGGACAATATTCTCAGTGGAAGGGAGTGGGCAGTGGAGTGCCTCAGGGATCTGTATTGGGACCCTTACTTTTCAATATATTTATAAATGATCTGGAAAGAAATACGACGAGTGAGATAATCAAATTTGCAGATGATACAAAATTGTTCAGAGTAGTTAAATCACAAGCAGATTGTGATAAATTGCAGGAAGACCTTATGAGACTGGAAAATTGGGCATCCAAATGGCAGATGAAATTTAATGTGGATAAGTGCAAGGTGATGCCTATAGGGAAAAATAACCCATGCTTTAGTTACACAATGTTAGGTTCCATATTAGGTGCTACAACCCAAGAAAGATCTAGGCATCATACTGGATAACACACTGAAATTGTCGGTTCAGTGTGCTGCGGCAGTCAAAAAAGCAAACAGAATGTTGGGAATTATTAGAAAGGGAATGGTGAATAAAACGGAAAATGTTATAATGCCTTTGTATCTCTCCATAGTGAGACCGCACCTTGAATACTGTGTACAATTCTGTTCGCCGCATCTCAAAAAAGATATAATTGCGATGGAGAAGGTACAGAGGAGGGCTACCAAAATGATAAAGGGAATGGAACAGCTCCCCTATGAGGAAAGACTAAAGAGGTTAGGACTTTTCAGCTTGGAGAAGAGACGGCTGAGGGGGGATATGATAGAGGTGTTTAAAATCATGAGAGGTCTAGAACGGGTAGATGTGAATCAGTTATTTACTCTTTCGGATAATAGACGAGGGGGCACTCCATGAAGTTAGCATGTGGCACATTTAAAACTAATCAGAGAAAGTTCTTTTTTACTCAACGCACAATTAAACTCTGGAATTTGTTGCTAGAGGATGTGGTTAGTGCAGTTAGTATAGCTGCATTTAAAAAAAGATTGGATAAGTTCTTGGAGGAGAAGTCCATTACCTGCTATTAATTAAGTTGACTTAGAAAATAGCCACTGCTATTACTAGCAAGGGTAACATGGAATAGACTTAGTTTTTGGGTACTTGCCAGGTTCTTATGGCCTGGATTGGCCACTGTTGGAAACAGGATGCTGGGCTTGATGGACCCTTGGTCTGACCCAGTATGGCATGTTCTTATGTTCTTAATGACACCTATATCATTGAAATGCAACAAGCCTCTGACATGCAACATACAAAACAAAACACAAAGACCAACACACAAAAAACATAAAAATTAAGACAAAAGCCGGTATGGCCGAAACACCCTAGGGCACTCCGAACCTAAAAAGAAACAGACCAATGTCATGAAAGCACAGTCCTAAAAATTATTCTTGAAGGAAGTAAGACCATCCAGAAACCAGTTGCTTCGAGGACTTATAGCTTCTGTAGGTAACAGTCCCTCCACGTGGCTGTATGTTGTTGGTGTTCTTACTGGACTTCACATGTCCAAGGATGTCAAAATTTGATGTCCAAAGATATAAACTCTGCTGCCTAACTTTTATGATGGCAAATAAACTGTTACAGGTGCCGTTCGCAGCAGACCCGCGGCACGGCCCCCTCACCTTCTCACACAGACTCCAGTTCCTGGTTCTTCCTTGCTGGCGGCGGTTGGCCATCGGCTCCGACCTCGGGCTGCCCCCGGTGCCTCCAGCTCTGCCTCTGTCCCCAGTTCTGCAGCTCAAGATGCCATTGCTCGTCGGGCCTCTCAGCGTGGTCTGCGGAGAGACGCCACTACCCGTGCCGTGAGTGCATCTCTGATCCTTATGAAGGGCCTGCGGCGGGAACCTGGTCCCAGCCCCGGATGATGACATCAGACTCTTCAATGTATTTAAGCTCAGGCCTCGCTCCATAGCATTGCCTTTGCAACAGGTATCCTCGCTATCCGAGTACTCGTTGCTACTAGAGAATCCTCTCTAATCTTCGTTCCTGACCTCCGTTGTTCCCGGTTCCTGTCGTCTTCGTTCCTGCCCTGACTATGTGTTGGATTGACTCTACTGATATCGACTTTGTTTTGTTTGACTGCGCTTCATCTTATCTCCAGACCCAGACCTTTGCTACACCTGACCACCGCTATTGACTTCTCAATGATCAGGCCATTGCCTTGATTGACTAAAGCTATTGACTTTCTCAGAGATCTGAACTCGTCATTGCTTGCCATGACCTCCGCTTTGCCGTTGGCCCTGATCCAAGCCTGTTATTGACGCCTCCTCTAGCCTACTCCTTGGACGTGGACTTTAGGCTCTGGCCTACCTTTGCTTGAGCACCCCCAGCTAATCTCCGTTCCATTGGCACTCGAGTTCCAGTACCATACCCAGTCCAGGGTAGGACTATGCCACCTACTGGCTGCTGTCTCTGGGCTGAACCAACCTATCTTACTAACCAATCTTGAGGCCCACCTAAGTCCTGCCGGCACCCAAAAGCTCAACCCGCGGGGAACGAGGGCTGGTATAGGTGAAGTTCTAGTGGCCTCTACCTTCAGCCCACTCTACCTGCCGTAGGATCCCTCCTATGGGTAGCGTCAACCCCACCTTTGCCCAAAGGTCCACCTGCGACACAACATATGCACGGTAAGAAACCTTTTATATCTGTCAGTATTGTGTAGAAAGAAAGAATATATCTCCAATTATGAAAAAAGTGGAACAATCCAATCGTAAATAATGTTAGTATTCATTGAGACCTGAGTGGTGTTAATGCAGTAGACCTCCCATTAATCCAAGAGTGGTCCCAAGCCCATAGGTCCGGCCAAAACCGCTTTGGAAGAGCCCAGTTTCATTCCATCACATTGGTGAATATAGCGGGTCCCAACTTCAGTGAGTCCCGATGCTGCAGTGTTTCAGCATAGAAAACATGCCTGCATCAGGGGAACTCGCATGAATCTAAAAAAATCATATGTATAGACCAATTAAATACAAAGACTAAAATACATAAAAACAGGTTTTGGTCGGATCTGTGGGCTTGGGGCCACTCTCGGGTTGGCTTTTTTTTTTTTCCTGATTCACCCCTCCCCATAGGGATGCAGTGCTGAGATAGCTTGATCCCTTTCTGACTTTTTCTGTAAGAGAAGTCTTCAATAACCACCACTAAGGAGGATGCATAAGACTGGGAGACCCCCAGTTAGATCTCTATCCACAGGACCAGGATGGACTGTGTGTCCAGGAAGGATATGGGTTCAGGTAGAACTGTTTTTGCTGTGAAGGTTTGGACCATTCCAGTAGGATTCCCGGTTATCTGCTGGGTGAGTTTTATGCAATTAAAACTACAATGGAAGTTCTACCCATATGCCTGAAATTAAGGAAACCTACATATAGAAATATCCATGTACCAGCAGTCAGATGTAATTTCAACATCATGGACAAATGGACTTTTATTTAATCATTTGCCAAATCAATAAACTTTAACACCCAGAGCCTGGTCCTGTCTGATTTGTCCCAGCATCTCACCCCTTGGGATGCAGCTACTATCTACACACACTGGAAGCAAAAACCATTGTCTGGACCTTAAAAAGAATCCACAATGGGATAGAGAGTCAAGCATGGGAGTTAATTGCTAGCTGTAGCAGCCCTGAAGAGAATAAATACGTTTAGGTACTCTTGGGAATTAAAACCCGCAGAAGGGTTACTTAGGTAAATTGGCTGTTTGGCATTTAACTTCTATAAACCAAAGTTGCTCAAGTGTGATGGGGGTTTTCCATAGACAGCAGGATAAATCAGCCCAAACCGTGGAATATGCCAACATGGACCCAGCTCTGAGAGCTCACAAATCTTGCGTATGTGTCCCTCGGTCTCTTCCAGAGCTTTTTATTTTTATTTATTTGATGTTTTGAAAGCCACTCTGAGAAAAGATTACAACACTCCCAATAAAACATAAAATAGTACAATAAAATGACACCACTCACAATAGACTTCCTCGCTGTAGACCTGAAGTTTCTCACCTGAAAGGTGTTCTGTCTAGCCATCACTTTAGTACAAACTGAGCAAATTACAGACTTTGGTTTCTTATTTGCCATACCTTCAGTATTTTTCTAACAGGATTGTTATATGCACTCACCCTAAGTTTCTTCTGAATGTGGCATCTGTGTTCCACATCAACCAAACAATCAAGCTGCTGATTTTCTTTCTGAAACTGCATGCATACACAGGAGAACAAGCTTTTTATTTCTTGGACTATAAGAGCCCTAACATATTACAGGACTCCATTTCACCATCGGATTTCTCAGCTGTTCATGTCCTTTGATCCCAACAGGTGGGGAAGGTCATTTGTCAAAAGAACTCTCTTTAATTAGCAGTGCACTATAAAGTTTGTTAGCTACACGCTGGCTGGTTTACAGATTACGGACTCTGTCAAGACTCATCAAGCAAGAGTTATGGTGATCTCAGTGGCTCATCCGAGGGCCACTTCTACTGCTACCTAATTGTCAGTCCATACCTTCACATCTCACTACTGTCTGGACAGTATGTCTTGCAGAGACCGTTCCTTTGGGCAAGCAGTTCTGCGCAGCTGTTTACTCAGTAGTTCCCTCTCCACTGGGTGGGGTCTAGACAAGCCTTGGCTTGGGACTCACCACTGCTTATGGTTGATTTAAATCCAGCTTGTCGATAGAGAAAGCAGAAATGAGGTTTTCTGTAAATGTATTTATTTATTTATTTATGTATTTAAAAATGATTATAGCTTTTATAATTTATTTAACACTTTTTTATACCGACCTTCATAGTAATAACCATATCGGATCGGTTTACATAAAACAAGGGTATAACTGAAGCAATAAATAAAAGTAATTAACAAGAGAAGTGAATAAGGTAAAGTTACATTTAACAAGGAGTAAAAAACTTGGGAAGCTTAAAAGCTGGAAGAAAGGTAAAGGCAGAAGGTAATTAAAGAAACATAATACAAAAAGGAATTTGGGTTAGAGCATAAGATGCTTTAACCAGTGAGTGCCAGAGTCCTTCGTTTGAATGGTTGGAGGACCTCAATCTTCTACGTCCAAGTGAGGAAAAAAAGATGACTAAGGATTGTCTGGAGGATCATCGAAGGCTTGGTGGAATAGCCACGTCTTAAGTTTTTTTCTGAACGTAATGAGACAGGGTTCTAATCGGAGGCTTGAAGGAATGTTGTTCCAAATAGACGGACCTGCTATTGAAAAAGCTCGGTCTTTGGTCGAGGAAAGGCGTGAGGCTTTAGTTGGGGGGTAATTCAAAGTACCTTTATGATTATCTCTAATTGGTCTGTTGGAGGAATGTAGTTTGAAGGGTATTTCAAGGTTGAGTTGGAGTTTGTGATGGATGGATTTATGTATTAGGGTGATTGATTTGTAAAGGATTCTAAAATTTACTGGTAGCCAATGTAGATTCCTGAGGATGGGTGAGATGTGATTTCCGCGGCTGGTGTTGGTCAGTAATCTAGAATTAATATAGATTAATCAACACAGTTTACATACATAATAGTAAAATATATTCTTAAATAGGATAAATCAGCCATACATTTATTACCCACCCACCTTCTGGGAGAGAGTGGGGGCTAATGAGCTGCCTGTACGGTATGTCCCATTTACAAAATATAGGCCATCCTCACCCGTCTCTGGGATGTACATTGCAAAGGAAAAAGCAGGGAAGTACACTCTGAAAGTAAGTACTCTTTTAGTAGCGAGAAAATAATCTCCTAGCCAGTATTTTATGATACCAAGCTAATAACAGATACCAGGCTAATAACTGCCTAGGATAAACCTATGTTTTTGATTCTTACAGTTTTTGTTGATTTATATATTTATCTCTCTCTAATTGTTTCTTTGTTTAAACTCTGTACTGTCTTCCATTGCCCAGGTTTTATGCTCCCTGTTTAATGTAACTTTACTTTCTACCTTGATGTTAATATGTTTCCCCTCAGTTACATTGTAAACTGGTACGATAAGACCTAGTCTTGAGCATCGGTATAGGAAAAGAAATTAAATAAAATAAATAAATAAATAAAATAAATACTTTAGCAAGAAGCCTGGCATCTGAAACCCAGTCAAGGAGGCTGGATAAAGTATTTATCTTGCTGCAAGGCCACCTGTGCATCTAAAACATGAATTTTTGTGATCTAAAATGTCCTGTCTTGCTGTGCTCTAAGAATAGTGAAGGTAAGATTTCACCGAGTTGTATATATACAGGTGTTTATCAGATTCAGAATAAGTAAATAGAGATTTCCCATACCTTTAGGCTTTGTTTTCTTCTTTTTAAAGTTTCCCTGTACATGTGTGATAGTGCCATCAGTGTGTTTCTTTTCTGATCCTGGCCATTTAGAGACTTTTCTTTCTGATAAGTCAGAGTAATTTGCTATGTTTAGTTGGGGTTAGCTGGGTTATAAATTACATACATTTTGCAGCATTATTAGTAAACTTGGTTTTTCTTTTTTTTCTAGTATATTTATCCCTTTTGTGGGCTTGTAACAAATTTATATTGACTTTAAGATTATGTATGGTTTACTTTTATAATTAATTTTCTTTCGTTTCATTTCATGTATACAATTCAGCATGTCATTCTTTCCCTCTGGAGTGTCAAGCCCCCATCTTTTGCAAGACCCCTGGCTGAGTCTTTAATTCTTGCTGTTGTTCCACAGGGCAGGGATATGCAGCCTGGCACGGAACGGGTGGTGGCCCTAGTGGATATGGATTGCTTCTATGTCCAAGTAGAGCAGAGACTGAACCCGGCGCTAAAGAACAAACCCTGTGCTGTCGTGCAATATAAAACATGGAAAGGAGGAGGGTAAGTCTGTATTCTTCTGCCTTGGTACTGTAGAAACCATTTCACTACTAATCAAGAGCAAAAATACTGGGAATAGTATACCCTTATCAAAATCAAAAAAACTCAGACCAGTTACTCTATGCATGGGAATAAGTATCAGAATGTTCTAAGTGCTCTTAAGAATAATCTGCAGGCTATTGCCCACAATGGGCTTCAACCAGCATTCATACCACTGAGCACACAATTCTCACGTCATTTACTCATTCCCTTTTCTATTTACACTTTTATAACCCCAAGCTACCTTACATTCATTTTTATAAATATCAAAAATATCTCAAAGTCTAAAAAGCTACTTGCAACATATCTTTTAAACTTCCACATGTGAGAAAGAGGAGTCCCTTTTCCACAGCCCTCTGCCATGATGTGATATAAATCATGGAAAGGGTGACTCCTTTCCTACCACCCTGTTCTGACATTCTCCCCCCTGCTGCTCTACTTTAACTTTCACTTCTCTCCTATGCCTTGCTGGCTCCCTGTGATGTGGGCTCTCCCAGCTTTTTTCCTACTTCTGCATCCCTTACTCCCCATTACCAGTATACTCATTCATTATCAGAGTTGTAATATGCCTTGGAATCTAGAACATACATGCCATACTGGATCAGACTAATGACTCATCAAGCCTAGCATCCTGTCTCTGATAGTGGCCAATCTAGGTCTTCCTATGGTTGACCAGTACTTCTCACCATTTGCTCTTAATATCAGTTCTTGCATTGTCTTGAAAAAATAAATCTGTCAACAAGCAAGGCTGAATTAGCAATGACACATGGGTGACAACATATGGCACTGAATGGACCCAATTCTCACAGCTTGATAAAACTTTACTGAGCATATACGCGATTTCCCATTATGAGCTCTGCAGTCTTGATTTGTCTGACGTTTTACCTTTTCGCTCTCTCTCTATAATGAATTTTGTTTTTGAGCTTCTCTGTGGGCAAGCAGGAACAAATTCAGCCACACTTCCATAAGAAACTTGCTGGGCAAACTGGATGGATCATTTGTTCTTTTTCTGCCATCAATACTATGTTACAAGTGGATTACTTCATCTAATGGCTACAATACGGGCATGTCTTCTGAGCATATGTGGGAACTCCTGTGCAGCAACTATGTGCTAGTCTCTCATTTTTCTTCCGCCAAACCCAAAAGCTGTTCTGCTGTAAACTGATCATAACATGATTAAATTTGAATTGACTGGAAGGGGGACAATAAGTAAATCCATGGCTCTAGCGTTAAACTTTCAAAAGGGAAACTTTGATAAAACAAGAAAAATAGTTAGAATAAACTGAAAGGTGCAGCTACAAAGACTGAGTGTTCAGCAGGCATGGGCATTGTTAAAAAAAAAATGCCATCTTAGAAGCACAGTCCAGATGTATTCCACACATAAAGAAAGGTAGAAGGAAAGCCAAAGAATACCGGCATGATTAAAAGGTGAGGTGAAAGAGGCTATTTTAGCCAAAAAGAACTTTGTTCCAAAATTGGAAGAAGTTTCCATCTGAAGAAAATATGAAAAAGCTTAAGCATTGGGCAAGTTAAATATAAAAACATTGATAAGACAAGCTAAGAGAGAATTTGAAAAGAAGGTGGCCATAGAGGCAAAAACTCGTAATAAAAACTTTTTAAAATATATCCAAAGCAGGAAGCCTGTGAGGGAGTCAGTTGGACTGTTAGATGATCAAGAGGTTAAAGGGCACTTAAAGATAAGGCCATCGCAGAAAGACTAAATGAATTCTTTGCTTTGGTATTTACTGAAGAGGATGTTGGGAAGATACCCGTTCCAAAGATAGGTTTCAAGGGTAACGATTCATATGAACTGAACCAAATCACGGTGAACCTGGAAGATGTAGAAGGCCAAATTGACAAACTAAAGAATAATAAATCACCTGGACCGGATGGTATACACCCCAGGGTTCTGAAAGAACTAAAAAATGAAATTTCAGACCTATTGCAAGTAATTTGTAGCCTATCATTAAAATCATCCTTTGTACCTGCAGATTGGTAGGTGGTCAATGTAATTCCGATATATAAAAAGGGCTTGAGGTGATCTGAGAAACTATAGACCGGTGAGTCTAACTTCAGTGCCAGGAAAATCGTGGAAACTATGATAAAGAATAAAATAACAGATTATATAGATAGACATGGTATAATGGGACACGGCCATTATGGATTTACTTACATAGAAATGACGGCAGAAGAAGACCAAACGGCCCAACCAGTCTGCCCAGCAAGCTTTCACACTTATTTTTTTCATACTTAGCTGTTACTCTTGGCCCTTATAAGTAACTTTTTGGTTCTATTTCCCTTCCACCCCTGCCATCAATATAGATAGCAGTGCTGGTGCTGCATCTAAGTGAAGTATCTTGCTAATTGTTTAGGGGTAGTAACCGACGATATAAGCAAGCTACTCCCACGCTTGTTTACTCAGCCTGTGCAATTCAGTCCTTATTGGTTGTTGTCTGAATATAAATCCTCTTTTCTTCATCCCCCTGCCATTGAAGCAGAGAGCTGCGCTGGATATATATTCCAAGTGAAGTATCAGGCTTAATTAATTCTGGGTAGTAACCGCCGTAACAAGCAAGCTACTCCCCTGCTTTTTTGTGGATGAAAATCCTTTTTTCCACATTTCCTCTTGCCGTTGAAGCATAGAGCAATGTTGGTGTCGCATTAACCGTGTGTATGTTTATTAAATAAGGATATTTATCTCCAGGTAGTAGCCATCATTCTTGCAAGCCACCCCCATGCCTCTTTTCTTCATTCACATGCTCTAGACTTTATGGATCCACAGTGTTTATCCCACGCCCCTTTGAAATCCTTCACAGTTTTGGTATTCACCACTTCCTCCGGAAGTGCGTTCCAGGCATCCACCAACCTCTCCGTGAATAAATACTTCCTGACATTGGTTCTGAGTCTTCCTCCCTGGATCTTCAAATCGTGACCCCTGTTTCTGCTGATTTTTTTTCCGATGGAAAAGGTTTGTCGTCTTTGGATCATTAAAACCTTTCAAGTATCTGAAAGTCTGTATCATATCACCGCTGCTCCTCCTTTCCTCCAGGGTGTACATATTTAGATTCTTCAATCTCTCCTCATAAGTCATTTGATGAAGACCATCCACCTTTTTGGTCGCCCTTCTCTGGACCGCCTCCATCTTGTCTCTGTCTCTTTGGAGATACGGTCTCCAGAACTGAACACAGTACTCCAGGTGAGGCCTCACCAAGGACCTGTACAAGGGGATAATCACTTCCCTTTTCTTACTTGATATTCCTCTCTCTATGCATCCCAGCATTCTTCTGGTTTTAGCTATCGCCTTGTCGCATTGTTTCGCTGACTTCAGATCATTAGACACTATCACCCCAAGGTCTCTCTCCTGCTCATCAGCCTTTCTCCCCCCATCAAATACAGTTCATTCGGATTTCCACTCCCCATATGCATGACTCTGCACTTCTTGGCATTGAATCTCAGCTGCCATATCTTCGACCACTCTTCCAGCTTCCTTAAGGGAAGGTTGCCTCACAAATCTGCTATGTTTTTTGGAAGCGGTGAATAAGCATGTGGATAAAGGTGAACTGGTAGATGTGGTGTATTTAGATTTTCAGAGGGCATTTGATAAATTCCCTTATGAGTGGCTTCTAAGAAAACTAAAAAGTCATGGGCTATGAGGCGGTGTCCTTTTGTGGATTGAAAACTGGTTCAAAGACAGGAAAAAGTAGGATTAAATAGTCTGTTTTCACAGTGGAAAAAGGTAAACAGTAGAGTGCCTCAGGGATCTGTACTTTTTAATATATTTAAAAATGATCTGGAAAGGGGAACGACAAATGAGATTAAATTTTGTAGATGAGACAAAACTATTCAGAGTAATTAAATCACAAGTAGATTGTGATAAATTGCAGGAGGATCTTGAAAGACTGGAAGATTGGGCATCCATTTGCAGATGAAATATAATGTGGATAAGTGCAAGGTGATGCCACTAATGTTTCTAATGTCGAGGTGGGTGCCCACCTCAGCACCAGTGATCATCAAACAGTATGGTTTGATGATCACAAACGGTATGGTTTCATATCACAAATAGGATACGAAGAAGAAGCACAAAGACCCTAGTTTTGCAATTCAAAAACACAGACTTTGATGAAATGGGGAAGTACCTGCAGGAAGAACTAGAAGGCTGGGAGAACAAGAGAGATGTGGAACAACAATGGACCAAACTAAAAGGAGCAATTACCAAGGCAACTAATCTATATGTTAGAAAAGTAAAGGAAAACAAGAGAAAAATGAAACCTATCTGGTTCTCAAAGGAGGTGGCTGACAAAAGCTAAAAGAACAGCGTTCAAGAAATATAAAGGATCCCAAAGAGAGGAGCACAAGGAAGAATATCCGGTGGATCTGAGGGAGACAAAGTAATCAAGACGGCAAAAAATCAAGCGGAAGAGAGGATTGCCAAAGAGGTAAAGTGAGGTGACAAAACATTTTTCAGATACATCAGAGAAAGGAGAAAAGTTCAAAGTGGTATAGTGAAACTGAAAAGTGAAAAGGATCAATGTGTGGAGAGAGACGAAGAAATAGCAGAAATATTAAACGAATACTTCAGTTCGGTGTTCACTAAAGAGGACCCTGAAGAAGGACCGTCGCTAGTTAACAAGAAACTGGAGGGGAATGGAGTAGATGTAATTCCGTTTACAGAAGAGAATGTATGGGAAGAGCTAGGAAAAATAAAAGTGGACAAAGCCATGGGGCCTGATGAGGTTCATCCCAGGATACTGAGGGAGCTCAGAGAAGGAAGCTGGAAGAGTGGTCGAAGATATGGCAGCTGAGGTTCAATGCCAAGAAGTGCAGCGTCATGCATATGGGGGGTGAAGGGCTGATGTGCGTGGAGAGAATGAAAAGTGATTAAGAAAGCTTGAAGAGTGGTCAAAGATTTGGCAGCTGAAATTCAATAACAAACAAACAAAACACGGGGAAAATAAAAGTCTTTGTGAATAGTCTCTAATGTCCGGTATCCTTGTAGGTAACAAGGAAAAGGAAGAACCTCAATATTAATATATACCGTTTTTACTTTTATTTTTATATGTGAGCTTTAGTGCTTGTGCTTATGTTTCATTGATGTATATTAATATTCCCACAGGACAAGCAGGGTGGTAGTCCTCACATATGGGTAACATCACAGGATGGAGCCCAATCACGGAAAACTTCTGTCAAAGTTTCTAGAACTTTGACTGGCCCCTACTGGGCATGCCCAGCATGGCACTAATCCTGCAGCCAGCAGGGGTCTCCCTTCAGTTTTCTTTTTTTCCGCGCAGCAGTAGCCTTGCGGTAAAGGAGCTCTGCAGAAATATTTCCCCTGTAGAGTTGTTTAAGTTGTATTGTGCACAGATCTTGAAAATTCCAGAAGAGGTAAAACCTGTGATCACTAAAGCTTTTTATCTCCCGTATGGGAGATCTGGGCAATTTGGGGGAACAAATGCCCATGGATTTAACTACAATTCTTGAATCCTCACAAGAAATGATGGTAACATCAAGAAGACCATTATTGGTTTCATTTGCATTTCTTATGGACAGAAACAACATATTTAAACATTTCTTTAGAAATTCTCAAGCTAATTTCTTTGGACAGAAAATCTGGTGTTATTC
This sequence comes from Rhinatrema bivittatum, assembly GCF_901001135.1. Taxonomy (NCBI): domain Eukaryota; kingdom Metazoa; phylum Chordata; class Amphibia; order Gymnophiona; family Rhinatrematidae; genus Rhinatrema; species Rhinatrema bivittatum. The sequence continues at coordinate 5,167,089 of NC_042617.1, read as the reverse complement.
TGACTTGATTAAGGCGACACAATCAAGAAGGAGGATGTTTCCTAATATGAGGGGGGAAGTAATCCAAAGAGGCGATAGGTTTAAATTACAATTCCCTTGTAAATGTAATATAATTTTTCAAGAACAGAATTATATCTTTTTTGATCCACAATTGAGGGTTTTCTTAGATTCTCATCCTTCCTCATAAAACCTATAGCTGGATAGGTTTAAAAGAAAGGCGGTTGGACTTCTCATGTTTGGCCTTGTTTTTCTGACATTAATATTACCTTGTAATATGCTCCTTTAAAGGCTTCTCCCGTATTTCCTTTATTTGTTAAAGTACAGTTAATTATTGGATTTGAATTGAAATTTTTCTGCATATTATTTAGGTTTCCTTTCTGTACTTTAGAATTTCCATACAAGTGGATGCTTGTTTGTATCTGATTAAAAAACGCATAAATAAAAAAAAATAAAAAAAAAAAAGGAGCTCTGCAGAGATTCCTGACAGGAATTTTCCTCACGGAATAACTACAAGTTTATTTGCCCCACAGGGGTCCCTCCTCTAATTTTTTCAGACTGCGGTACTCCGGTAAGTTTTTACCTGCTTTCCGTCGATTACCGTCGAGTTTGGCCCTCGCAGCCTACTGGCCGTCGACCATACCGAAGCTCGATTTTTGCCATGGCGTCAGGGTTCCGTTGTTGCCCGGACTGTACCCACAGACCCCCATAAAATCTGTGTAATGTGTCTCGGATGTGAGCACAATATCCTAACCTGCACCAAATGTGCCCTAATGACACCAAAAGGTCGCAAGGCCAGAATGGAGAAGATGGAACTTCTCTTCCGTGCTCAAACCCCGGACTCCGTCCATTGCAACAACGTCGTCAGAGCCGGCACCGTCAACTTCACGCCAGTATCGACCACCGGCCGGTGACCGCCCGGCATCGACTTCCCGGCCATCAACACCCTCTACTCCCCCTCAGGACCGAGGGGATCGCAGGGATAAACATCGCCATCGACACCGTAAGTCTCGGACCATCGAGGGAGCGAAATCATCGACCTCGCCATCGTCCGAGCCGCTGTCGAACAAACCCCATCAAGAAAAGGCACCGACCGTTTCTGCGACTGGGTCACCGAGGCAACCCTCACCTGACAGGGGATCGGGAGCCACGACTCCGCCTTTAATGGTGGTCCCTCTGGCTATGCCTCTGCCTCCCTCTTCTTTTCCGGAGCCGGGGCTGCTTGCTCCAGGTCTCCGAGAAGAACTGGACTGGATGGTTCAGGAGGCCATCGACAAGGCGATGTAACGACTTCAGGTTCCACCGGTACCGATTGCAGAACCGATCATTGACCCGATTCCGGCAGTGCTGGCACCGCTGCTCTCCAGGATGGAAGCGCTCATGGCTGCTTTTCCACCGATGGATCCCGGGTCTCTGATGGCTCCAGTGCCCTCCCCTCTTACAGTGTCATCGGGAGGAGAAACACCGTTCCTCATCCCCCCATCAGGAGTTCTGCCTCAGCCATCGATGCCAATACGTCCCTCGCCACTGATCCAACCATCGGTGCCAATACGTCCATCGGCGCCACCGAGCCATCCATCGATGCCTATGCCGGTGCCTTCGATGCCTTCATCAGTGCCTCCGATAATTCCTTCGGAGCCTAGACCAGGACCCTAAGGTATCCTACCATCCCGTCCCCCTCTAGTTCCTAGAGGGACAGGTGCTCATCCTTATGATACCTGGACTGATGATTCCTCTCCAGACACCGATGATTTACTTTCACCACCTTCACCCACTGAAAGTAGGAAACATTTCCAGAGGACCTCTCCTTTTATAAATTTTGTGAAGGAAATGTCTGAATTGGTTCCCTTCCAATTACAGACTGAACAGGATTATAGGCACCAGATGATGGAGTTGCTCCAATTCCTGGATGCCCCTAAAGTAATCACCTCTATCCCTATCCACCAGGTTCTTCTGGATCTCCTGAAGAAGAACTGGGAACATCCTGGCTCCATTCCTCCAGTCCACAGGAAAGCAACACTACCTATTTGGTACAGTCAGCTCCAGGCTTTCAGAAATCACAGTTAGATCACCACTCTGTAGTGGTAGAGTCTGCACAGAAGAGAGCAAAAAGGTCGAAGCCTCACTCTTCCTTTCCACCTGGCAAGGAACAGAAGTTCCTAGATGCCATCGGTCGCCGAGTCTTCCAAGGGTCCATGCTCATCTCCCGGATTGCCGCCTATCAGCTTTATATGACCCAATATAATAGGGTCATTTTTAAGCAGATACAGGACTTCTCGAACTCCCTGCCTCAGCAATTTCAAGAACAATTACAAACCCTAGTAAACAAGGGTTTTGAGGCAGGCAAACATGAGATCAGAACATCTTATGACATCTTTGATACTTCTACTAGAGTATCTGCAGCTGCTATTTCGGCGAGAAGGTGGGCCTGGCTCAAGTCTTCTGACCTTTGCCCGGAAGTACAAGACAGGTTATTCTACCTGCCTTGTGTCGGAGATAATCTGTTTGGCGAACAGATTCAATGGACGGTGACGGAACTAAAGGACCATCATGAGACCCTAAGACAGCTCTCTCTGATGCCTTCCGACTTTTCTTCAAAACAGCCCTTCAGGAAGGACTCTAAGAAGTCCTTCTTTCGCCCGAAGAAGTCCTACCCGCCACCACAACATATGGCACTCAATCACCTCAGACCAATGGGTATTGGCAGTAATTGCTCAGGGATACCATCTGAACTTTATCTCCGTGCCTCCGGACTCCCTATCTCTACCGATGTGGAGAACATCCGATCACTCCATTCTTCTGGATCAAGAGGTCTCCCTCCTTCTCCAGTCCAAAGCAGTAGAACCCGTACCATACTCTCAGCACGGCCTAGGGTTCTATTCCCGGTACTTTCTAATCCCCAAAAAATCGGGAGGCGTTCGTCCTATTCTGGACCTACGGGCCCTCAACAAGTACCTCCAGCGAGAAAAGTTCAAGATGGTCACCTTGGGCTCGCTTCTACCTCTTCTACAAAGAGGAGACTGGCTCTGCTCTCTGGACCTCCAGAATGCATACACTCATATTGTGATAACTCCATCTCATCGCAAATACCTCAGGTTTCTAGTAGGCCCTAAGCACTATCAATATCGAGTGCTTCCATTCAGCCTAGCTTCTGCGCCACGAGTCTTTACAAAATGCCTCGTAGTCATCGCAGCCTTCCTCAGAACCCAAGGTGTTCACATTTACCCCTTCCTGGACGATTGGTTAATCAGGGCTCCCACTCAGCAAGCTGCTCTGTTGTTCCTCAATCTAACCTTATACACTCTAATTTCATTAGGATTTCTCGTCAACTACGACAAATCCTACTTAGTGCCATCTCAAACCTTGTCGTTCACTGGGGCAGACTTGGACACCTTGCAGGCAAAGGCTTTCCTGCCTCGACAACGAGCACTAACTCTCGTGTCTCTTGCTCACCAGCTGCAGTCTCAGCACTCCGCGACTGCGCGCCAATTTCTTGTCCTCCTGGGACACATGGCGTCCTCAGTCCATGTCACACCAATGGCCCGCTTGGCCATGAGACTCATGCACTGGACTCTAAGGTCTCAATGGACTCAATCCATTCAGCCCCTGTCGAATGTTGTTCACGTCACTGACTCACTCCGTCGGTCTCTCGACTGGTGGAAAAATCAGATCAGTCTCCTCCAGGGCTTGCCCTTCCAGGCTCCAGACCCTCAAATCACTCTCACCATCGACCCTTCCAACCTCGGATGGGGAGCCCATGTGGCCGATCTGCAGACACAAGGACCTTGGTCTCCAGAGGAAGCCAAACACCAAATTAATTTCCTGGAACTTCAAGTAATCAGATATGCTCTCAGGGCTTTTCAGGATCGCCTCTCAAATCGAGTCATCCTGATTCAGACGGACAACCAGGTGGCCATGTGGAACATCAACAAGCAGGGAAGCACAGGCTCCTTCCTTCTGTGTCAGGAAGCTGCGCAGATATGGTCGGAAGCTCTCTCCCATTCAATGTACCTCAGGGCCACCTACTTGCCGGAAGTGGACAATGTGCTGGCAGACAAACTGAGTCGCGTCTTTCAACCGCACGAGTGGTCTCTCAACCCCTCGGTAGCGAACTCCATCTTCCAGCAATGGGGATATCCTCGGATAGACCTCTTTGCGTCCCCACAAAACCGCAAAGTGGAGAACTATTGCTCTCTCATTCGCAACAAACACTCTCAACCCAGAGACGCATTCTCCCTCTCATGGGCAACCGGTCTGCTCTGTGCATTCCCTCCACATCCTCTTCTCTCGAAGAATCTCGTGAAGTCACGTCAGGACAAGGGAACCATGATCCTGATAGAACCTCACTGGCCACGCCAAGTGTGGTTTCCAATACTTCAGGATCTCTCCATCCGCAGGCACATTCCCTTGGGAAAGGACCCGCTTCTGATCACTCAAAATGACAGGTCCCTACCCCATCCCAATCTTCAAGCCGTGTCCCTGACGGCATGGATGTTGAAAGGTTAATCCTTCAGCCACTTAACCTTTCTGAACCAGCTTCCCGTGTCTTAATTGCTTCACGGAAGCCTTCCACGAGAAAATCTTACTCTTACAAATGGAAAAGGTTCACGTCATGGTGTTCTTCTCAGTCCCTTGACCCCTTTGTCCTGTCCAATCCCGAAGTTTCTGGACTATCTCTGGCATCTATCAGAGTCAGGTCTTAAGACTTCTTCCATCAGAATGCATGTCAGTGCGGTAGCTGCCTTCCATAAAGGTGTCTGGGATATCCCTATATCGGTACAACCCCTTGTAACACGTTTTTTGAAGGGTTTGCTCCACATCAAGCCTCCACTACGTCCTTCGGCCCCTTCTTGGGACCTTAATCTGGTTTTGGGTCGGTTCATGAAATCACCATTCGAGCCTCTTCACTCTTGTGAACTTCGATACCTCACATGGAAAGTGATTTTCCTTTTGGTTATCACTTCAGCTTGCAGAGTTAGTGAATTGCAGGCCCTTGTTACCTATCTGCCTTACACTAAACTTCTGCGGGACCGGGCGGTACTCCGCACTCACCCTAAATTCTTACCTAAGGTAGTTTCGGATTTTCATTTCAATCAATCCATCATACTACCTACCTTTTTTCCCAGGCCCCATTCCAATCCAGGAGAACAGGCTCTGCATACCCTTGACTGTAAACGGGCTCTAGCATTCTACCTAGACCGTACAGCTGCCAACAGGGAAAGCACTCAATTGTTTGTCTCTTTCCACCCTAACAAGTTGGGGAAGCCTGTGGGTAAGCAGACTCTCTCCTCCTGGTTGGCGGACTGCATCTCCTTCTGTTATCAGCAAGCGGGCATTCCACTTCAAGACCGTGTTAAGGCACACTCTCTGTGAGGGCCATGGCGACTTCAGTAGCACACCTATTATCGGTGCCGCTTCCTGACATTTGCAGGGCTGCCACCTGGCGTTCTCTCCATACTTTTACAGCCCACTATTGCTTGGACAAAGCCGGAAGACAAGATTCCATTTTCGGCCAGTCTGTCTTGCGCAACCTATTTACAACGTGACGTACCAACACCCTTCCGCCTGCCCGATGGGGTTCAGGATGCCCTCTACCAAATTCCACCCCATTCCTTGTGCCTATTGCACATCTTGGGTACATTTGGTGTGTGTTGGGACATCCTCAGCTCTGGACTCACCCATATGTGAGGACTACCATCCTGCTTGTCCTGTGAGAAAGCAAATGTTGCTTACCTGTAACAAGTGTTCTCACAGGAGAGCAGGATGTTAGTCCTCACGAAACCCACCCGCTGCCCCGCGGTGTTGGGTTCATAACGTTTTCTTATTTTATTGTCGGCACTACCTGTAGCTTTTTAATAAGACTGAAGGGGGACCCCTGCTGGCTGCAGGGTTAGTGCCATGCTGGGCATGCCCAGTAGGGGCCAGTCAAAGTTCTGGAAACTTTGACAGAAGTGTTCCATGATTGGGCTCCATCCTGTGATGTCACCCATATGTGAGGACTAACATCCTGCTGTCCTGTGAGAACACCTGTTACAGGTAAGCAACATTTGCTATCCTTCCTACCGAAAATGGTTTCCCAGTTCCACATGAACCAAACCATATCTTTACCATCTCCAGAGGAGCACAAGAACTCGGAAGACTCACGCATCCTTCGCCACCTGAATGTCGGCAGAATCCTAGTTCGATACCTGAAAAGATTGGAACCCTTACGCAAAACAGATCCCCTGTTCATTCTTCACAGCGGGAAGAAACAAGGGGAAGCGGCATCACAGGTGACCATAGCCCGCTGGATCAAAGAAGTAATCAAGGCTGCCTACATAGAGGCAGGAAAGCCATTACCTCTATAGGTCAAGGCTCATTCCACAAGGGCCCAGGCAGTCTCCTGGGCTGAAACCAAGCTGCTGGCACCTGCCGAGATCTGTCGGGCGGTGACATGGTCCTCCCTACACACCTTCTCCACTTCTACCGCCTGGATGTTCAGGCCAGGGAGGATACAGCCTTCGCAAGGGCAGTACTAAGTGGGCCACGGGCAGCCTCCCACTCTGTGGGGGAGTAGCTTTTGTACATCCCATTGGTCCTGAGTCCATCTGGCTACACGTTAGGAAATGGAGAAATTACTTACCTGATAATTTCATTTTCCTTAGTGTAGACAGATGGACTTCAGCATCCCGCCCACGGCTGCTCCATAAATCGAGAACCTCGGATAACAAAAATTTCGAGACTAAGCAAATACGGGTATGCCACGGCCTACCTCTAGTTCAAGACACCTGTAGTTTGTCTGGTGTCGGTGTTTATTGTTTGAGTGCACTGGCAGTCTCCAGTTTAAAAAAAAATAATTTTTTTTTACATATATATACCACAAAAAAACCCCTAAAAAGGGGAAGGAAAAAAGCACCTAAATTAGCTTATAATATTTAATGCCATCAATTATTTAAGTTAAAAATTCATATTTATTGAAAAATTTTTTAATAAAAGTATTTTGTTTACATACAATTCAAGATACCCATACATAAATTTAGTATATAGAATACACAATTCCTAAATCTAAAAACCACTCTTCATCCCTCAACTATGACTAATCTCATGCTATATTGTTACATGAACTTCGGTATATAAAAATGTTAAATAAATAAATAAATATATCACTAACTTAGTCACCCTTTATACTTAAGCACAGTACACTTAGTCACCCTTTATACTTTAGCATAGTACATCTCAAAATAGCTATACTTATTCATGTATAGCTCATTTCCATCAGTGAATACATAAAAATAGAATGTGCACGGAGCAGGAGAGAGACCTTGGGGGTGATAGTGTCTAAAGATCTGAAGTCGGCGATACAATGTGACAAGGCGATAGCTAAAGCCAGAAGAATGCTGGGCTGCATAGAGAGAGGAATATCTAGTAAGAGAAAGGAAGTGATGATCCCCTTGTTCAGGGCCTTGGTGAGGCCTCACCTGGAGTACTGTGCTCAGTTCTGGAGACCGTATCTCCAAAGAGTCCAGAGAAGGGCGACCAAAATGGTGGATGGTCTTCATAAAATGACTTATGAGGAGAGATTGAAGAACCTAAATACCGTGTTTCCCCGAAAATAAGACATCCCCCGAAAATAAGACCTAGTAGAGGTTTTGCCGAATTGCTAAATATAAGACCTCCCCCCGAAAGTAAGACCTAGCAAAGTTTTTATTTGGGAGCATGCCCGTCGCACAGAACACCAGAGCATGCAGCTGTGAATCTTTTTACCCTGCCGCCGTTGCCCCCTAGCTTCACCGTTCGTTGCAGAGCAGCTGCATGCAGGACATGAAGACCTCCAACTCTGATGTTCCTTTCCGCGGCCATCCCTTGTAAACGGGGGCGGTTTGACCTATCGGGAGATCGGGCTTCCCCCGGTGGGCCGGTCCCTCCTGTCACGTGATTATTTATTTATTTTTTAAAATTACTGTATAAAGTTTCCAGCCAAAGTATTAGGGGGCGCCGCGAGCAGTGGTATCCCGAGGGGAGCCAATGCCCCCGGGCGCAGGGAGGCTCATGCGGCTGTCAGTGACACGCATGTAGCAGGCAGATCGGCAGGGCCGTGGTGGAGCTCACGTTACCACGGCCCGAAGAAAAAGATCGCGTTCAAACGCGCTGATGCTGCTTCTCCTTCCTGCCTGCACGGCCCCGGAAGTAAACGTTGCTGGAGCCGCGTGGGCAGGAAGAAGGAGGAGCATCAGCACGTGCAGAAGAGGAGAAGCGCTTACGGGCCGCCGCGAATCATTGCAGCGGCCCGAGAAGAGGAAGAGGCCCCGGCAGCAGGGCCGCTGCGGCCCGAGAAGAGGAAGAGGCCCCGGCAGCAGGGCCGCTGCGGCCCGAGAAGAGGAAGAGACCCCGGCAGTAGGGCTGCTGCGGCCCGAGAAGAGGAAGAGGCCCGGCAGCAGGGCCGCTGCAGAGCCCATCCTGCGGCGACCTGCGAAGAGGAGGCCCAGAGGTGAGAGAGAGGCTGAGGGTCTGTAGAGTGTGTGTGTGTGTGTGTGTGTGTGTGTGTGCGCGCGTGTGTGCATGAGAGGAGTTGAGAGACTGTGTGTGGGAGTGAGGACCTGAATGTTTGCAGAGACAGCATGTAAGAGCCTCTGTGTGTGTGAGAGAGACAGCATGTGACAGTGAGAGCCTGTGCTTGAGCAAGACAGCATGTGGGAGTGAGAGTGTCTTCACAAACCAGCATAACCAGACAACTATTCAGAATATAATAAATGTTCATTTTTTTTGTTCAACAATATATGTGAATTCTTCTTCATGGAAAAATAAGACATCCCCTGAAAATAAGGCCTAGTGCATCTTTGGTAGCAAAAATTAATATAAGACACTGTCTTATTTTCGGGGAAACAGGGTATGTACACCCTGGAGGGAGAGGAGGAGCAGGGGTGATATGATACAGACTTTCAGATACTTGAAAGGTTTTATTTATCCATGGTCAACAACAAACTTCAAAGGGGCATGGGATAAACACTATGGATCCATAAAGGCTAGAGGATGGGAATGAAGAGAAAAGCCATGGGGGTGGGTTATGTAGAGGAGGCTACTACCTGGAAATTTCTACCCTTACTCAATAAGCCTTCGCACAATTAATGCAACTCCAACATTGCTCTCTGCTTCAATGGCAAGGGGAAATGTGGAAAAGAGGATTTGCATTCAGACAACTACCAACAAGGACTGAACTTCAAAATCTGGGTCAACAATAAACGTGGGGGTAGCTTGCTTATTACGGCTGAGGGGTCGTAGTAGAATACAGAATGGCTGTTTCTACCACAGATTTTGTCAAACTTCCCAACTGTTTTGTATCCTTTGACCTGAATAAGCTGGAAATGATCTGAATAGGCCAAGAGATTTCTGCCCAGTTGACTAATGGATTGAACTGGATACTGTTATGCGCTGTTGACTTGCAGATTACAGACTGTCAAGGCTCATCAGATGAGAGCCATGGCAGCTTTTGTGATTTACCTTAGGGCTGCTTCCATTGGAGATGTTTCCACAGCTGCAATTCAGTCATCTGTGCACACCTTCACATTCCATTACTATCTGGACAGCATGTCAAGAAGTGACAGTAGCTTTGGGCAGGCAATTTAATGTAGCCTATTCACCCAGTAGTCTGTTCTCCACTGGTGGGGCAGGTTGCTTTTTCAGTAATTTTTCCTCTATGCAGTTCTCAGCTTGGGAGTCCCCACGTGTCAAGGCTAATTCAGCCCTGTTATTGACTGAGAAAGCAAGCTTGCTTACCATAAATACGTTTTTCCAGAGACAACAGGATAAATTAGCCATGATTACCACCTGCCTTCCTCCCTAAAAGATGGCTACCTCATTAAAGCTTAAGCTTTGCAAGAGACTGAATAGCTCACGAGGCGGCTCATGTGCACAGGAACTCCCATGTATGTTCAGTAAAATTTATAGTGAGTTGGGAGAGATGGGTCCATTGGACCATCACTTGATGTCACCCATGAGTTATAGCTAATTGTTCCTGCAGTCTGTGGAGAACCCTGTTTGTAGGTAAGCACACTTGGTGGTATTAGAGCAGATGGCTGGAAATAATTGGTCCTCACAATTCAGATTCACAGTTCTTTCCAATTCTTGTTCCATGGGACCCATTTTTATTTTTGCCTTTTGTGCTTTCACCAAGGAACTCCCTAACCTAGACCTCACCAATGTGGACTCGGCCCTCGCCTTTTGGTCTAAAATAACTAGCATGGTTGCCAACCACCTCTGCCCCACCCTGACCCGAGAAATCAACACAGATTTCTCAGGCACAATAAGAAACCTTGGTATACATCTGAGCTAAAGAATATGAAACTCACCCTCCGCAAAAGTGAAAAAAGCTGGCGCCAAGATCCTTCCTCCTCCCAACTCGCAAAATTCAGAACTTACCTCCATTCCTACAGAGAGGCTATCAACAAAACTAAAAGAGACTTCTACGCTCAAAAAATCCACCAATACCAATTTAATGCCCGAGCTCTCTTTGAACTTGCGTCCAGCCTAACCAAATCACCCTCCCTTACCACCCCCGACTCTGACGATCAGGCCACCTGTGAAAACCTCGCCCACTACTTCCACGACAAAATCCTCAACATAATGTCGCGCTTCCCTACTCCACAATTACCTACAAATATCATCTCTACACAGCTTGCTGTCGACCCTCCCTCCACCCCCGCAAACCCCCAAGCACTCGATTCCCCTCCCAACCTCCCATCCTTTATGAATACCACCGAAATGGAAGTGGAATCCATCCTTAAGAATATCAAACCAGCAGCAACCCGTCTGATAACATTCTCACAAAATCCCTCCTCATCATAACTAACACAATTGCCAAACCCATCTCCCTCATCATCAATAGATCTATAACACTAGGTTCTGTCCCAAACCAACTAAAACAAGCCATTATACAACCCATTCTACAAAAACCCTCCCTTGATCCGACTGAACCTGCCAACTTTCGCCTCATTTCCAACCTCCCATTCCTATCCAAAATCTTAGAAAAAATCACCAATCGCCAACTTACAGACTACCTGAATGAGAACCACATTCTCTTCCCCTCCCAATATGGCTTCCGTAAGCACCACAGCACGGAAGCCCTCCTCATCTCGCTGGCCGACTTCATACTAAGAGCCCTTGACAATGGTCAATCCTACATCCTTGCTTTACTTGATATTTCCTCCGCCTTTGATACTGTTAATCACAATATTTTAATCAATCGCTTCCATGAAATTGGCATTTCTGGCGCCGCCCTCCGCTGGTTTCAGTCCTTCCTCAGTAATCGTCAATACAGAGTAAAAATTGGGAACAACGAATCTAAATCATATAATTTGGCACAAGGTGTCCCCCAAGGCTCCTCTCTCTCTTCCACCTTATTTAATATATACATCCTCCCTCTTTGCCATCTCTTGTCTGACCTTGGTCTTCCGCATTTCATATATGCCGATGACATTCAGATTCTCATTCCTGTCATTGACAAACTGCCCAATGCCATTAAGACCTGGGAATCAGCCCTACCCGCTATCAACTCGCTGCTTACCGACAATTTTCTCGCCCTAAACTCTGCAAAAACCGAGCTACTAACCATTTCTCCAAACATTATCTCCCTCAGTACACCCTCAATCAACCCCCCCTACACCTCAATACGCCTTCGCCTCTCACGTACGCAGTCTCGCCGTCATCTTAGACAATCAATTTAATCTAAACAAATTCATAAACACAACCATAAAAGATGGCTTCTTCAAGCTACATACATTAAAGAAAACTCAAACCACTTTACACCTTCATGATTTTCGCACTATACTGCAAGCCATCATCCTATCTAAAATCGATTACTGCAACGCCATCCTCCTAGGTCTCCCAAAAAGCACGACCCAACCCTTACAGATTCTCCAAAATGCCGCTGCCAGTGTCCTCACGAATGTACACAGAAATGATCACATCACCCCTGTACTCAAACATTTGCACTGGCTTCCTGTAACGGCCCGAATACAATATAAAACCCTCACTTTAATTCATAAATCCCTTCACAACAGTGATATGCAATGGTTCAAGAAACACCTTTACTTCCATGACACTAGTAGGCCCACCAGAAAACAACACGCAGCCACCTTACATATTCCCTCACACAAAGTGATGAAACTGAAGTCCACCTCATACCGTGCCCTTTCCACTGCTGGCCCATCATTATGGAATAACATGCCCCACACGCTGCGACAAGAACCATGCTACAAGAAGTTTAAACAGAACCTCAAAACATGGCTTTTCAAGCAAGCCTTCTCATGAGCTATTCATCCTCCCTCTCTTCCCCCCCCCCCCCTTTTTTAGTCAACATTCCCACCCCCCCTCACCAGCACTAGTTACTTCTTTCACTTCAATAACATGTCTCCTCTCTCAACCCGGTATGTATTTATTGATTTTTGATGTAAAAAATAACCTACACCGCCTCTCATAGAGCTACCCTCCATTGATAAGTTATAGGATTATGAATGTATCTATATGTAATTTTGTAGTTATATATCGAAGAATTTTCCCTAACAAAGATGTACACAGTAATGTTTCTCATGCCAGTTACATAGACTTCCAAACAATATCTACCGCCTGTTTTGAATTGCTGTTGTTGTTCGCTAAGTTCTGTGCCAGTTACATAGACTTCCAAGCTATATCTACCGCCTGTTTTGAATTGCTGCTGTTGTTCGCTAAGTTCTGTGCCAGTTACATAGACTTCCAAGCTATATCTACCGCCTGTTTTGAATTGCTGCTGTTGTTCATTAAGTTGTGTTCTTATTCGCTAAGTTATTTGTAAAGCCAATTGCTGAATTAATGTTCGATGTAAACCGATTAGATGTTCCAAACGATTATCGGTATATAAAAACTCTAAATAAATAAATAAATGTTTCCTTCACAGTATTATAGCAGTGAGTTATGAGGCCCGTGCCTTTGGTGTCACCAGGAACATGTGGGCCAATGATGCAAAGAAGTTGTGTACAGATCTGCAGTTTGCAAGGGTTCAAGAGGCTCATGGGAAAGCTGATCTCACCAAGTAAGCATCAACTGTTTTGTTTGCTTTTGTTTGTAGGTTTTTCTTCATTTCTAGAGTTTTTGTGTGTGCAGACCTCAGAGGTTTTGTCCTTATACAAAACACTACTTTTTTTCTACTATTGTTTACTGAACACACGTGCACAGATTGAGTGATTGCTTTCTGCCTCTGGGATCTGGACTCACAACACTAACTGGAGAGGATTCTCACTTAGTGTGTACTATCCAAGGGGACCTCAAGTTGCATGTGGGACTGTTTGCTTACAATTTGTGGGGATTATAATGGGCCTCATGGAACACAGTCATAATGAGTGACACTACAGTAAGTTGGGCATAAGGACAGCCTTCTCAGGAATGGGTTCATATATACTTTAACTTTTGAAAGTATTTTTAGCTTGCAAAAAAATAAAACTAGTTCCCTGTATGTACCCAAATCAGACCAGACTACTGGGTTTTGCTTCCCTTCCAACAGATGGAAACACAGTATTACTGACACTGCCATATAACCTAGTATGCCACCCTCAGTCCCTCAGTATTTCTCTGTTTCCAGCAGATGGTAGAGGTGCAAAACCTGCAGTCTGTACTTATTGGAAAAAAAGAAAAACAAGTGGGACAGTAGAAGTTAGTTTTTCTTCCAGGAGGTTGGTAGATCTTGGTGGGGCCATCCCTCCTGATTTTGAGATGGACGAGCAGGTGGTTGGGGACCCTTATGTTACAAATCCCCCTCCGTAAAGGGAGGAGTTAGCAATCTGTTAGAAATCCCCTCCTGTAGAGGGAGGAGTTAGCAGTCTGTTACTAATCTCCCTTAGTAGAAGGAGGAGTAGCAATCTGTTATCGGTGACGTCGCCAGGAGGGTGGAGTCAGCAAACTGTTATCGATGCTCCCCAAGGGGAGGAGCTAGCTATGTGTAATACTTCGCAGGAGGAGTTAATGATCCATTGTGGGTTGGCTCCCACAGAGTGACAGTGTAAGGAATAACACTTAATGTAAATTGGTGAATCCCTGGGCCAATGGCAGATGACAGCGCCCCCAGGAGGATATCCTGAGAGGGACCACCGGCTAGGCTGGAGTATGGAGGCAAACACACAGGTCGATACAGTTATGCCGCGTTAGAAAGAGTGCGGCAATGCCGGGCGCACCCTCGTTCCTCGCACGCACAGTTCTCTTCACATATCGCTCGATACTCTATTCAAATTGCTTGCAAATGCAAGCCGCGTCTGCGAAGCGTTAGGCCTGCGCAACCCATTTTACTGTATAGGCGCTTAATACAGCGCCTATACAGTATCCTGGGTGCGCTGGTACCTGTCATTTCAACTGACATTTGAAATGACAGGTACCAGGAAGTGGATGGTTTCCCCCCTCCCGAAGCAAGGTGGGAGGGGGGAAACCATCAAAACTAAAACAACCAAAACATAAAACAAAAGTTGTTTTATATATATATATATATATATATATATATATATATATATATATATATATATATATATATATATATATATATATATATATATATATATATACCTAGATGTCACTTTCCGAATCCCCCATCTCCACGCGCGTTCATCCAGGCGCCGGCAGGAGCGGGCGGGTGGGCGCCCGTTCATCCAGGCGGCGGCGGGCGGGTGGGCGCCCGTTTATCCAGGCGGCGGGCAGGCGTGCGTTCATCCAGGCGGAGGGAGCCGGCAGCGAAAGCGGCCTCCAGCAGCCCCCGCTGGCAGTGAATGAATGCACACCTGTTTACGACCGTGCAATTTCGGTGCTCAAGGCGTGACGTCACGACGCTTGACGTCACGGCATGTGACTGCCTTGAGCGCCGAAATTGCACGGGCGTAAACAGGCGTGCATTCATTCACTGCCGGCAGGGGCTGCTGGAGGCCGCTTTCGCTGCCGGCTCCCTCCGCCTGGATGAACGGACGCCCGCCCGCCGCCTGGATGAACGCGCGCCCACCCACCCGCCGCCACCTGGATAAACACGCGCCCGCCGCCTCCCGCCGCTGCCTGGATGGACGGGCGCCCGCCGCCTCCTGCCGCCGCCTGGATGGACGGACGCCCGCCGGCTCCCGCCGCCACCTGGATCGAACACGCGCCCACCAGCTCCCGCCTGCATGAACGGGCACCCGTCGGCTCCCACCACCGCCTCGATGACTGCACGCCTCCCCGCCCGTGTGGAGATGGGGGATTTGGAAAGTGACATCTAAGTATGTATATATATAACAACTTTTAGCATTTTATGAGAACTGTAATTTTTTTTGTAAGCCGCTGTCAGCTCCCATACGGAACATGCAGGATGAAATAATTTTTTTAAGCAAATAACTAATGCAATCGGAGTTCCGTGCAGCATCGTTCATGCAAAAAGAAGGGCTGAATGCAGTTTGAAAGCGGGTTAATATATATGGAGGTCGTCCATGGTGCAGGACTAACACCAGGTAGAGGGTAGGCGGTAAACTAACAGGTTAAGGACGCGGCAAAATAGCGGGTTACAAAGGAGATAATCGGAGCGCGCGTCACAGTATCGGAGGGAATAGCTAATTCCTTCATTAAATAGCTAATTCGTTCATTTACATCGGATATACATGCTGGGTGCGGAAAGGGTTATGCGTCGGTTTCAAGAAGCGCTAAGGACGCGTGAAACTGGAGACTGTATCGCAGGATCGCTTTACGCGTCCCAATTGTGCGCCCACAGTGAGTTGCAGACGGGGAATCTCCAACCGCACTTTACAGTATCGACCTGACAGTTCTTTATTAGACAGGCAGTAGAACCCCAGAGATGGCAGCAGTGAGCTGATGTGCCCAGCAGGGCTGAAGTCCTTCTGATACTGGAATTGCGGTCTTTGGGTTGCTGAACTGTAGAGAGACTATAGGTAGTGAGTAGACGGGGGATGCTGGATACATAACCAGTAACAGATGTTACACTCACAATTATAGATATCTGTAATGGCTTCTATGCAACAGAGAGTCTTCAGTATATTCAGGAACAGGAGCCGGAGGCGAGTACTGGTTCTTATATGTAGCCTGGAATGAGAACTCACAATATCTGTGTAGGAGATGGCTTATGGAAAGGAAAAGAGTCTTTGGAGGGTTTTAGGAACATAGGCCCTCATGGAGCGAGTACCAGCTCCTATCTGCAATCTATAATAGAATTCGCAGGAAATAGATATATGATAGCTTCTGATATAGAGGAGACTTGAGAAGGGATATAGGAACATGGGCCCTCGTGGAGCGAGTACCGGTTCCTATCTGCAGTCTGCAATAATGACTCACGATCTCCGTACCTGCGATAACATCTTAGACAGAAGGGAGTCTTCGGAAATTAGGAACATAGGCCCTCATGGAGCGAGTACCGGTTCCTATCTGAATTAGAACTCACAGTATTCACGTCTGCGATCGCTTCCAGGTAGCAGGAGTCTTCTGAGCATTCAGGGACGTAGGCCCTCGTGGAGCGAGTACCGGATCCCGTCTTCGTATCTGAAATCAAGAAGAGAGAGAGCGGAGCCCCCGAGGAGCGGGTACCCTTAGGTAAGCTGGTGGAGGCAGAGTAGCGGAGAACGAATTCCCCGAGTGCAAGTAGTCTTGGACAGCCGAAGCTCGTCCAACAGAGTCCCTTGCTAACTCATTTAAGAGTTGCAAACAAAGACCTTTTAAAGTGGAAGCGGATGACGTCACTACGGGGGGACGCCCCCGAGATTCACGCCCTTGCCGGTACATCTCTGGAGCATGCGCGCGCCCTTACGTCATCAGGAACATGGCGGATCCGCAGCGTCAGGCCAGCCCGTGGATTTCAGGAAGTACGGCGAGGAGAAGCCGTGGCAGCAACTGTCCGTCAAGCCCGAAGAAAGAGTCGTCACTAAGGGAGAGAGGGTGGAGCGAGGGCGAGAACAGGCACAAACGCAACACCTTAGTTGCTCGTACCTTTGTTGCCAGAGGCTGAAAGCTGATGGAGCCAGTTCCCTCTCCTCCAGAAGGGACAGCGGATCCTGCTGCCAGGTCTTCAGTGTAGGGAAGTGTTTTCTTTTCTGTTTGATTAAAGTTAAAAAAAAAAAAAAAAAAAGTAAGCAGAAGAAAATTCAAACTGAGTCATAAGAACATAAGAAAATGCAATACTGGGTCAGACCAAGGGTCCATCAAGCCCAGCATCCTGTTTCCAACAGTGGCCAATCCAGGCCATAAGAACCTGGCAAGTACCCAAAAACTAAGTCTATTCCATGTAACCATTGCTAATGGCAGTGGCTACTCTCTAAGTGAACTTAATAGCAGGTAATGGACCTCTCCTCCAAGAACCTATCCAATCCTTTTTTAAACACAGCTATACTAACTGCACTAACCACATCCTCTGGCAACAAATTCCAGAGTTTAATTGTGCGTTGAGTAAAAAAGAACTTTCTCCGATTAGTTTTAAATGTGCCCCATGCTAACTTCATGGTCATTTTTGTTTTTTTGCTGTCTTGCTGCAGCTTGCCAGCAGTGAAGAACTGATGTCAGTCGGGGCTCAGGTTTCACGGGTGCTAGTAGTTGGTATTCCCTCTGGCAACAATCTCCTGTGGGTGGATGTCCAGCGGCATGCCACGTGGCAGCAAGTGTACAGCATGTGGGGAGTCAGGCGTGCGGCTCTTCTGGAACAACCTCTGCTCCCACTGCCTCTCTGGGGGAGAGGGCAGTTCGGGATCGCTCACCCGGGGGGGGTCTTAACAGGCAGCGTGGGTCTGGTAGGGCCCTGGCTGCTCCGCGGGAAGCGTATGTCTCCGTTCCCTGTCAGCATGGGAATGTCGGCCATCTTGGCTTCCTTCGTGGCTGCTACAGATGCCGTGGAGGGGGAGGGGGATTATCTTCACCACTGTCTCCAGCTGATCCAAGGGGGCTACCAGGATTCAGTGAGCCCTTGGGGTGTCCTCGCAGGGGGCCGCAGCAGACAATCTTTCGGATGTTTCCATGGTCAGGGCGCCGGCAGGCTCGGGTTCTCCTGATGTGTATCCATCCCTGGGGGATCAGGATACGGAGGATGGAGAGGGGGAAGTCCCACCGGTGGATGGGGATGATCCTAAGGTGGTGCGCCTGTTCCACAGGGACCCCCTGATCCCCTGTGTTCTGGAGAAGTTAAGAGTAAAGATTCCACAGGAAGAATCCGGTCAGGAGGATGTGGATACAGTCAGGGATGGCTTAAGGGGTCCAGCAAAGGCTTTTCCTTTTTCATAAGTCCGTTAAGAAGTAGGAGTTCATAGAGTGGGACACTCCAGAGATTGGCTTGAAGGTTGGAAGGGCTAAGGATAATTTATATCTTTTGCCTGAGGACATGCTGGAACTCTTGCGAGTCCCGAAGGTGAATGTTCTGTGTCAGCTGTGACTAAGAAGATGACTATCCCGGTGGCCGGGGCAGTGGCTTTAAAAGATCTACAGGATAGAAAGCTTGAGGCCCATCTGAAAAAGGTTTTTGAAGTGTCTGCGCGCAGCTTACGAGCTGCGGTGTGCAGCAGTTTTATGCTTCAGGCTGAACTGTGTTGGGTGCAGCAGTTGCAGGAAGACAATTCCATGTCCTCCCAGGAGGCAAAGCAGGCGGAGCGGCTGGAAGCTGTGGTTGCCTATGGTGCTGATGACTTCATTAATATGTCCTCCAGAACAATGATGTCGGCAGTCTCAGTTGAGGAACCGGTCGGCGGATGTTTCCTCCAAGTCTCAATTAGTAGAGTTGTCTTTGTAAGGGAAAGTTGCTCTTTGGGGAGGATCTGGAAGAGCTGATAAAGCATCTGGGAGAGAATAAGGAGCACAAGTTAACAGAGGACAGGCTAAAGAGGCAAGGAGTTCTTCCTCTGGATGCTCTTGGTTTCAAGGGAATAGGTGATTTCTGCAGGAGAGGTCTTCGGGCGGAAGCCAGAGACAGGCAGCAGTCCAGGAACCAATCCTTTCTCAGCCGGAAGCCAAACAGATATGGCTCTGGCCAGGGAGGCACTGGAGCCAAATCCACACAATGAAGCGAGGCCGGTTCACTCCATCCTGGTTATAGGCGGTTAAGAACATAAGAAATTGCCATGCTGGGTCAGATCAAGGGTCCATCAAGCCCAGCATCCTGTTTCCAACAGAGGCCAAACCAGGCCACAAGAAAGTGGCAAGTACCCAAACACCAAAAAGATCCCATGCTACTGATGCGATTAATAGCAGTGGCTATTCCCTAAGTCAACTTGATTAATAGCAGTTAATGGACTTCTCCTCCAAGAACTTATCCAAACCTTTTTTAAAGCCAGCTGCACTAACTGCACTAACCACATCCTCTGGCAACAAATTCCAGAGTTTGTGCGTTGAGTGAAAAATAATTTTCTCACAGGACAAGCAGAATGGTAGTCCTCACATATGGGTAACCTCATCAGGATGGAGCCCAATCACGAAACACTTTTGTCAAAGTTTCTAGAACTTTGACTGGCACTACTGGGCATGCCCAGCATGCCAACAACCCTGCATCCAGCAGGGGGTCCCCCTTCAGTCTTTTTTTCCACGCAGCATTAGCCACGTGGGTTAAGGAGCTCTCTTGATATTCCTGATAGGAATTTTCCTCACGGAATTTCTCTTCAAAGTTTAAAACTTTTACTCCATCCGGGGGTCCCCCTATCGATTCCGTACCTGCGGTCGTGTAGGTAAGGCTTTACCACCTTTTGCGGTCGATTCCCGTCTGTGTTTCCTTCTAAGGCTATCCGGCCATCGACCACATCGCAGCAAAATTTTTGTTGAAGCCATGGCGTCGGGTTTTCGTCAGTGCCCTGATTGTCCCCGGACAATGTCCATCACAGACCCGCATAGGGTTTGTGTTTGGGGGCGGACCACGACGTTCTTACGTGTACCAAATGTGCCCAAATGATGCCGAAGGGCTGTAAGGCTCGCTCAGAAAAGAATGGAGTTTCTTTTCCAGGCAAAACCACTGACTCCGTTGAAGGCCTCGACGTTGTCTGAGCCGGCACAGTCCACCTATCATCAACAGTTGGACACCGGTGCTTCCCGTCCGACCACGGCTACTCCGAAGTCGTCCATCTCATCTTCCTCGGTGCTGGAAAAGGACTGGGCCGAGCATCGGGAGAAACACTGGCATCGCTATCGTAAAGCTCAGTTCGACGATCCAGGCAAGCCCTCAGCATCGGTGTCGATAGAGCCTCCCAGGAAGAAATCCCATCCAGAGAAGCCCTCATCCTCCTCTGAGACTGGGTCACCGAGGCATTCTCCACCTTCATTGGTGCCAGGAATCGCGACTCCACTGTCACCAGTTGACCCTCCGGCTACGCCAGTGCTGCCTCCTACTCCGGGGCTGGGGTTGCAATCCCCTGGCTTCCGCGAGGAATTGGACCGGATGGTCCAAGAAGCCATCGTTAAAGCACTTCACGGTCTCCACCTCCATCGACTCCAGCACCGATTCTGGCTCCAGTCACTGCACCGATACCCATGGTACTCACACAGTTACTGGATAGACTGGATACGTTGATCGGTGCCCTTCCACCGGTGGTACCGAAGACACCGGTGTGTCCTACTCCTTCGACTCCGGTTTCTTTATCATCGGAGAACGAAGATGCACCGATGCCGGAACTGATTCCGGGGCCGCCTGGAGTCCTGCCACCGAGCAGTCCACCGAGATCACCAGATCCATTGGTGCCGATTTCCCCCATCGATGCCGCATCATCCTTGGTCAGTGCCACCATCGATGCCTTCGATGCCTCCTCCGGTGCCATCGATGCCCCAATCTGATCCCACAGGAATAGCACCTTTTCTTCCATCTGAAGATCCCATAGGAGCTTGGGACCAGCCTTACCAGCCTTGGACAGATGATTCTTCTCAGGATTCAGAAGATATCCTTTCAGAACCATCTCTTCCTGAGGAGAGAAGACGTTCTCCTCCAGAAGACCTGTCCTTTATAAATTTTATTAACAAGATGTCTGAGGCTATCCCTTTCCAACTTCAGACAGAAGAGGACTCCAGGCATAAAATGCTGGAGGTGCTCCAATTTGTAAACGCACCCAAGGAAATCATGTCCATACCTGTTCATTTATTTATTTATTTATTTATTTAAGGTTTTTATATACCGGCATTCATGATAAAATCACATCATGCTGGTTTACATTAAAACAGTGGTGCATAGAAAGAAAAAACAAACTGGAACTGTAGTGCGGAAGAAAGCAGTTACAAAAAATAGGGATGCTTAAACTGGGAGAGGAAGGAAAAAGAAAAGGTTAATAGCATTTTAAATATTTACAACGAACAGTTAAATGAGCTGGTTGTATTATAGAACTTGAAGTTGAAGGACATTAGTTGGAGTCCGGGAAAGCTTGTTTGAAGAGCCAAGTCTTAAGTCTCTTCCTGAAGGTTGGGAGGCTCCCAGTTACTGCTCAAGCGTAACTGGGAGCATCCAGGTTCTGTACCACCGGTAAATCGAAAAACAGATGCTAGCTACCTGGTACAGATAGCCCCTGGCTTCCAGAAAACACAGCTTCCCTGTACGTACCAGGATCAGTCCAGACAGTGGGTTATGTCCCCCGTCCAGCAGATGGAGTCAGACAAGGCTTCGGAGGGTGCTGTCATAAGAACCAGTTCACCCTCTGCAATAGCTCAGTATATCTCTGACTCCAGCAGATAGGAGTAGGGTAACCTGATGCTTCCCCTCCATGAAGGATTTTCTTTCAGTGATTTTCTTTCTGCAGTTGTTTTCTCAGGTTGGATCAAGTTAGTTTAAAAAAAAAAAAGTTACTTTAAAAAAAAAAAAAATGGGAGGAGCAAGGAAAGTTTTCCTCACTCTGGGGCTTGCAGGCAGGGCTGTTTCAGCCATCTCTCCCCTTCTACTCCCCCCACCCCTTTCTGCCTCCGGGTAAGTGGTTTTTTATTTGTAATTTATTCTTTTCAGCTTTGGAGCTGCTGTTGGTTGGGGAAAGCTGGTGGTGCCAGCCTCTTCCCATTCACTGCTGTGAACTGCCCCGCGGCCCCGAGACATTCATTCCCCGGGGCTGCCGCAGCAGAGGGGGGACATTCCTCTGCTGCTGATCCGAAGGCACTCGGGGGAGCACAGAGCCGTTTTCCCCGCGGCCCGTCCCTTCCCCGGCCGCCTGCAAGCATGCCGCGGCCGTCCCGCTGCTCAGCCTGTGGCGAGCCGCAGTCGAGGCTTTCAAGAGAGGGAGTCTGTGTTAGGTGCCTCCCTGGTGGGGAGGGCACCTCCGGGCCCGCTAGACGCCCTTTCTCCTCGCGCCTCAGCACAATCCAGGCATCGTGGGCCGGCCCCTTCGCCGCTTTCAGTGGGAACGGCGGCCATTTTGAATCCTCCCAATCACATTCAGCAGCCATCAGGGGAGGAAGAAGAGGATCCTGGAGAATTTCCTGCACCGATCCTCACTCCGATTGTTGCCTTAGGGGCCCAGGGGCCCCTGGATGCCTCACAGATTGCCCCCCCCCCGGGTCCCCCACCTTTTTCTCCGGAGTTCATTGTGCTGATGCACAATGCTTATTTGCAGCGCCTGGAGGTTCCCAGGGCGCCCATTCCGGACCCACCACCTGCCAAGACGCCCCGGTTGGCGGATGCTTCACAGGGGACCCAGGACACAGCGGATGGGGGCCAGGGCCCTCCCATGGGGCTCCCAGGGTCCACTTCACACCCCTCTCGCTGGGGGGGGGGGGTGCGGGCGCTTTCCCGGATCCGGGGGGGATCCCCCATCTCATCCGGACGATCCCATCTCAGAGGCACAGCTAGAGTGCGATGACCCGCGGGTCCTACCCATCTTTAGGAGGGAAGAGCTTGAGGATCTTATCCCTCAGATACTTCAGGAGTTGGACCTTGATCCCCCACCCGACCCGCCAGGACCCCCTGCTCCAGTTGTCGCTTCATCCGCCAGGAAGGGGGATCCGGTCCTAGCCGGTCTGTGCCCCCTGTCCCGGGCTTTTCCCACCCACCCCACCTTTCTGCAGTTATTGGCCAAGGAATGGGATACTCCCGAGACCTCACTTAAGTTTGGACGGGCCATGGAAAAACTTTATCCCCTCCCGAAGGACTTCTTGGAGTTGATTAAGGTCCCGAAGGTGGAACGGAAGCTGGAGACAAAGTCGTGGGACGGAGCCGAGTCGGAAGTCAGAAGTCAGACGTCAATACTGAAACCAAAGGGCAGAAGCTGAAGACAAGTCAGGATACAAGCCGGGTCGTTTTCCAGAAGACAGAAGAAGCAATCCAGGAACTACAGCAGCAACTAGAGACTCAGACAGACTGAGGAACCTCGTTGCAAGGCAAGGTGCTATTGCAGCTGCCAGGTTTAAATGGCCCGGCAGTGTCTGATGTCATGAGGGGGTGTTCCCGGGTTTTCCCGCGCTGGTTCCTTTAAGAAAAGGCCCTAGCGCGCGTGCGCCTAGGGGGTGGGGCCAGCCGCGGATCGGCGTCTCCCTTGCAGGGAGAACACCGTGGAGGGCCGCGTCTTCGGCCCTGGAGGCCAGGGGGAAGGTGTTCCTGCGGCCGGAACAGCCGCGCGGTGAGTGCAGGTCCCAGGGCACGGCCCGGTACCGTAACATTTTCCAACCAACACCTGCAACCTTGAGAAGATTGCAGAGGAAATATAGATAAAGATCTTATTAATTTTTATCCTTGTGTCTAGTTAGAAAGGGGCCTCTTAAGGGGACGTTTTCCAACACTAGACAACTTTTCAATTAGACACCAGGGTCCTTGGAAAGCCCAGAATACTTTGTTTATTATCTCTGCTTAGTTAGAAAAAAAACAGGAGTTCTTCCTGCCTGTCTCTATCTGTATGAAGAAAAGAAGGCAAACTTTAATTAGCTGGGTAGCCTCCCCAGTTTCAGATCCTCGCTAATGCAGGAAAAGCAATTTTAATGAACATTCGCAACTTTCTGTTGCGCTCCGCTGGCTGGGAGCGCTAGGAGTGAGATGTGTGCCCCTTGCGGCAAGACGGACCTCGTCTAGGGTTGGAGGTGACCAGGCCCCTGCCGACCTGCATGCCTGGATGAGGCCAACCACGCAAGGTTGGTCTCTGAGTGGAACTCCGATTACTCCCAGCCCTTTCGGACCTGCTGCAGGGAGCAGCACAGGCGGCAGGCCGGACAAGAGACGAGGGCAGACAAGGGCTGAAGCTTGAAGGCTGAGACGAAGGCTTCAGGACTCAGGAGAAGAACACAAGGCATCAACAACAGGAACGAAAGACCTCCGGAAGGGCGAACGGGTGGAAGCTCTCCCATGGAAGGCATCTGGAACTAGAGTAGATGGAAGCTCAGTGAATCAGGAATGTCTGAGGCAAGGATAACTCTTACAGACCTTGGGAATCCAGACGAGACGAAAAGGACTTGGAAGACTTAGACGAAGACAAGTGGGCACTGTGTAGGGCACGTAGGATTCCATCTTCGGCCAGTCTGTCCTTCGTAACCTGTTTACAAAGTGACGTACCTACACCCTTCTGCCTGCCCGGTGGGGTTCAGGATGCCCTCTACCAAATTCTGCACCAGTTGTGCCTATTGCATGCCTTTGGGTACATTTGGTGCATGTTTGGACATCCTCAGCTCGGTACTCACCCATATGTGAGGACTACCATCCTGCTTGTCCTGTGAGAAAGCAAATGCTGCTTACCTGTAACAGGTGTTCTCACAGGACAGCAGTATGTTAGTCCTCACGAAACCCGCTCACCGCCCCGCGGTGTTGGGTTCATAACGTTTTGTTGTTTTATTTTTCAGCACTGCCTGTAGCTTTCAAGTAGGACTGGGGGTGGGACCCCTGCTGGCTGCGTTGCTGGTTGGTGCCGTGCTGGGCATGCCCAGTGGGGGCCAGTCAGGGTTCTGGAGGCTTTGGCAGAGGTTTTCCGTGGTTGGGCTCCATCCTGGTGATGTCACCCATGTGTGGGGACTAACATCCTGCTGTCCTGTGAGAACACCTGTTACAGGTAAGCAACATTTGCTTTTTAAATATATCCGAAGCAGAAAGCCTATGAGGGAGTCAGTTGGACCGTTAGATGATCGAGGGGTTAAAGGGGCACTTAGAGAAGATAAGGCCATTGCGGAAAGATTAAATTATTTCTTTGCTTCGGTGTTAACTGAAGAGGATGTTGGGGAGGTACCCGTACTGGAGAAGGTTTTCATGGGTAATGATTCAGATGGACTGAACCAAATCATGGTGAACCTAGAAGATGTGGTAGACCTGATTGACAAACTGAAGAGTAGTAAATCACCTGGACCGGATGGTATACACCCCAGAGTTCTGAAGGAACTAAAAAAATGAAAATTCAGACCTATTAGTAAAAATTTGTAACCTTTCATTAAAATCATCCATTGTACCTGAAGACTGGAGGATAGCAAATGTAACCCCAATATTTAAAAAGGGCTCCAGGGGCGATCCGGGAAACTACAGACCGGTTAGCCTGACTTCAGTGCCAGGAAAAATAGTGGAAAGTGTTCTAAGCATCAAAATCACAGAACATATAGAAATACATGGTTTAATGGAACAAAGACGGCATGGCTTTACCCAAGGCAAGTCTTGCCTCACAAATCTGCTTCACTTTTTTGAAGGAGTTAATAAACATGTGGATAAAGGTGAACCAGTAGACGTAGTATACTTGGATTTTCAGAAGGTGTTTGACAAAGTTCCTCATGAAAGGCTTCTAGGAAAAATAAAAAGTCATGGGATAGGTGGCGATGTCCTTTCGTGGATTACAAACTGGCTAAAAGACTGGAAACAAGAGTAGGATTAAATGGACAATTTTCTCAGTGGAAGGGAGTGGGCAGTGGAGTGCCTCAGGGATCTGTATTGGGACCCCTACTTTTCAATAGGTTTATAAATGATCTGGAAAGAAATACGAGTGAGATAATCAAATTTGCAGATGATACAAAATTGTTCAGAGTAGTTAAATCACAAGCAGATTGTGATAAATTGCAGGAAGACCTTGTGAGACTGGAAAATTGGGCATCAAAATGGCAGATGAAATTTAATGTGGATAAGTGCAAGGTGATGCATATAGGGAAAAAATAACCCATGTTATAGTTAAACAATGTTAGGTTCCATATTAGGTGCTACAACTCAAGAAAGAGATCTAGGCGTCATAGTGGATAACACATTGAAATCGTCAGTTCAGTGTGCTGCGGCAGTCAAAAAAACAAACAATGTTTGGAATTATTAGAAAGGGAATGGTGAATAAATCGGAAAATGTCATAATGCCTCTGTATCGCTCCATGGTGAGACCGCACCTTGAATACTGTGTACAATTCTGGTCGCCGCATCTCAAAAAAGATATAATTGCGATGGAGAAGGTACAGAGAAGGGCTACCAAAATAAGGGGAATGGAACAGCTCCCCTATGAGGAAAGACTAAAGAGGTTAGGAATTTTCAGCTTGGAGAAGAGACGGCTGAGGGGGGATATGATAGAGGTATTTAAAATCATAAGAGGTCTAGTACGGGTAGATGTGAATCGGTTATTTACTCTTTCGGATAGTAGAAAGACAAGAGGGCACTCCATGAAGATAGCATGTGGCACATTTAAAACTAATCGGAGAAAGTTCTTTTTTACTCAACGCACAATTAAACTCTGGAATTTGTTGCCAGAGGATGTGGTTAGTGCAGTTAGTATAGCTGTGTTTAAAAAAGGATTGTATAAGTTCTTGGAGGAGAAGTCCATTACCTGCTATTAATTAAGTTGACTTAGAAAATAGCCACTGCTATTACTAGCAACGGTAACATGGAATAGACTTAGTTTTGGGTACTTGCCAGGTTCTTATGGCCTGGATTGGCCACTGTTGGAAACAGGATGCTGGGCTTGATGGACCCTTGGTCTGATCCAGTATGGCATGTTCTTATGTTGGGAGCCATTGTTCCCGTCATTCCAGACGAATGAGGAACCGGACGCTACTCCATTTACTTCATCATTCCAAAGAAGGAAGGCACGCTCCCCCCAATCGTGGACTTGAAGAAGGTGGCGCTGAAGGTTCCGCGGTTCTGGATGGAGACGCTGCGCTCTTTGATTGCGGCAGTCCACAAAAGGGAGTTTTGGCCTCTCTGGATTTTGACCGAGGCTTACCTGCACATAGGAATCCAATCTGATCATCAACGATATTTGAGGTTCATGATTCTGCGCGATCACTTTCAGTTCTGTGCTCTCCCCTTCGGTTTAGCTACGGTGCCCAGGACTTTCACCAAGGTGATGGTCGTGGTCGCTGCGGCTCTCCAAAGGGAGGGGGTTCTAGTTCATCTCTATCTGGACGACTGGTTATTTCGAGCGAAGTCTGAATCCCTGTGCTGGATGGCAGTGGATTTGGTCCTCTGTCGTCTCCGATCGCTAGGGTGTATTGTCAATTTAAGCAAGAGTCATCTGGTTCCTTTCCAGAGTCTGGCGTTCGTGGGGGTGCTTTTCAACATGAAGACGGGAAGTATCTTCCTTACTGAGCAGTGCATTGCCAAGCATCAGGCTCAGGTTCTGGAGTTGTTAGCCAAGCGGGTTCCCAGAGTCTAGGATTATTTACAAGTGCTCAGGTCTATGACTTCTACCTCTGAGTTGGTACCCTGGGCTTTTGCTCACATGAGGCCTCTGCAATCAGCCTTACTGTCTCGCTGGGAGCCAATATCTGGACATTATCAGCTACCTCTCCCTCTCCCAGAGCTTATACAGTCCAGTCTCTCATGGTGGCTTTGCTGGGACAAGTTGAGTCGTGGCATGGACCTCGATGTTCCAATCTGGACGGTCGTTACTACCGATACCAGTCTGTTTGGCTGGGGAGCGGAATGTCAGCATCAGTCGGTGCAAGGCCGTTGGTCCCCAGAGGAGGCTTCCTGGTCCATCAATCGGCTAGCCCTGCTAGTGTTTCTCCCATTGGTGAGGGGTTGGTCCTTGAGGTTCTTGTTGGACAATGTGACAGCAATGCCCTATATCAACTGCCAGGAAGGCACCAAGAGTCATTCCGTGGTTCAGGCTCAGCTTCTGGTGTAGTGGGCAGAGCAGCATCTGGAGCATCTAGCAGCCTCACATATAGCAGGCTCGGACAGTGTGCAAGCAGATTTTCTAAGTTGCCAGCAGCTGGATCCCAGGGAGTGGGAGCTGTCCGAAGAGGCGATGTCCCTTGTTTGTTGTCGGTGGGGGAACCCCATGTGTGGACTCAATGGCAAT
This sequence comes from Rhinatrema bivittatum, assembly GCF_901001135.1. Lineage (NCBI taxonomy): Eukaryota > Metazoa > Chordata > Amphibia > Gymnophiona > Rhinatrematidae > Rhinatrema > Rhinatrema bivittatum. The sequence continues at coordinate 5,138,965 of NC_042617.1, read as the reverse complement.
CTTCCGAAATGCCAAGGCTCCGTGGTTCTTCAGTCAGCGGAGAGAAAGAGGAGCAGAGAGAGTAGATGCCTTAGTCTTGCCTTGGTTGATGGATGTCATGCTGTATGTGTTTCCTTCCTGGCCTCTGGTGAGCAAAATTCTCCAGGGAATAGAGGTTCATCTGGGACCGGTGATTCTGGTGGCGCTGGAGTGGCCACAATGTCCATGGTTTGCAGACTTCATCAATCTAGCGGTGGACAGTCCTCTTCTGCTCGCCCATCTGCCGAACCTTGTGCGTCAGGGACCAGTTTGTTTCGATCAGGCAGATCGATTCTGTCTAGCTGCTTGGCTTTTGAAAGGCAGCGTCTGAAGGAAAAAGGTTGTTCAGACGCTGTCATTTCTACGCTCTTGCAGTCTAGGAAGCCTTCCACCTCTCTATCTTATGCAAGGTTGTGGAGCGTTTTTGATTCCTGGTGTTCCGGCCAGAAGGTGGAACCTAGAGGAGGGGGGTCTACGTGCCATATTTTGACCTTTTTTCAGGATGGTTTGGCAAAAGCGCTGTCTTTTAATTCAATTAAGGTTCAAGTGGTGGCGCTAGGTTGCTTCTGAGGCAAGGCTTGTGGCGCATTGATTTCGGCACATCCGAATATTGTCCAATTTCTTTGAGGCATGAAGCACCTGCACCCTTCCGTTCGATGCCATACCCGTCTTGGAACCTTAATGTGATCTTGCGGAGCCTCTGTGCACCCTCCTTCGAGCCTCTGCGGCATGTGACTACAAAGGATCTCACTTTGAAAGAGGTCTTTTTGGTGGCTTTCTCTTCGGCACGCAGAATTTCAGAAGTTCAAGCTCTTTCCTGCAGAGAGCCCTTTTTGGGAATCTCGGATGAGGGGTTTTCCTTGCTGGCTGTGCCTTCTTTCTTGCCCAAGGTTGTGTCCTCCTTTCACGTTAATCAGTCGGTGGAGCTCCCCTCCTTCTCAAACTTAGATCCGGCAGCAGCACACACTAGAAATTTGCGTTGCCTAGACGTCAAATGAGCCTTGCTGAGATACTTGGAAGTGGCAAATAATTTCCACACTTTAGATCACCTTTTTGTGTTGTGGAGCGGTGCCATGAAAAGGCATAAGGCGTCAAAGCGACTATTGCGAGGTGTTTGAAAGAGGTGATTAATTCTGCATATATTTGTCAGGGTTGCCTGATTCCAGAAGGTCTCTGGGCGCATTCTACTCGCTCTCAGGCAGCCTCTTGGGCAGAGTGTCAGTCTCTCCTCAGCAGATCTGTACAGCGACTACGTGGAAGTCATTGCACACTTTTGCCAGACATTATCGCTTGGATGTCCAGTCCCCAGGGGGTGGAAATTTTGGCTCGAGTGTGCTGCGATTGGTACTCTCACAGTCCCACCCTACTTATGGAAGCTTTGGTACCTCCCAGGAGTCTGGACTGATCTGGGTACATACAGGGAAAGGAAAATTGGTTCTTATCTGGTAATTTTCATTCCTGTAATTCCACAGATCAGTCCAGAGTCCTGCCTTTGATTAGCAAAGGGTAGTGGGAGAGTCCGCTCGATCTATCTTTTTTTGCTGTATGGTCTATGAAGAAGCACAGGGTTTGTTTATCCCACACAGGTTTTTGGTGTGAGGGTGTTTTGTTATTGCCTGTTTATCCTCTTCCCCCTGTTTATTTAGGGGAGTAGTCATAGTTACTTGATTCTTCTTTATATTTCTGGCTTGGGTACAGATTAATACTGAGAGACTGCAGGTGGCACCTCGTCTTAAGTGGCAGTGTCAGTAAAACTTTCTCTGACTCCATTTGCTGGAAGAGAGGCAAAACCCAAGAGTCTGAATTGATCTGTGGTACTGCAGGAACGAAAATTAGCAGATAAGAACCAATTTTCATATTTGTACTGTATTGTAAAATGAAACTGTGAATGTCCAACTTAAACTGCTTAGAAATTATAATTTGCGGTATATACATTTCAAAATAAATAAATAGCCTGGGATAAGCACAGAGGATCTTTAGCTGTGAGGGGTAAAGCCTGGGATAAGCACAGAGGATCCTTAGCTGTGGGGGAGTGAGAGGTAAAGCCTGGGATAAGCACAGAGGATCCTTAGCTGTGGGGGAGTGAGAGGTAAAGCCTGGGATAAGCACAGAGGATCCTTAGCTGTGGGGGAAGTGAGGGGGAAAGCCTGGGATAAGCACAGAGGGATCCTTAGCTGTGAGGGAGTGAGGGGTAAAGCCTGGGATAAGCACAGAGGATCCTTAGCTGTGGGGGAAGTGAGGGGGAAAGCCTGGGATAAGCACAGGATCCTTAGCTGTGGGGGAAGTGAGAGGTAATATCTGGCCCAAGGAGCTGAAGTTGGGTAGTGAATAGAATCCAGGTATCGCTGACACTCCTTGTGACCTTGGGCAAGTCAAATCACCCTCTTGCCTCTGGTTCAAACGTAGGGCCTTCTTTACTAAGCTTTTTGGGACCAAAACACCTTCCTACTTTCTCTTCCTAAGCTTGAAACTGTTCAGTGCAAGGTGCTACCTCTGAGAATGGAGGATGGATCAAACTGGAACTTTTTCCTCAAATCTCAGCTTGTGTCATTAGAAATTTTGCCTGGTTTTTCTTTTTTTTTCTATTTCTGCAGATACCGGGAGGCCAGTGTGGAAATAATTGAGGTTATGTCACGATTTGCTGTGATTGAGCGAGCGAGCATCGATGAGGCTTATGTTGACCTGACAAGCGCTGTGCGAGACAGACTTGGCAGAGAAAAAGCAGGTCCTCTCTCGGCAGATCTGTTATCGAACACCTACATCCAAGGCTTCCCCTGCTGCTTAGGGGAGGTGGCAGAGCAGGATTGTAAAGGTACTAGTCTGTATGTAGGACTTAACTTGCTGATCAGGGAGAGGTAGAGCAGGACAGGGGCACTATCTACAGTTCAATGAGTTGCAGAATCCGAGGAAGACTAGAGAATTAATGCAAGGGCATGCGCTAATTGTGGTTTACTTGGATTTCAGCAACGCTTTTGATACTGTCCCATAGAGGAGGCTCATGAATAAAATCAGCAGCCTGGGGTTGTGTCCAAGATGGTGGCATAGTAACATAGTATCGATGGCAGAAAAAGACCAAATGGACCATGCAGTCTTCCCAGCAGGTTTCTAAGGTAGTAACCGCCACTCCGTGCTGGTTACCCTTTGTCTCTGTTTAGGGTAGAAACTACCACTCCGTGCTGGTTACCCCCAAGCCTTATATTAAGGGTGGTGTTATTAACATTTGAAAAATAGCACTGTCAAACTAATAATAAAGTTATTGCTAGCAATATTTTTATGGGGCGAGCAGCCTTCTTGATAATTCAGACAATGCTCCTTGAATGGGCTTTGCTTTTGGTTTTGGCTGTAGAAGCACTCCTGTCCTTTTCCCTGATGACTGTGTATCAGTAAGCTGGACTGTAAAAGTCGGGTCCCAGCATTGGCTGTCTTCTGAATTCAATTCCTCTTCCCCCAATGCTGTTGAAGTGGAGAGTGATGTTACAGTTGCACCAAAAGCATCAAGACAAATGAGTGAATGGTAGTACCGTATTTCCACGCATATAACCCGCGGGTAATGTGCGTTTTTACCTACCCCGCATGCCCCCCGCGGGGTATAAACGTGGGCGGGTTATCCAGAAAAAATTTTACAACCAATAAAGTTTCCCGACTCTGAATAGGCTGCAGCTGAGAGGAGTCCGTCCTATCCCTGCGCCCGGCCGCTTCCTGATTGGTCGCGTGTTAAATCTAGGCCGCAGGCGGGTGGGCGCTTGTTCCAGGCGGCGGCGGGGGCGGGTGGACGCGCGTTAGTTCGAGACGGCCGGCGGGTGGTCGCGTGTTAAATCTAGGCCGGGTCGCACAGGCGCGCATTCATTCACTGCCGATGGGGGCAGCCCCCACCGGCAGTGAATGAATGCGCGCCGAAAGCAGCTTGTTCCAGGCGGCGGTGGCGGGTGGACGCGCGTTAGTTCGAGGCGGGTGGTCGCGTGTTAAATCTAGGCCGGGTCGCTCAAGGCAATCTAGGCCGGGTCGCTCAAGGCAGTCACATGCCGTGACGTCACGGCATGTGACTGCCTTGAGCATCGAATCGCAGGGGTCGCATTCATTCACTGCCGGTGGGGGCTGGGGCAGCCCCCACCGGCAGTGAATGAATTCATTCATCCAGGCGGAGGAGCCGGCTGCTTTCAGCTGCCGCTGCCGGCTGCTTTCGGCGCTCAAGGCAGTAGCGGCGAAAGCAGCCGGCTCCTCCGCCTGGATGAATGAATGCGACCCCTGCGATTCGATGCTCAAGGCAGTCACATGCCGTGACGTCACGGCATGTGACTGCCTTGAGCGACCCGGCCTAGATTGCCTTGAGCGACCCGGCCTAGATTTAACACGCGACCACCCGCCTCGAACTAACGCGCGTCCACCCGCCACCGCCGCCTGGAACAAGCTGCTTTCGGCGCGCATTCATTCACTGCCGGTGGGGGCTGCCGCAGCCCCCACCGGCAGTGAATGAATGCGCGCCTGTGCGACCCGGCCTAGATTTAACACGCGACCACCCGCCGGCCGTCTCGAACTAACGCGCGTCCACCCGCCCCCGCCTGGAACAAGCGCCCACCCGCCCGCGGCCTAGATTTAACACGCGACCACCCGGCTCCCGCCGCCCGCCTGGACCCACGCGGCCCTCCGACAGGTATTTAAAAATTTATTTTTTTTTTGAATTGCGGGTTATATGAGGAGGCGGGGTATATTAAAACTTTTTTTCATAAATCTTGAAAACCTGCGGGTTATGTGTGTGGGCGGGTTATATACGTGGGCGGGTTATTGTCGTGGAAATACGGTAATCCCTTGCCTTCTGATTAAGGGTAGTAACTGCTGCTCCATGCAGATTACCACCATGCAACCTTTTCTTTATTTCAGCTTCTAACCTTTGGGGATCCACAGTGTTTTATCCCATGCCCTCTTACATTTGTTTACTGTTTTGATCCTTGCAACCTCCTCTGGAAGGGCTTTCCAGGTATCCACCACACTCTCCATGAAGATATATTTTCTAATGTTGGTTCTGCGACATCTACCCTGGAGTTTAATTTCATGACCCCTAGTTCTATTGTTCCCTTTCCAATGTAAAAGGTTCAAAGTTCATACATCATTAAAAATTCCAGGTATCTGAAAATCTGTATCATATCTTCCCTGCACCTCCTCTTTTCTAGGGTATACATATTCAGACCGTTCAGCCTCTCCTCATAAGTCTTCTGATGCAGACCTCACACCATTTTGGCCACTCTTCTATGGACTACCTCTATTCTTTTTGAGTTATTGGCTCCAGAACTGATCACAGTACTCTAGGTGAGACCTTACCAAAGACCTGTATAAAGGCATTATCACCTCCTTTTTCTTACTGGTTATTTCTCTCTCTATTCAACCCAGCATTCTCTTGGCTTTAGCTATTGCCTTCTCATATTGCTGCGCAGCTTCAGCTCACCAGTCACTATCGCCCCAAGGTCTCTCTCCTAGTCCATGCACATTAGTCTTTTACCCCACATTACATACAGCTCTTTTGGATTACCACACCTCAAATGCATGACTTTGCATTTCTTGGCATTGAATCTCAGCTGCCAAATCTTAAACCGCTCTTCAAGCTTTCTTAAATCACTTTTCATTCTCTCCTTCAGGCGTTGGCATTCTGTTGCAGATCTTTGTAATATCTACAAAGATACAAACTACCTTTTATCCCTTCCACAATGTCACTCACAAAGATATTGAACAGAATTGGACCCAAAATTGATCCCCAGGACACTCAATTTAACACAGTTCTCTCTTCAGAGTAGGTTCTATTTACCATTACACGCTGTCTCCCGTCAGTCAACCAGTTTGTAATCCACCACTATAATGCCCACTCCCAAACTTCTCATTTTATTCACAAGCCTCCTATGCGGGACCATATCAAAATCTTTGCAGAAATCCAAGAAAATTACATGGAGCGCTCTTCCTTGATCCAATTCTCTAGTCACCCAATTAAAAAAATCAATAAGATTTGTCAAAAGCTGATGATACAAGGTCAGTGGAATGCCGATGAACAACAGTGGACCATCAATTGTTTGGAAGCCCATGCAGTTCATTTGGTGGGTCTATGGTTCGCCGAGAGGTGAGCAGTGAGAATAATGTCAAACAATGCCACGACAACTGCCTACATAAATCATCAAGGCGGAACCAGAAGTCCTCAAGTGTCAGTGGAGACACATGCTCTCATGGCATGGCAGAGCAACATCTTCAGGTGTTATCCGCCTCTCATGTTGCTGGGAAGGACAATGTGAAGGCCAATGTTTTTTCAGCAGGCAGGACTTAGGCCCAAGAGAGTGGGAGCTGGCAGACGACGCTGTTAAATTCATGGTTTCTTGATGGGGGCAGCCATATCTGGATTTAATGGAAAGCTACAGCAACACGAAGGTGCCACGGTTCTACAGTCACAGAAAGGACCCAAGAGCATTGGGAATTGACGTACTCATCCAACAGTGGCCACAGTATGGGATATTATGTGTTTTGTCTCACTGACCGATGATCAGCAGGGTAATTTGGAAGATTGCAAGTCCATACCAAGACCATGCTTCTGGGGCTCTGGATTGGCCATGGAGACAGAGGTATGCTCACCTATAACGAATCCAACATCAGATTCCAATGGGATAGGATAGCTTTCTGTAAGGCACGCAGCGGGGTCCCCCATCGCGCTCCATTCCCTCCGACGCTCGGTAACTGTTTTTTCCGGTACTTACTGTCGGTTCCCGGCAGCTTACCGCTTCGGTGCACGACTGTCACCGACTGCGCACCCACCAAATTTTAACATGGCGACCAGATTTAGAAAATACCCCAAGTGTCCGAGGACCATGTCCATAATGGACCCACATGAAGTCTGTGTTTTGTGCTTAGGCCCCTCGCACGACGTTCATCGATGACCTAGTTGTGCACAAATTACCCCCAAAGGCCGTCGCGCTCACCTGGACAAAATGGAGTAGTTGTTTGCTTCAAAACAGTCTGCTCCATCGACGTCAGTTCAAGCGCCACCGACCATGGAGGGTCCATCGACCTCTGAGACAATTCGCCAGGAGCACCATGGACTACTGTTGTTTGTGATAGTTGTGGGTGGATCCTTGGGCCGGTGGCAGATGACCACGCCCACGGGGAAAGATCCCGAGAGGGATCACCGGTCAGGCTCAGAGTTGGGAGACACACACACACTAGTTCTTTTATTAAACTGTTTTAAAGAACCACCAAAGGTGGCAGTAGTGAGCTGGAAGAGCCCGGCTGGGCTGTAGTCCCTCAGGCACTGGAACAGCAATCCCAGGATGGCTGAGCTGTAGAGAAACTGAGATAGTGAGTAGGCAGAATATGCAGAGTTCAGGAACAGAAGCTTGATGGTAACATTCACACAATAGTCTCTTGGAACAGCAACGGAGCTGGAATGAAGTAGGCCTTCGAGGAGCGAGTACCTGGTTCCAGAGAAAGCTCTGAGAGAGAGAGATGGCAACTCACTGGTGTTGTAGGCAGCGATGACTTCCTGGCAGAAGTTATATTCGGTAGCAGGTCCGGGAACGTGGGCCCTCGAGGAACGAGTACCGGTTCCAGACTGTGACCTGAAAAGCACGAGAGAAAGCGAGGCCCCCGAGGAGCGGGTACCCCTAGTAAAGTCCGAGAAGGCAGAGTAGCAAGGTAAGCAGAGAGCGAATCCCATGCGCAGCGATACCTGGAGGCAACTAGGTAGGAAACCCTTTGCTAACTCGATTAGCTAGCAAAACAAGAGACCTTTAAAAATCCGGTGATGATGTCATCTCAGGGTTCGCGCCACAGCTGGTACTTGAGTCGGGGCCGCGTGCGCCCTTAGGCCTCAGGACAAACATGGCGGAAGGCTGCGTCTAGCCGGTCCGGGAACGCCGGAGGAGGTCAGCAAGATGACGCCACGGCAGCCAAACTTCCATCGACCAAAGAGGGAGTCGCCAAAGAGGTAAGGTGGGCGGAGTGGAGACATCGGGCAGCAACAGTCGCAACATGGACAGGGTGACCGTCCATCACTGACTCCATAGAGGACATCGACGTCATCGTCCTCTGTGCCGTGGAAAAACCGGACTGAGCACCGAGGGAAACATCGACACCGACACTGACGGGTGTCCCCGACCGGTGCCGGCACCAATACCGCAGCAGCATAGACTTCCATCGAGCCGCCTGTGAAGAGGGCCCGGGGAGAGGAGCCCCCATACTCCTCTGGACCCGGGACCCCTAGGCGTCCCCACTAATACCAGTGCCGGGCACCGAGCCTCCACGGGCCCCTGTGGAGGCTCCAGTGACGCCTAGCCCGCCTCCTACCCCGATCGCCGTGCCACCCATGCCGGCTTCCCAGGAGGAATTGGACCTCATGGTCCAAGAGGCAATGCTGAAAGCCTTACAAGGCTTCCAATTGCCGCCGGCACCGGCCCCCATACCAGCCCCTGAACCGGCTCCCTCGATAGTGGCACCGCTCCTCGAGCGCCTCGATATGCTCATCTGTGCCTTATCAACTCCTCTACCACCAGACGTGCTTGGATCGAGTCGTTCATCGAGGCTTCCCCAGGTCCCGATTCTAGTACTGGGTTCCTCGGAGGAGGAAGGATCAATTCCCGGCCACGTCCCTCCACGGGAACCGTCGATGCCAGAGCCCATGCCAGGGCCATCGGGGCTATTTTAACCCAAGCACACCTCATCTGCCCCGATGCCGGCACTGATTCCATTGATGCCAAGGCCGCATCTATTGATGCCTTCCTGCCCTTTCAGCTTTGGCATGCTTCTTCCATCAGGAGCTCCACCGGGAGAAGGAGAAAGTCCCTATAATCCATCGGACGATGCATCCTCAGATGATTCATCACAGACATCAGAGGACTTACTATCAGAGCCTTCACCGCCGGAGGAAAAGCGAAGATCTCCTCCAGAAGACCTCTCCTTTGCCAGTTTTGTCAGAGATGTCTGAGACTATACCTTTTACACTGGTCACGGAAGAAGGTGCTCGCCAAAAAATGTTGGAGGTCTTACAATTTGTAGATGCTCCAAAAGAAATAATGGCAATACCGGTACATGAAGTTCTTTTGGACCTCATGCACTGCCTGTGGGAACATCCAGGTACAGTACCCCCAGGTCAATAAAAAGACAGGTGCTACCTACCTGGTTCAACAAGCCCCAAGTTTTCAAAAGAGTCAGCTGCCCCACCACTCTGTGGTTGTGGAATCAGCTCAGAAAAAGGCTAAGCGATTGTGTCCACATTCCTCTGCTCCTCCCGGTAAGGAATAGAAAGCATTGGATGTGTTGGGACGAAGAATTTTCCAAGGGTCCATGTTGATATTGCGAATTGCAGCATATCAACTGTACATGACCCAATACAATAGAAATCTCTGGAAACAAGTCCAGGAGATTGCGGAGACATTACCAGAGCAACAAGAAGAAGCCTTGTTCTCCATCCTACAAAAAGGAATGGAAGCAGGTAAACATGAAGTCAGAGCTGCCTACGATTCTTCTGAAACCGCATCCAGAGTCTCAGCAGCAGGCAGCAGTGCTAGACGCTGGGCCTGGCTTAAGGCCTCAGACCTACACCAGGAAGTGCAGGACAAACTGGCAGATCTACCCTGTACTGGAGTCAACCTGTTTGGGGATAAGATCCAGGGCACAGTGGCCCAGTTAAAGGACCATCATGAGATCCTGCGCCAGTTGTCAACTGTCTCCCCAGATGTTCCCTCCGTAGCCCACAGGGCCACGCATAGAGAACCCAAGAAACAATTCTACAGGCCATGCAGATATTACCCTCCTGTGTCCCGTGCACGACCGGCTCGGGCACCTCAGAGGGGACCTGCGCGCCAAACTAGAACATCTAGACCGCAGTCAGCTCCACAAGCTGGCTCCGCATCTGGATTTTGACTCTTTCCCAGAGAGCAGCAGCCATATTCCAGTGGGGGGGGGGGGGGGCGCCGCCTGTGCCACTTTGCAACAAATTGGCATCCAATCACCATGGACCAGTGGGTACTGTCCATCGTAACCCACGGTTACCATCTAAATTTTTCAAAAATACCTCTGGAATTCCCACCCAGTCCATCCTGGAGTTGGGACGACCACAAAGGAAAACTCGTCAGAGCTCTCAACCCTTCTGTCAGTCAGAGCCGTGGAACCAGTTCCATCGAATCAACAGGGGCAAGGGTTCTACTCCAGATATTTCCTAATTCCAAAAAAGAACGGCGACTTCCAGCCTATTCTGGAGCTCCGTGCCTTGAATACATTTCTTCGCAAGGAACGGTTCAGGATGGTATCCCTGGGCACCATGCTTCCTCTACTTCAACAAGGGGATTGGCTCTGCTCTCTGGACCTTCAAGACGCATATGCCCATATTGCGATCTCCCTTCCTCATCGCAAATATCTGCGATTTGTGGTGGGCCGCAGTCACTATCAATACAAGGTACTACCATTTGGCCTAGCCTCGGCGCCTCGAGTCTTTACGATGTGCCTGGCAGTCGTGGCTGCGCAGTTACACAGCAGAGGCGTATATGTTTTTCCGTACCTGGACGACTGGCTCATAAAAAGCCAGTCAAAACAAGGAGCCCTCAACTCTCTCGGTCTCACCATAAGGCTTCTAAACTCATTGGGATTTCTATTAAAATTACCCCAAATCCCAGCTGATACCGTCTCATCTTCTCTCCTTTATAGGAGCAGACCTAGATATGACACTGTCCAGAGCACTCTTACCTAAAGACCATGCGATTACGCTGTCCAACCTTGCCTGCTTTATCCGCCATCGAAAAAGAGCCTCAGCTGGCCAGCTACTAAGGTTGCTCGGCCAAATGGCATCAAAAGTCCATGTCACCCCTATGGCACGTCTTGCCATGAGAGTGACCCAATAGACTCTGAAATCCCAGTGGCAACAAGCTACTCAGCCACTGTCGTCCCTGGTACATATAACCAGCCAGTTTCGTCTGTCCCTTGCCTGGTGGACACACAAAACCAACTTAAAAGTGGGTCTTCTTTTCCAGCAACCAGCTCCTCAGGTGACTTTAACTACGGACGCCTCCAACCTAGGTTTGTTTAAGTCCCTTGAGTTTGAAGGCAAGGGACTTAAACAAAAGCCAAAACGACCCATCAAATCAACTTTCTGGAGCTTCGAGCGATACGGTACGCCCTTTATGCATTTCAGGATTACTTCTCCAACAAAGTTGTCCTGATTCAAACAGACAGCCAAGTTGCAATGTGGTACCTGAACAAACAGGGGGGCACGGGCTCTTATCTGCTTTGCCAGGAGGCGGCGCAGATTTGGGCCTGAGCCCTGTCGCATTCCATTCTTCTGCGAGCCACTTATCTAGCGGGCACACACAATGCCCTGGCGGAGTGCCTCAGCCGACGTTTCCAGCCCCACGAATGGTCTCTGGATCCCTTGGTTGCGAGCAGAATCTTCCACCAGTGGGGTCATCTGACCATCGACCTCTTTGCGTCCAGTCAGAACCACAAAGTGGAAAACTTCTACTCCCTGCACAGGGATCGGCATGCACCAGCCAGGGAAGCCTTCGCCCGTCCCTGGAACAAAGGCCTGCTTTATGCATATCCTCCGATTCCGCTCATAAGCAAGACTCTCATGAAGCTACAACAGAACCAGGGCTTAATGATTCTCATAGTCCCATACTGGCCACGTCAAATTTGGTTTCCCATAATTCGCGACCTTTCTGTCTCGGACCCCATTCGCCTGGGCACATCGCCCAACCTCATAACACAGAATCACGGCAAGTTATGCCACCTGAACCTCCAGGCCCTCTATCTGACGGCCTGGATGTTGAAAGGCTGATACTACAACCACTCAACCTTTCAAGTGACGTATCTCAAGTCCTTGTAGCTTCACGAAAGGCTTCCACGCGGAAATCCTACCACTCAAAATGGAAGACATTTACCTTGTGGTGCACCCAAGAATTTGGATCCCTTTTCTTGCCCCACATCGAGTCTGTTAAATTATCTCTGGCACCTCTTGGAATCTGGTCTCCAGACATCATCTATCCGAGTGCACCTTAGTGCCATCTCTGCTTACCATTAAGGAATAGGGGATGCCCCGATAATGGCTCAACCCCTAGTGAGTCGCTTCATGAGAGGCTTAGTACAGCTTAAACCTCCTCTACGGCCACCGGTTGTGGCATGGGACCTCAATGTCGTACTTGCACGGCTCATGCACTCCTGCGAACTTAGATACCTTACATGGAAAGTTCTTTTCCTAGTAGCCATCACGTCTGCTCGCAGGGTAAGTGAGTTACAGGCCCTTGTGACCTACTCACTGTATACAAGGTTCCTCCATGACCGGGTGGTTCTCCGCACTCACCCTAAATTCCTTCCTAAGGTGGTAACTGATTTCCATTTAAATCAGTCCATAGTCTTGCCCACTTTCTTTCCAAGACCTCACGCTCACCCAGGTGAGCGAGCTCTCCACACCTTGGACTGTAAGCGTGCTCTTGCGTTTTACTTAGACTGCACTACAGCCCACAGGAAGTCCACCCAACTCATTGTCTCTTTTGATAAGAACAAACTTGGGAATGTGGTGGGCAAGCAAACACTGTCAAACTGGTTAGCAGACTGCATCGCATTCTGTTACCAGCAAGCAGGCCTTGCACTGCAGGGACGAGTGAAGGCACACTCAGTCAGAGCAATGGCAACGTCAGTAGCACACTACCGTTCAGTACCGATTGCTGACATCTGCAGGGCTGCGACATGGAGCGCTCTCCAAAACGTCACAACTCACTACTGCCTGGACAAGGCTGGGCGACAGGATTCCGTCTTTGGCCAGTCTGTCCTAAGAAATTTGTTTCCAGTGTAGAAACCCAACTCGTCCTACCTTGACCGCTGTGAATTTCAGGCTGCCTCATCTTTACCAGCAGCACCCCATTTGTTGTGCCTGTTGCACATGTTTGGTGATGCTTGGCCTCATACGTATGACTCACCCTGTAGCTTGCTATTCACCCATATGTGAGGACTACCATCCTGCTTGTCCTGGGAGAAAGCAGAGTTGCTTACCTGTAACAGGTGTTCTCCCAGGACAGCAGGATGTTAGTCCTCACGAAACCCGCCCGCCACCCCGTGGAGTTGGGTTCGCTTATGTTTTATTTTATTTTTCGCTTGTACTTTTGCTACAAACGAGACTGAAGGGGGACCCCTGATAGCTGCAGGGTTAGTGGCATGCTGGGCATACTCAGTGTGCCAGTCAAAGTTTTAGAAACTTTGACAAAAGTGTTCCGTGACAGGGCTCCATCTGATGATGTCACCCATATGTGATGACTAACATCCTGCTGTCCTGGGAGAACACCTGTTACAGGTAAGCAACTCTGCTTTCTCCGATTAGTCTTAAATGTGCTACTTGCTAACTTCATGGAATGCCCCCAGTCCGTCTATTATCCGAAAGTGTAAATAACCAATTCACATCTACTCGTTCAAGACCTCTCATGATCTTAAAGACCTCTATCATAACCCCGCTGAGCCGTCTCTTCTCCAAGTTGAACAGCCCTAACCTCTTCGCCTTTCCTCATAAGGGAGCTGTTCCATCCCCTTTATCATTTTGGTTGCCCTTCTCTGTACCTTCTCCATCACAACTATATCTTTTTTGAGATGCGGCGACCAGAATTGTACACAGTATTCAAGGTGCGGTCTCACCATGGAGTGATACAAAGGGATTATGACATTTTCCGTTTTATTAACCATTCCCTTCCTAATAATTCCTAACATTCTGTTTGCTTTTTTTTTACTGCTGCAGCACACTGAGCCAACAATTTTAAAGTATTATCCACTATGATGCTGTTGTGTCTGTCGCTGCCCGACATCTCTGCTCTGCCCACCTTACCTTGTTGGCGACTCCCTTCAGGGTTGATGGAAGACTAGCTGCTGCGGCATCTCCAGGCTGTCCTCCTCCAGCGTTCCCGGACCGGCTCAATGCTGCAAGCCGCCATGTTGACCAGATGCCTAAGGGTGTGCGCCCGAACGGCCCGACTGATGTACCAGCGTTGGTGCGAACCTCAGGGGTGTCCCCCTGAGATGACGTCACTAGCTCCAGATATTTAAGGTCTCAGTTTTCGCTAACAAGACGAGTTAGCAAGGGATTGGTTTACCTAGCTTCCTCCTGGTCGCTGCGGATGGGATTCACTCTCCGCAACCGTAGTTACTCTGCCTCCTCGGACTTTACTAGAGGTACCCGCTCCTTGGGGGCTTCGCTCTCTCTTTTTCTTTTCAGGTCGCAGTCTGGAACCGGTACTCGCTCCTCGAGGGCCCACGTCCCGGATCTGCTCCTGAATACCACTTCTGCTAAGACGTCATCGCTGCTTACAACATCAGTGAGTTTCCAGCTATCTCTCAGAGCTTTCCCTAGGACTAGGTACTCGCTCCTCGAGGGCCTAATGCACACCATCTCCTGGGCTGTCTCAAGAGACTGTTGTGTGAGTGTTACCATCAAGGACTTGTTCCAGAACTCTGCATATTCTGCCTACTCACTTTCTTAGTTTTCCCGTCAATAGCAGGGCTGAATTAGCCATGCTGTCATGCGATCTGTGAATCAGGTCCGGGAGGCGGAGCTTTACCAAGCAGAGATTTAGATTTTAGCTCCCTGCGGCTGCGCCTGTGTTCCCGGCAGGAAAGTAACAGATTCTCCTCAGTCTGTTCTTTCCGCGAGCGGGATCGCATGCGGGGCTGACTTCTCCTCAGCATTTATTATTTTTTCTTAGAAATGTCAAAAAAGTCAGGGTTTAAACCCTGTACTTGTGGCAAGATAATGTCAGTTACGGATGGCAATGACCGATGTACCGATGCCTGGGGCCAGAGCACAATTTACAAAATTGTGAATTTTGTGCCCGAATGTCTCCAAGAGCCCAAAAACAGCGGGCTTATAGGATACGGGAACTGTTTACTTTTTCGGAGCCATCGGAGGCTCATTCTTCGACTGGCCCCTCGACAACAACGGCTCCATCACAAAAACGATCGTCGTGGTGGGATCCGCACCCCTCCAGGCTTGGAGGTAAGGACTTGCCGAGACAACATAGGCCATCGGATCCGAGAGGTCCGAGAGAGCCTCAGCGATTGGCGCAGGAAACAACGGTGCTTAAAACTTCAGCACCTACAACTTATGCGCCCAAAGTACCTTCTGCGCCCAATTCACCGTCGGCGCATAAACCTTCTGCGCCCAAAATGACATCGGCGCATAAGGCATCGGTGCACACACCGCCGGAGACTTATGCGCGCACACCGCCGGAGACTTCTGTGCGCTCGGCGCCGGAAACAACGGCGCCAAAGACTTATGCGTATAAGTCACCATATGCGCACAATCTACAGAAAACATCGGCGCACATGGCGCCGAAGACATTGGAGCACACGGCAACAAAGGAATCGAAGCACAGTGGACTACAACAGTCCAAACACCCATATCATTCAATACCACATGGGTTAAAACGAAAACATCACTCTCCAGATGTACTTCATTCCACCTCTTCAGATTCCAGTTCCACAGAGGTGAAATCAAAACGTATTAGACGATCGCCGTCAGGAAGTGGAATCCACACAGGATCATCGTCACACCATCACCATAGGCGATCACGGCACTGACATCAAAAGGCTGTGAAGACGAGGGACACATGGGAAGTGAGCCCTTCTACTTCTAGGCCATCTCACGCACGGAGTGCAGACACCTTATCTCGTAGAGACATAAAACAAATCACTTCCTCTGCTGCATCTACATCCTCAAATAAGTCTGTTAGGACCACGGAGGGCAGGATGGGGAAGAAGTATGATATGCCAAGTGCTTCCCCTCAAATTCCTCCGGTGCAACCTAAAGTATGTGAATTACCAAAACAATCTGGTCATTCAACAATGCCTCCTCAAACAAAAGAGGCATTTTAACGATCTATCTGTGAGTTCCCCGGAACACAGTATATATACCTCTAGAGAACAGTCGGTGGACCCTCCGGCATCCCCAATAGCAAAACGACCAATTTCACCAATTCAACAACAAGATACACCTATCTATTCTCTGTCTCCGCAAACATCCCCATCGTCATCTACCGGATTTCCTTCGGATCCACAGGAACAACCGCATGAACCGTATTCGCCTCCAGAGGACCTGACCTACCCAAAAATTTTAGAAAAATTGGGCACGATATTACATCTGGAGGTACAAAAGGAGATAGGCCCTAGATCAGAAACCTTTGGTCTCCTAAAGATTTTCGATGCTCTGGGAGAACCAACATCTCTTCCACCACAGGAACTATTACATACCGTCTTTCAGAAATCTTGGGAAACACCTTACTCTCTGTCGGCGGTTTCAAAGAAAACATTTAAAATTTCGTATGCGGAAAACATTGCCTTACTCTATGCCGCAACTACCACATGCTTCAATTTATTTATTTATTTGTTGGTTTTATATACCGACATTCATCAGATATCACATCGGTTTACAATAAACGGGAAACTGCGTCTAAGGTGCGCTTGACAAGTAACATGGGAACGAGAAACTACGCTTAAGATATGGTTGACAAGTAACTTAAAAGGAGGTACATATAAGGCTATTGAAAGAGTAAATGTCTATATACCTATAAAAGAGAGATGAATTTATTTAATTTAACTTCTTTTACTATACCGATACTCAAGACCAGGTCTTATCGTACCGGTTTACAATAGAACAGGGGGAAACCAATTAACATCTAGGTAGAAAGTAAAGTTACATTAAACAGGGAGCGTAAAACATGGGAGATGGAAGACAGGACAGATTTTAAACTATAACAACTGGAGAGTGATAAATATAATCAACAAAAACAATATGTTAGTGATACATAAACAGATTTATCCTAGGCGATGAGATGATTTATCCTAGGCAATGAATGAGACTAAAGATATTGAATAACTTATGTACATAGCAGTCGAATTAATTAAGATAATTTACAGAGTTGCTTAATTGTGAGGATTTCAAATTAGTTAAAGGTGATGAGGCAGAATACAGATAGTGTAGGACAAGGGAGGAATGGTGTAGGGAGGGGCTAGGGATGAGAGGAGAGTGGAGGACAACGGGCGATTGTTCTATGAGACAGGAAAGTTTTCGTAAGGGTGGGGCATCTTATGAAGGTGCGACTGAGGAGGGTGCTGGGGGAGTAAGGAGATTGAGCTTAGGTGTATGCTTGCGTGAACAGCCATGATTTTAGTTTTTCTTGAAAATTTTTAGGCAGTCCTCCTGGCGTAGGTCTACGGGCATTTTGTTCCATAGGGCAGGGCCGGCTATGGAGAGCGCACATGCTCTGGTGGATGCCAGGTTGTTGCTTTTGGGGGAAGGTGTAGGTATGGTAGCAAGGTATTGGTTCCTGATTGGTTTAGAGGGTTTGTGGAATATTAGTGAGTCATTGAACCAGTTCATTTCGGGATTGTGGAGTGCCTTATGTATGATAGAAAGAGTTTTATATTGGATTCGGTATGCGATAGGGAGCCAGTGTAATTCCTTAAGTACAGGTGAGATGTGTTCATTTTTGCGCGTGTTAGTGAGTATCCAGGCAACTGTGTTTTGAAGGATTTGTAGTGGGTGAATGGAGTTTTTGGGTAGACCTAGGAGAAGTGAGTTAAGTTATTTATACCCAATTGTTATTTATACCCAATTGTTGGATGTAATTGTATATTTGTTTAATTGTTCAATCTGTTTGTTTGTAATTTTCTGTTCCTTGTTCTGTGTAAACCGAAGTGGTATGCACAAGTGCATGAACTCCGGTATATAAAAGCCTTTAAATAAATAAATAAGTAATCCATTTGCAGCACTGTACAAAAGTCTGAAGGGTGGAGTAAGGGTTTTAATTTCTTTAGGGTGTGTAATTTGAAGAAACATTCTTTTAGGATGTTGTTAATGAATTTCTTGAGGTTGCCTTGGTGGTCTAGCATGACCCCTAGATCCCGTACCTGTTGGGAGAGCGAGATGGGTAGAGTTAGGGGACGAAACAAGGGAAGGGTGTTAGGATGATTCCATGGAGAGATGAGCATAATTTTGGTTTTTGCCGTGTTAAGGGCAAGGTGAATGCTGGAAAGGAGTTTGTTAATAGATAGTAGCGTTGATTCCCAAATGTCCATAGCCTTAGGGAGGGTGTCAGATATTGGGATAAGTCAGTGTTTCCCAACCCTCTCCTGGAGGCACACCTAGCAGGTCAGGTTTTCAGGATTGCCGCAATAAATATGCATGAGATTGATTTGCATACCCTGGGTCTCCAATGTATGCAAATCTCTCTCATGCATATTCATTATGGATATTCTGAAAACCTGACTGGTTAGGTGTGCCTCCAGGAGAGGGTTGGGAAACACTGGGATAAGTATCTGAACATCATCTGCATAAATATAGTGGGGAAGCTTGAGATCGGTTAGGAGATGACAGTCTGCAATGCAAAGATTCAAAAAAGCAAAGTCGCATACCTCATATCCACTGGGCAAAGACAACCGATATTTAGATGAGTTTGGCAGGAAGATGTACCATAACTCAATGTTGAATGCCCGCATTATGCACCATCAATTATACATGGTACAATACCTATATGAGTGCATACAAGCCACAAAGGGTATGCTTTCCTCGATGGCAGATCAGATACCACCGCCTCTTCATGACATGGAGGAGTGTTCTAGACATCTTCTGTGGTCGATCTATGAGGGATTTGAAATGACTTCTAGGGCGTCTGCAACAGCCATTGCAGCCCGTAGGGTGGCATGGTTACATTCTAGTACGATATGAGAAGACTTACACGAGAAACTAACGAACCTCCCATGTACAGGAGACAACCTGTTCGGAGAACGGTTTCAAGACACAGTCAGTAAATTAAAGGCGGAAGCTCTAGCAGTCCAATCCTTAACATCACAACCTCACTACTCGACCACGCATCGTTATGTAGGATCTACTCGTAGACAATCATATGCCCGTAGGCCTTACAGATCTTATCAATCCTTTCGTACACGGACGTAGCCATCTTTCCAGCGTCCTCCGCCGCAACAACAAAACACAACTCAAAGTAGGGGTAAACCATGTAACCAAAGACAGCAGACACAACAACCGGCTGCTGCAGTAAAATCAACACCATCTTTTTAATAACACAGCCACCACCACTACATCAAGCACCACCTGGCAGAATTCATTCTTGCCTGGCAGCCTGGGAGAGAATAACTACCCATTAATGGGTTTTAGAGATAGTACGACATGGCTACCAACTCCAATTCACCACAAAACCCATACTACCTGTTACGAATGGGCACCGGTTAGGTGTAGTAAACACCACCTGCGGGGGTGACTCCAGGTGGAGAGAGACAGGGGTTGCAGGAAAGCCTCTGATATTGACTGGAGTAGAATCTGGTGCAGGCAGGAGTGTGTAAGGCTGGGTACTGGCTGGGGCTTATGGAGCTGAATACTAACAGAAGGGTGCCTGTAGTAGTGAGAGCTGGCTGGAGGGAGTCTAATACAAGGTGCGTGGAGGTAAGGGTGAAATTAAACACAGGAACAGCGTGGAGGTATGTGTGGAAGTGAATGCATGTAGAGGTGATCATAATACTGGAGCTGGGTGCTGGTAAGGATGGACTCAGGGTTGCGTGTAGTTAAGGGTGATACTGACTGTTGGTATGAGTGACTGGACTAGGGGAACTCGGGGAATACAAGACTGACAATGACCAGACAGACTAACCAAACATAAAACACACAAGCCCGAAGGCAGCACAACTAAGCTGGATGCCCGAAGGCAACAGAGCAAGGTAGAAGCCCAAAGTCAGCAGGGCAGAGCAGTAGCCCAAAGGCATGTGGACAAGGCAGCAGCCTGAAGGCCACACAGAAGCAGGCAGAAGGCCCGAAGGCCCCTCAGAGGCAGACAGACGACCCGAAGGCCCCACAGAGGCAGGCAGAAGGTCCGAAGGCCCCACAGAGGCAGGCAGAAGGCCACGCAGAGGCAGAAGGCTAGAGCAGGGAGCCCAGACGAGCTCGATGCCGAAGCACTGAGGGAAATGCTAGACAGTGTTATAAAGGAAGTCAGAAACATAGAGTAGACAAGGAGGGTGGACTGGGCCAGCCAGGAGAACATGCTCATGGGGGACCTCTGGTGGTGAGGCGGCTGCATAGCAGCCATAGTCGTAACACTACCTCAACTTTCCACTCTAAAGAGTGAAAGCTTCCAACCACAACGGGGGGAGGAAATTGCTTTGCTTTGCAAACAGCAGGCCATTCAACGGATTTTCCCGAACACCCAACTGACAGGGTTTTATTCCCCATACTTCCTCATTCCCAAAAAGTCGGGCGGCCTTCGCCCCATATTAGATCTATGGGAATTGAACAAATTCCTGATCAAAGAGAAATTCAAGATGGTATCGTTGAAATCGATCCTACCTCTGATTCAACCCAACGACTGGATGTGTTCCATCGATCTGAAGGATGCGTACACACATATTCCAATCCATCCTTCCTCTTGGCGAAACTTGTGCTTTCGCTATGGCCATCAACACTACCAGTACAAGGTTCTTCCTTTTGGACTATCTGCTGCACCCATGGTTTTCACCAAATGCATGGTTGTGGTGGTGGCTCATCTCAGACAAAAGGGAATGACCATCTTTCCATATCTGGACGATTGGCTAATCATAGCCTCGACCCCGGACATCTTACTCGATCACCTTCGAGTGATACAATGCTTACAGGAATTGGGGCTAGTGATCAATTTTCAAAAATCACATACCTAAGAGCCTAAATTTGGCTTCCAGAACCTCCCTCCCACATTTTCCTATGCCGTTGGTGCCCACATGTACCACGACAGCCGGCTCCTCCCCAGCACTGTCTAAAATCCTATCTAGGTGACGCGTGAGGTCCGCCACCTTCGCACCAGGTAGGCATGTTATCAGGCGATCCTCACACCCACCAGCCACCCAGCTGTCTACATTCCTAATAATCGAATCATCAACTATGATGGCCGACCTAACCCTACCCTCCTGGGCAGTAGGCCTTGGAGACACATCCTTGGTGCAAAAGGACAAGGAACCACCTGGAGAGCAGGTCCTTGCTACAGGATCCTTTCCTGCTGCACCAGGTTGATGCTCTCCGATCATGAGACCTTCTTCCTCCAAGGCAGCACCAGGGCTGCCAGTCTGAAGTTGGGAATTGGCTACTATGTCCCTGAAGGTCTCAACTATATACCTTTCTGTGTGCCTCAGCTCTTCCAGGTCTGCCACTCTAGCCTCCAGAGATCGGACTGGTTCTCTGAGAGACAGGAGCTCTTTGCATTGCATGCACATGTACAATTTCTCACCAGCAGGTAAAAAATCATACATGTGACACTCTATGCAAAAGACTGGGAAGCCCCCCTCTTGCTGCTGGACTGCTGCCTTCATCTCAAATTTGTTCAGTTCCTAGTTAAGTTTTAGGTTGCTATGGGAGTAGGAATGTGTCTAACGTCCTTTAAATGTATTAGTGAATTCACTATATGTCTGGTAGTGGCCTACAGGGGAATGATCAAACTCTCAATAAGGTGTTTTTTTTTTTGTTTGTTTTGTTTTTTGTGAAAGTGGCACCTGCCTATAAATTAAAGGATGAGCTAGGGTTGGGTGGGAGGGTTGGGAAATACAAACAGTCTAACTTCAGTTAGTCAGCCAGAGTGACTCACTGCTCTCTTGATTAACAAATGTTGGTACCTAATCAAATCAAATCACACTACCTTAACACCTTTCCAAGATGAGTGCTGAACATTTCAACCTTTTTACTTAGGTATACACTGCTCCTAGCTTATTTCTAGCTTCTGGCTACTTTTTATTATTTTTTTTTAATATACAAACACTCTAACTTCTGCTTATTAGCTGCCTTACAGATTATTAAAAATAAACACACTAATTCCCTATACGTACCCGGATCAGTCCAGACTCCTGGGTTTTGTCCCCACACCAGCAGGTGGAGACAGAGAAAGTTCTGACAGCCTCTGCCATGTATACCTAGGTGCCACCCACAGCCTTTCAGTATTACTCTGTCTTCAGCAGATGCTAGGTGTGCTTACCCACAGTCTGTTTTTTGGTTCAGATAGTTAGTTTGGAGTTTTCCATTTCAATTTGGTCTATTCTTTTTAGTCTTAATTGGTAAAAAAAAGAAAAGAACAGCGGCTTTCTTCAGCAAGGATCTCCTTAGCCTCCCAGGGGAAGAGCAGTCCCTCCTGGTTTCGGAGGCAGCTGCGGCTACGGTCGAGAACCTGATAGTCTTCCTTCAGTAGCTGAGGGGTTGACACCGGGGAGCCCGGCTCACTCACCCCTGGAGACCTAGCGGCAGACCCCTTCCTGTGCAGGGCAAGTAGTTAATTTAAAAAAAAAACTTTTTATTTGGTACTGCAACTCTCCCTTTCCTCGGCGGTTCTGTCTTCAGGGTCTCATGGTTTTCACTCCCGGTCGGCGCTTTAAAAAAAAAAAAAAAAGTTACAGTAAGTGTTATTTTCTTCTCACGGCCGACATGCCACGGAGGTCGGCATGCAGAGCATGTGGCTCTGCGTGGGTTCGTTTGTCCGTGGAAGATTTGTGCTTTGCTTGCATGCTGGGGGGGTGAGGGCACCTCACAGCCTACCAATGAGGGTCGTGCTAAGCGTCTCGACGGTTACCTGCACGTTTGGGGAGATGCCGGTGATTCCTTTGGCCCCGTTCCCGCTGAGCACGGGAATGGGTGCAGCAGGGCCGGCCGCGTTGGGAGCCGGTTTTTTGCCACAGCTTCGATCACAGCAGTGTTTGCCCGTGGGGGGGGGTCTCCTTCGGCAAAACTGCCGCAGTCTGCGAGGGGGGATGTCCCTACAGATGAAGACTATTCCTCCTCATTGTCCTCATTTAATTCGGATTATGTGAAGTTTTCGCATAAGGCTTTCAGAGCCAAAAGAGCAGCGAAGAGACATGGCAGGGATAGGAGTTTGTCTCCTTTAACCGCTAAGTCCAGTAAGAGGGCCAGGGTCCAGTCAGATCAGGAGGCCCCCAAGGATAAGCGCCCTTTAAGGTCCCAGGCGCCTCAGGGCAACTCTGTTTCATCCTCTGATGTCTCTCTGGATGCAGAAGAGCAGAACCTGGCCACCCCTCCCCGATGGGGGTAGAGGGTGAGGGGGACCTGCAGCAGAGTGCTGCGCGGGAGTCCCATGGCATGGACGGAGATGATCCTAAGGTAGTCAGGTTATTCCATAGGGATGAACTTCCTCCTCTTATCCCGGCTATTTTGAAAGAGCTGGGCATTGAAGCGACACAGGATCAGGCATCCTTAGGGTCTATGGACCCGGTTTTATTGGGCCTGAGGGGCCCACCTACTGCCTTCCCTTTCCACTTTTCAGTGACGAATTTCCTTTACAGGGAATGGGACACCCAGGATATGGGACTCAAGGTTACAAAGGCTATGGATAAGCTCTACCCTCTGCCTGAGGAGGCTCTAGATGTTCTCCAGGGTCCGAAGGTCGATGCCGCGGTGGCTGTGGTTATGAAGAAGACAACTATCCCAGTTACGGGCAGTACGGCTCTCAAGGATTTGCAGGATCATAAGCTGGAGCTGCAACTGAAGAGGATCTTTGAAGTCTCTGCGCTGGGGGTCCAGGCAGCTATGTGTAGTAACTTCAGTTTGAGAGCTGGGCTTCGCTGGGTGCAGCAACTCCTGCTAATAAGCCTCTCTCTGAGGAAGAAGCTCAGCAGGCCGGATGCCTGGAAGCAGTGATATCCTACAGTGCGGATGCTCTGTATGATCTTCTGCGAACTTCTGCCCGGTCCATGGTCTCAGTGGTTTCGGCTAGACGTTTATTGTGGTTATGGCACTGGGCAGCGGACGTGTCTTCTAAATCACAGTTGGGCTCTCTTCCTTTTAAAGGAAAGTTGCTCTTTGGTAAGGAGCTGGAAGACATGATTCAATCCTTGGGAGAGAATAAGGTCCATTGTCTTCCCGAAGACAGGCCTAAGCCGAGGTCTTCTTTTTCCTCAAGATCTCGTTTTCGGGGTGGCCGCCGGGCTCGAACGCCTTGAGCATCCGCTTCGTCGTTCCGTCAGAATACAGGAAGACAACAGTCTTGGCCTCAGTCATTTCGAGGGTACAGTTTCGGTAGACCCGATACCTCTCCGTCTGCTCCAGGAGGAAAAGTTTCACAATGATGGGCAGCCAGTTCATTCCTCAGTCCCAGTGGTAGGAGACAGACTATCTCTGTTTTATGAGGAATGGACCAAGATCACGTCGGAGCAGTGGGTTCTATCTGTAATAAGAGATGGCTACGCTTTAGATTTTGCACACCGACCACGCCAGCAGTTTCTGGTCTCTCCTTGCGGCTATGCCACGAAACACCAGGCGGTAAAGCTGATGGTGCAATGTCTTCTCGACCTGGGGGCCATTGTTCCGATTCCTCCATCGGATCAGCGCACAGGCCGCTATTCCATCTACTTCGTGGTACCAAAAAAGGAGGGATCCGTCCGTCCCATTCTAGATTTATTTATTTTATTTATTTATTTATTTAAGGTTTTTATATACCGGCAATCATGAGGACATATCTTGCTGGTTTACATGAAACGGGGTGCATTAAATACATCAAACTAAAACTGTGGTGATCGAAGGAAACAGTTACAATTAACAAGGGTCACAGAACTTGGAGAAGAAGAAAGAGATAGGAAAGAATAACTGGTTAGACAAAATACAAATTAAATTAATTAAATACTATGTACAAATGGTATTGTTAATGGTTGAATGTTTTGGGGAGTCCTTGGATTGAGTCCTTGGATTGTGTCATTAGATTGTGTCTGGGAAAGCTTGCTTGAATAACCAAGTCTTAAGTCCTTTCCTAAAAGTTAGGAGGCATGGTTCTAGTCTGAGATCTGTAGGAATGGAATTCCATAGAGAAGGGCCAGCTGTGGAGGTGGCCCTTCTCTATGGATTTAAAACGGGTAAACAGATATTTGCCCATCCCAAGGTTCCGCATGGAGACGCTCCGGTCGCTGATTGCGGCCGTACATCCGGGAGAGTTCCTAGCGTTTCTGGACCTCACGGAGGCGTGTCTGCACATCGGCATCAGAAAGGAACATCAGCAGTTCCCTGTACGTACCTGGATCTGTCCAGAACTCCTGGGTTAATTCATCCCTGCCAGCAGATGGAGACAGAGAAAGCCTTGCTGACACTGCTTGAAAACCCCTGGTGCCACCTGCAGTAGCCCAGTATTTATCTGTCTCCAGCAGATGGCTGGTGCACTAACCTGCAGGACACTTCCTTACCCTTGCTGTTTTGTTTTTTTTCTTCGGGGTGTTAAGAATTTGTGTCCTCCGGTGCAGAAATTAGTCCTCCCTGGAACCTTAATCTGGTTTTGCGAGTTTTGTGTAACGCTCCTTTTGAGCCACTTAGGAGAGCGACTCTTAAAGATTTGACTCTCAAGGTTGTGTTCCTAGTGGCCATTTGTTCCGCTAGGAGGATTTCGGAATTGTAGGCCTTATCGTGTAGGGATCCTTTTCTTCCAATATCTGATTCATGGATTACATTGCGCAAGGTCCCTTCCTTTGTTCCAAAGGTGGTTTCTGCCTTTCATGTTAATCAGACTATCGAGCTCCCAGCGTTTACAGACTTGGATCTGCTATGCCGCATGCTAGGGAGCTTAAGATGTTAGATGTCCGCAGAACCTTGCTTCGTTACCTCAAGGTTACTAATGAATTCAGAAGATCAGATCATCTGTTTGTGTTATGGAGTGGACCAAAGAAGGGGACCAAGGCCTCCAAAACAACGATTGCCAGGTAGCTTAAGGAGGCAATTGGGTCAGCGTACATTCTCAAGGGCTGCCAGGTTCCTGACTGTTTGCAAGCTCATTCGACACAGGCTCAGGCCGCTTTATGGGCGGAGGTGCAGTTGGTCTCTCCTAAGGAAATTTGCAGGGCAGCGACTTGAAAGTCGCTGCATACTTTTACAAGGCAATACAGGTTGGATTTGGGATTCAATTGGGTCAGCGTACATTCTCAAGGGCTGCCAGATTTCTGACTGTTTGCGAGCTCATTTGACGCGGGCTCAGGCCGCTTCATGGGCGGAGGTGCAGTTGGTCTCTCCTAAGGAAATTTGCAGGGCAGCGACTTGGAAGTCGTTGCATACTTTTGCAAGGCAATACAGGTTGGGTTTGGGATTTTCGGATTCCAGATCTTTTGGTGAACGTGTCTTGCGAGCGGAACTCTCCAGGTCCCACCCTCTCTAGGAAGCTTTCGTACATTCCAGGAGTTCTGGACTGATCCGGGTGTGTACAGGGAAAAGAAAATTGGTTCTTACCTGATAATTTTCGTTCCTGTAGTACCAACGGATCAGTCCAGAACCCACCCGGATTAGGAGGGAGAGTCATCTGCTCAGCTATAACTTTGTCAGCAACCTTCCGTTCTTTCTTGTAAACTTATACACTTTTCAAGTTATTTGAGACGTTTTTAGTCAGTTATTGCAATAGTGTTGTTTGTTAGCTTGGGTACAGATCAATACTGAGCTACTACAGGTGGCACCAGGGGTTTTCAAGCAGTGTCAGCGAGGCTTTATCTGTTTCCATCTGTTGGCAGGGATGAATTAACCCAGGAGTTCTAGACTGATCCATTGGTACTACAGGAACGAAAATTATCAGGTAAGAACCAATTTTCTTTTCCTGAGATTTGCAATACTGAGTCGGCATTATCAGTTTCAGGCTCTACCCTTCAGTCTCGCTATGGCGCCCAGAACCTTCACCAAGGTCATGGTGGTAGTGGCAGCACAGCTTCTCAGGGAAGGGTTGCTAGTGCACCCCTACCTGGACGATTGGCTGATTCGGGCAAAGTCAGAAATTCTTTGCCAGGCAGCGATCCAGCAAGTATTACAACTGTTGAGGACGCTTGGCTGGGTGGTCAATATGGCCAAGAGTCACCTGATCCCCTCCCAATCTTTGGAGTATTTGGGAGCTTTGTTCGACACGCGGCAAGGCCGGGTCTATCTCACGCCCGACAGGATTGTCAAGTTGCAGGGGCAAGTGCGGTCCTTGCTCTCCAAGTGCCGACCCACATTATGGGATTATTTGCAAGTGCTAGGATCTATGACCTCTACTTTAGAGCTAGTTCCCTGGGTCTTCGCTCATATGCGGCCTTTACAGTCAGCTTTACTTTCCCGCTGGAGTCCGGTCTCCGAGCAGTTCCAGCGGTGCCTGCCTCTGACGGCATGGAACAGCTCCCCTATGAGGAAAGACTAAAGAGGTTAGGACTTTTCAGCTTGGAGAAGAGACGGCTGAGGGGGGATATGATAGAGGTGTTTAAAATCATGAGAGGTCTAGAACGGGTAGATGTGAATCAGTTATTTACTCTTTCGGATAATAGAAAGACTGGGGGGCACTCCATGAAGTTAGCATGCGGCACATTTAAAACTAATTGGAGAAAGTTCTTTTTCACTCAACGCGCAATTAAACTCTGGAATTTGTTGTCAGAAGATGTGGTTAGTGCAGTTAGTATAGCTGTGTTTAAAAAAGGATTGGATAAGTTCTTGGAGGAGAAGTGCATTACCTGCTATTAATTAAGTTGACTTAGAAAATAGCCACTGCTATTACTAGCAACGGTAACATGGAATAGACTTAGTTTTTGGGTACTTGTCAGGTTCTTTTGGCCTGGATTGGCCCCTGTTGGAAACAGGATGCTGGGCTTGATGGACCCTTGGTCTGACCCAGTATGGCATGTTCTTATGTTCCAGTCTGCATTGGTGGCTGATTGCGGACAATTTGACCAGAGGAGTTCCTTTGGTAGTTCCAGATTGGATGGTTGTAACCACAGATGTCAGTCTCTCAGGCTGGGGTGCAGTTTGCCTGCGGAACTCGGTGCAGGGGCAGTGGACTCTGGAAGAATCTCATTGGTCCATCAATCGTCTAGAGACCAGAGCAGTTCGCCTAGCGCTGCAGACGTTCCTCCCGTTGCTCGAGGGGAAGTCGGTCAGAGTGTTGTCCGACAACGCAACCACAGTGGCTTACATCAGTTGACAGGGAGGCACCAAAAGCCATCCAGTGGCACAAGAAGCATGCCTGTTAGTAGACTGGGCGGAGCAGCATCTCCTCAGCATAGCTGCGTCCCACATAGCAGGGGTGGACAAAGTTCACGTGGACTTTCTAAGTCAGCATCAGCTCTATCCCGGGGAATGGGAGCTGGCGAACAAAGCTTTCCAACGTCTCTGCGACAGGTGGGGCGTCCCCCACATGGATCTGATGGCGATGTTCAGAAATTCCAAGGCTCCGTGCTTCTTTGATTGCTGCAGGGACACAGGAGCGGAAGGAGTGGATGCTCTGGTGCTCCCCTCACTGACATCGGTCCTCCTGTACGTGTTTCCTCCTTGGCCTCTGATAGGCAAGGTACTCAGGCGCATGTGGCCTCGCCGGCCATGGTTCATGGATTTGCTTCATCTAGTAGTGGACGGTCCTTTGCGTTTTCCTCCGATCCCGAACTTTCTTCATCAGGGACCCATCTGTTTCGACCAGGTCAATCGCTTCTGTCTAGCGGCAAGGCTTTTGAGAGGCAGTGTCTGAGGGGCAAAGGCTATTCCGATGCAGTGGCCACTACGCTCTTGCGATCGCGTAAGACTTCTACTTCTTTGTCTTATGTTAGAGTCTGGAAGGTCTTCGAATCATGGTGTGTGACTAGGAACATTGTACCCACTCAGGCAGCTGTTTCAGATATCCTTGGTTTCTTCAGGCGGGATTAGCTAAGGGATTGTCTTGTAGTTCCTTGCGAGTCCAAGTGGCAGTTCTTGGTTCCTTACGTGGTACTGTACAGGGCGCACCGTTGGCTACGCATCCAGATGTCTTTCGTTTCCTTAAGGGAGCAAGGCATTTGCGTCCCCCAGTAAGCTCTCCTTGTCCGTCTTGGAATCTGAACCTAGTTCTCAAAGCTCTTTGTGTTCCGCCCTTTGAACCCTTAAAAAGGGCGACTTTGAAGGACTTAACGTTGAAAGTGGTCTTTGTTGAGCCAATAACCTTGGCTCGGAGGGTTTCCGAGCTTCAAGCGTTGTCCTGTAGAGACCCTTTCTTGAGGATCTCAGATTCTGGTGTCTCCTTATGCACTGTTCCTTCATTTATACCTAAGGTAGTTACTTCTTTCCATTTGAATCAATCTGTGGAGCTTCCGTAGTTCTCCGGTCTGGATAAGTCGGACCCTCTTTCACGGGATTTGCAGAAATTGGATGTTCGCAGGGCGCTTCTGCGTTATCTGGAGGTTACTAATGAATTTCTAATCTCGGACCACCTATTTGTGCTCTGGAGTGGGCCAAAGAGAGGTAACATAGCCACTGGTTGAAGGAAGCCATCAATTCGGCTTATTTACTCCATGGGCAGCCTTTGCCGGAAGGTCTTCGAGCACACCCGTCACAATCTCAGGCCACGTCTTGGGCGGAATGCCAGCAGTTTTCACCTCAAGAGATCTGCCGGGAGGCTACATGGACGTCCTTGCATACTTTTGCAAGGCATTACAGACTTGATGTTTGGACGCCAGGGGTGGCTAACTTTAGAGAGAGGGTGTGCTTCGAGCGGGCCTCTTCGGTTCCCATCCCAAGTAAGTAACAGCTCTGGTACATCCCAGGAGTCTGGACTGATCCGGGTACGTACAGGGAAAAGAAAATTGGTTCTTACCTGATAATTTTCGTTCCTGTAGTACCACGGATCAATCCAGAGTCCCGCCCATTTACTGTATTGAGGAAATGGAGAGTCCGCTTCATCAGCATTGGTTTACGTTTTTTTCTCATCGCCATTTCAATTGGCGTTCCCTGTTCTGGGGTCTGGTTTACAGTTGGGGTCAAGGCTTCATCCCGTTTACGGTTTTTGTATATAGTTAGTTTGGTTGGCAACTATTCTGCTTTGACATTACGTAATACTGACAGGCTGTGGGTGGCACCTAGGTATATATGGCAGAGGTTGTCAGAACTTTCTCTGTCTCTACCTGCTGGTGCGGGGACAAAACCCAGGAGTCTGAACTGATCTGTGGAACTACAGGAATGAAAATTATCAGGTAAGAACCAATTTTCTTCTACTGCTTATTAGCTTCCTTACTGACTATTTAAAAATACAAACAGTCTAACTTCAGTTTATTCCCTGCCTTACTGACTATTAAAAGCACAAGCACACGCACACACTAAATAATATTCCCAAATAGTTAACTTCATCCCAATACTTTTAAAAAAAGAAAATTTCCCAAGCAAAAACTTACTGATTCCTTTCAGCCACTAGCAAGGTGATCCTCTCCTCTCAGTGCTCCCACTGGACCTCAGGTGGCACTCTCGGTTATGTAGCAGTGCCTCAAAGTTTTTGTTCTCTCCCTCCATCTGCTGGTGGGGATGCATAAACCCACTTGTCTAGACTGATCTATGGTATTCCAGGAACGAAAGAACCAATTTTCCTTTATGGAGGAGGCAATATTTCCTTTTGAAGGATCCATTCCTTCAAACTTGTTCTTCTGTCAGAGGATGAAGGCATACCTTGGAAATCTTACAGATGGCAGAGACAGTCACTGGCTTGCTGGAAGGGACACAGTCATGGAAGCTGTCTCACTACTCTCTTGGATGAGATACTTTGTTAGGAAGTCAAGAATGTAAATTTTCCACTGTGGAAGATCTACTCAACTTGGAATGAGTTTAGTTCTTCTCAAGGCTCAATGGGCATCTCTTTGAATGTCTTGTTATTAAAGTCAGTAACCTTGGTGGCCTTTGGTAATTTTCATAGAAAAGGTATCCCTGAGCCCAATACTATCCCATTGCTAACGGTAGTATTTCACTTCTGTCAGAATCGGGCTTTTCTCACTATTGACAATGAGAAACGGTAATGGTAACATGGAATAGACTTAGTTTTTGGGTACTTGCCAGGTTCTTATGGCCTGGATTGGCCACTGTTGGAGAGAGGATGCTGGGCTTGATGGACCCTTGGTCTGACCCAGTATGGCATTTTCTTATGTTCTTATAAAGTAAAGCGATGTAGGCCAGGACATAAGTACATAAGATTTCCCATACTGGGTCAGACCAAAAGCTCATCAAGCTAGTATCCTGTTTCTGAGAGTGACCAATCCAGATCAGAAGCACCTGGCAAGATTCCAAAGGGTAAATAGATTCCATACTGCTTATCCTAGGGATAAGAAGTGGATTTCTGCTACTCCACCAGATTACAAAGAGATCTCAAAACCTTTAAGAAAAGTTTAAAAACATGGCTTTTTAAACAAACTTTTTACAAAGAGACTGGAGAATAGAAAATATACAGGAATAGGCAGAAGAGCACCAGCACACAGAACTATTCTAAGAATGTGCATTTTAATAATCTATGAACTCTACATCAAAATAAACGTAATTGTAAACACTATGAATATGAATTTTAACCGTGAACCAGTACCTTACAGATACACTTGGTCATGACCTACTTCACTAAACAATTGATTGTCTTTAATGATTTATTGTAATTGAACCTATTGTGGCACCTGTTAGAATGTTCTATAGTACACATCCACCTACATTAATTTACGTGCCTCCATGTAAACCGTTGCGATGGTATATAACTTAGCGAGAGTATAGAAAAGATTTTAAATAAATAATAAAGGTTTATGGATGTTTCCTCCAGGAAACTTGTCCAAACCTTTTTTAAACGCAGCTATATTGTTATCTTTCACCACTTCCTCTGGCAATGAATTCCAGAGCTTAATTATGTGTTGAGTAAAAAAAATATTTTCTCTTATTAGTTATAAATGTATCACCTAGTAACTTCATTGTATCCCCTAGTCTTTGTACTCTTTGAAAGAATAAACAATTGATTGCTTACTTATTCTACTCCACTCATTATTTTATAAACCTCTATCGTATCTCCCTTCAGCCATCTCTTATCCAGGCTAAAAAATCCTAACCTCTTTGCCTTTCCTCATAGGAAAACCATTCCATCCTCTCTCATTTTGGTTGCCCTTCTCTGTACCTTTTCTAATTTTGCTCTATCTGTTCTGAGATATGGTGACCAGAACTACATATGTCACTCAAGATGAGGTCACACCATGAAGTGATACAGAGGCATTATGATATTCTGTTTTATTCTCCATTCCTTTCCTAATAATCCCCAGCTTTCTATTTACTTTCCTGACTGCTGCTGCACACTGAGCAGAAGATTTCAACGTATTAACAATGATACCTAGATCATTTTCCTGAACAGAGACTCCTAATTTAAATCCAAGCATTGTGTATCTATAATTGGGATTACTTTTCCCTAAGTGCATCACTTTGGCCTTGTCCTCATTAAATTTAATTTTCCATTTGCATGCCCAGTCTCCCGGTTTTGCAAGGTCCTCTTGCGGTAGCACAGGCATCCATTTGGTCGTGTTGTCTGACAAGCTGTAATTGTAGAATCAAACAGCAATTGAGTCTGGTAGGCTGCATGTTCTGTAATAACTAGAAGTCCTAGTGGAAACATAGTTGCGCACATAGCTGAATCTGTATGGCAGACTACATGAGGGACCTAGGAGACTCACCGATTATGATAGTTGTTTAAATTATAATGTGATGATAAAATCAGACAAGCCACTGGGTTTATCTGGCAGACTGCAAGTTTGTAATAACTAGAAGTGCTAGTAGAAATACAGTCACTTACATACCAGATCTGCCTGGAAAGCTATGCTGAGGACCTAGGAGGCCAGTTTTCAGGCAGTAGCCATGCTAGTATTGCTGGCTATTCGGATTATTATAGAGCCTTGTGGTTGGGCATGGGAAAGATGGGTGCTGGAGGAGTACATAGGAAGAAGACAAAAAGGATTGTTCTGAACAAAGATAAATTGTGCAGGAGGTCACTTTTATTTTCCCGTTGATAGCAGGGCTGAATTAACCATGCTGTCATGGGAACTGTCATTCAGGGCCCGGGAGGCGGAGCTTCCAAAGAGAAATACAGAGCTTTGCTCTCTGCAGCTGCGCGTGAGTTCCCACGCAGGAAAGAGATCTCTCCTCAGTCTGTTTCTTTCCGCACGCGGAGCTTCTCTTCTCCTCACCTTAGTTAAAAATTAGAGAATTAATGTCGAAAAAAATCAGCCCCGAGGCCATCGGGCTTTAAGCCCTGTATGTGTGGAAAGATCATGGCACCGATGCCTGGGCCTTGACCATAACCAGTGCGACTGCGAGCACTGTGGCCGCATGTCGCCCAGAGGCAAAGAGCTCACAAAATTAAGCATCTTCGTGCCGTGAGCAACTATGCTCCACCATCAGTCGCACTCTTCCCCAGGCCTGTCGAAGTTTATCGACAGGCCTGGGGAAGATGTACCATCCTCCAGGCCTGGAGTTGACTAAGGGAGGGCCCTTAGGGGTCGAGACCCCCACAGAACACCACCGGCACCCCATTGGGATCAATCAGGGTCGAGTCGAAGCTACTCCAAACATCCAAAGCACAGGCCTGGGAAAATTGAGCCGCCTCGGACGTTCAGATGCGTCGGATGCATCGGGGTCGAAACCATATTCATCGACGCCTGCGCCGGTGAAGATGTCTACGACGCAGAAAAGGAAATATGGCACCGACCCGAGTCAGCTATCAACACAAGACGCACCCCCATCGACACACAGCGCGAGACCGGCACATGCCGAGAAGCCGGCGCATGTGTCGACGCATGACGCAAGATCGAAGCAATCTTTGACGCACAATGCGTCATCGAAGCATCGCTCCCTAATCGGTGCGGGATCGATGCCAAAAAACAAAGAATGTGCTGAAAGCACACACCATCGAAAGTCATTGACGTATTCGCTGGTATCTTCGACGCAACCATCTTCTACCCCGGCGCACAAGTCGGACAGGTCGAAGCAACAGTCTCTAAAAGCAGCAGATAAACAAGTTGCCTCAGATACGATGGGGACTGGGACCAGTCTACCACAAGAGACCGAACGACCTCCTTCCAGAGAAAGTTTACCGGCTTCTCTACCTTATGCCTAACGTTCCAAGACAACACAGCTCTTCTACACCGAGCTCTCAGACTTCTCGGCCATCGAGATCACCGTGGGAAGAACATACACCAGCTCATCGTCTAACATCCGATGAGGAGCTAAAAGCAGTACCCTCACATTCCGCATCATCTTCTCCGGAATCACAAATTTATTCAGATTTATCATCTGTGTCCACACACAGACGGAAAACCCAGGTTATACAGGAACCATTTACCAAAAAACGTAAAATAACTCATGACTTATGACCACAGAAACATTCAAGACATAACAACTCAGACATCCTCTCTCCCCAAGACAATTCTCCCCAGCACACAACAGGCCTTCTCTCAACTCTCAGATGCGCTGTCTGGATTTTTTAATACACTACAAAATACATTCACTCTTCCTCCTTCCCCAAAGGAGGATTCATCATATTCCATTCCTTTGTTATAGGAGCCAACACCAGAGCCTGCTCCGATCATTCAACCTGGCAGTCCCAAGCCACTGGATCCCATACTGCCTTCTCCGGCCCAACCAGGCTCACCTTGTTCGTCTCAGGATACCTCCACCGGTTATCCTTCTGATGCACCAGACGAACCTCCAAAGCCATATTCACCTCCGGAGGACTTGTCCTACCCTAAATTTCTAGAAAAGGTGAGCTTCATTTTACATGTGGACGTTCAAAAGGTACCGGACCCCAGGGCTGAAACTCTAGATCTTTTGAAGATCTTTGACTTACTATGACTTACTATGTCGTTACCCTCTCACAAGGTTCTTGACTCAGTTTTAGAGAAGTCGTGGGAAACACCATACATGGGGGCACCGGTGTCTCGTAAGACTGATTTAAAGTATCGTATGAAACAATCCCCACTATACTCCTTGCCTCAACTTCCACACACCTCCATCGTAGTGGAATCAGCCATGCAAAGAAAACCAAGCTACATGCCTCTGCACCTCCAGGAAAGGATCATCGGTCACTAGATGAGTTGCAAAGAAAACATTTCAATCAGCGGTGTTATCAGCACGCATTCACCAACATCAATTTTATATTGTCCAATATCTGTTCGAGTGCGTGCAGGCAATTAAGGGTCAACTATTTACATCAGAGCTCCCTGATCCAACCACATCCAAACCTGTTATGAACCTCCGTGAGGAGTTAGCAATCTGTTATGGATCTGCTAGGGAGTTAGCAATCTGATAGGAATCTCCTCCTGGAGAGGGAGGTGTTAGCAATCTCATTATGGTTTGACTCCTATAGAGGGAGGAGTCTGCAATCTGTAATGCCCTACTCCTCGAGATGGAGGAGTTAACCATCTGTTAAGGTATAGACTGCGGAGTTAGCAATCTTGTAGGTATTGGCTCCTGTAGAAGGAGGAGTTGGCAATTTTGTTGCGAATCTGTGTTGCAGACTCCTGAAAAGAGAAGTGGTAGCAATCTGTTATCAGCGGAGTGCTTGGAGAGGGCACTCGGCTGTAGAGGAATGTAGATAGGTGAATCCTTGGGCCGATGGCAGATGACAGCGTCCCTAGGAGGATATCCCGAGAGGGACCACCAGCTAGGCTTGGGTATGGAGACAGACACAGATAGTTCTTTTATTAGACAGATTAGTAGAACCACCAGAGGTGGCAGTAATGAGCTGATATGCCCGGCAGGGCTGAGGTCCCTCAGGTACTGGAACGGTGTTCCCAGGGTTGCTGAGCTGTAGAGAAACTATAGATAGTGAGTAGACAGGGTATGCTGTGTACATAGCCAGAACTGGATGACAAAACTCACATAAGGTCTTAAAGAAGCTCAGTAGCTGGAAATGGTTAGGCCCTCGAGGAGCGAGTACCTGGTTCCAGGGAAAGCTCTGAGAGAGCGATGGTAACTCACAAATGTCTGTATGCGATAGCTTCCAGGCAGTAGAGAATTTTCAGAGTATTCAGGAACATGGGCCCTTAAGGAGCGAGTATCCTGAAATAGTAACTCACAAATGCCTGTATCTGCAATAACTTCCAGACAGTAGAGAATCTTCAGAGTGTTTAGGAACATGGGCCCTTGTTATAATCTGCTATGCTGATGGGAGTTAACAATGTGTTATGCTTCTGCTCCTGAAAAAGGAGGAGTTAGCAATATGTTATGAATTAGGCTGTGGAGTTAGCAATCTGGTAAAGACCACCCCGCCAGGGGGCGGAGTTAGCTATCTGTTATGGATCTTGCTAGGGAGTTAGCAATCTGATAGGCTTGGCTCCTGTAGGAGGAGGAGTTCAGCAATCTGTTAGTGCTCTGCTCCCCCAGAGGGAAGGAGTAGCAACTATAATGCTTTGTTCCTGTAGAAAGATGAGCCAGCAACCTGTATGATCCCCACAGGGAGATAGCTATCTGATATGGATCAGCTTCCGCAGAAAGAGGAGTAACACTTAGTACAGTGGTTCTCAACCCTGTCCTGGGGACCCCCCCAGCCAGTCGGGTTTTCAGGATATCCACAATGAATATGCATGAGAATTTGCATACACTAGTATGCAAATTTTCTTAGTAGAAATAGTGAATCCCTGAGCCGATGGCAGATGACAGCGCCCTCAAGTGGAGATCCTGAGAGGGACCACCGGTTAGGCTGGAGTATTGAGACAAACACAGATAGTTCTTTATTAGACTGGAAGTAGAACCACCAGAGGTGGCAATAGTGAGTTGACGTGCCCGGCAGGGCTGAAGTCCCTCTGATACTGGAACTATGATCTCTGAGTTACTGAGCTGTAAGGAGAGACTATAGGTAGTGAGTAGACAGGGTATGCTGAGCATAACCAGTGGTAGATGATACACTCACAATTGTAGATATCTGTAATGTCCTCTTATGCAACAGAGTCTTCAGTATTCAGGAACAGGAGCCGCAGGCGAGTACTGGTTCCTGTAGGCAGTCTGAAATAGAACTCACAATAACTGTGTATGGGATGGCTTCTGGAATAGAAGAGAGGCTAGGAGAGAATTAGGAACATAGGCCCTCGTGGAGCGAGTACCGGTTCCTATCTGTTAATCTGTAATAGTAATCCATAAGATATAGGTATGCGATATCTTCTGAGGAAGAAGAGAGTTTGAGAAAGGTATTAGGAACATAGGCCCTTGTGGAGCGAGTACCGGTTCCTATCTGCATTCTGCAATGGTAACTCACGATCTCCGTACCTGCGATAACGTCTTAGACTGAAGGGAGTCTTAGAGATTAGGAACAAGGGCCCTCGTGGAGCGAGTACCGGTTCCTGTCTGTAATAGGACTCACTGTGTTCACGTCTGTGATCGCCTCCAGGCAATATGAGTTTTCTGAGTCTTCGGGAACTTAGGCCCTCGAGGAGCGAGTACCGAATCTCGTCCAACAATCTGAAATCAAGAAGAGAGAGAGCGGAGCCCCCGAGGAGCGGGTACTCCTGGTAAGTTTGAAAAGGCCGAGCAGTGGAGAAAGGTTTCCCCTTGCTGACTTGGATCTTTGTTGCAAGTAGCGTGGACTGCCGAAGCAAGTCTCGTTGGAGTTCCTTGCTAACTCGTTTGAGGTTAGTAAACAAAGACCTTTTAAATTGAAAACGGATGACGTCACTACGGGGGGATGCCCCCGAGGTTCGCGCCCTTGCTGGTACAATTCTGGAGCGCGCGCGCCCTTACGTCATCAGGAACATGGCGTATCCGTTGGGTCAGGCCAGCTCGGGGATACCGGGACCAAGAGGCGGGGAGAAGCCGTGGCTGCAACTGTCGTCTGAGCCGAAGGGAGTCGCCACAAAGGTAGAGAGGGTGGAGCAAGGGCGAGAATAGGCATGAACGCAACAGCCCTTGAGGAGCGAGTACAGGTTCCTATCTGCAATCTGAAATAGTAACTCACAAATGCCTGTATCTGCGATAACTTCCAGACAGTAGAGAATCTTCAGAGTGTTCAGGAACATAGGCCCTCGAGGAGCGAGTACCAGTTCCTATCTGCATTCTGAAATAAAGAAAAGAGAGCGAGGCCCCCAAGGAGTAGGTACCCCTGGTAAGTCCGAGGAGGCAGAGTAGCATGGACGAATCCTTACTAACTCAATTTGTTAGCAAATACTGAGACCTTTTATATTGGAAGCGGATGATGTCATCCTGGGGGACACCCCCGAGGTTCGCGCCCTTGCTGGTACATTAATGGGAGCGCGCGTACCCTACGTCATCAGGAACATGGCGGATCTGCAGCGTCGAGCCAGTCCGGGGACGCTGGAGGGAGATGACATGGAGATGCCGCGGCAGCTAACTGTCCATCAGACCCAGAGGGAGTCGCCACAGAGGTAGAGAGGGTGGAGTGAGGGCGTCAAGCAGCGACAGACGCAACAAAACCAGTACAAGATATTGAAGAAGGCATTTGACACTTAATCAGAACAATGTATGAGGCCTTTGAAACCACAACTAGGTCCTCTGCAACGGCCATTGCGGCACGCCGTATGGCATGGCTGAGAGCGAGTGCGATCCGAGAGGACGTACACGCCAAGCTCGCCAATTTACCACGCAAAGGGGACAATTTATTTGGCCCACGGTTTCAAGAGACAGTATCAAATCTCAAAGAACAGTCAGTTGCAGTGCAGTCGTTGACTGCCCCCCCCCCCCCCCCAGCGTACAATCCACCAAGATGCTATTTCTCTGGAGGCCGTAGAAAAATGTATTCGCGTAGGCCCTTCTGACCTTACTCCTCCTATCAACTTCCCCCTTACCAGCTGCAGCAACGAGTACAACACCAACCAACTCAAAGAGGAAGGGGACGCCCAAGACCTAATCATAACCAGAGCCAGCAACCTGCAACTCAGGCTAAACCCTCACAGTCTTTTTAAAAATTCCTTCGCCATCACCACAGCTCAATCCACCAGGACGTCTCACACCATGTTTCATGGAATGGGAAAACCTAACCTCCGATTGTTGGGTTCTGGACATTATACAAAATGGATATCAACTTTATTTTCTGGGGAAACCCCCACTCCCACATCTATCAGCAGGGGGTCCCGAACTCCATCAATCCCAGTTAGCGACAGAAATAGCATCGTTTCTCCACCAATGGGCCATACAAACTATTCCTATGTGGGCCTGCAACAAGGGGTTCTATTCCCCATATTTCCTAATTCCCAAGAAATCCGGTGACCTACATCCAATCCTAGTCCTCCGGGAATTGAACAAGTATGTAGTAAAGGAAAAATTCAAGATGGTATCCTTGAAATCAGTACTCCCACTCCTCCAACCCAACAACTGGATGTGTTCCATAGACTTGAAGGATGCTTACACGCACATCCCTATACACCTGTTCTCATGGCGTTACCTATCATTCCAATTCCAGGACAATCATTACCAATATATGGTTCTTCCCTTTGGCCTATCATCGGCCCCCAAGGTTTTCACAAAATGCATGGCAGTGGTGATGGCATTCCTCCAGCAGCAGGGAATGAGGATATTTCCATACCTCGACGAATGGCTCCTAGTGGCATCGACTCCCACGCTACTATTAACTCACCTACACCAATTGATCAAGATTCTGGACCAATTGGGCTTAGTCATCAACTTCCAGAAGTCGATCTTAACCCTAACACAAATCCTACAGTTCATAGGAGTGCGATTGGATACCACTCGCAACCGAGCCTTCCTGCCGGAGGACAGGCGACTGGAGATGATTCACCTGTTACGTTCCCTCAGAATGATGCAACGTCCTTCAGCTCATCAGATCCTTACGGACACATGGCAACGGCCATTTACAAGGTTCCTAATACCAGATTGCATATGAGATGACTTCAATGGGGTTTAAAACACCAATGGACTCCACACTCCCAACCACTACGGTTCAGAGTAACACAGCCGAAATGTCCAAGGTCATCACCTGGTGGCTCAACAAGACTACACTCATCAAGGGCGCCCCCTTCAACACGCCGCTGCACAACACGGTGCTTACAACAGATGCCTCGCGCAAGGGCTGGGGAGCGCACTTAGACCACCTACAGACACAGGGTCTATGGTCCCTGCAAGAACAAAATCTACAGATAAATCTCCTAGAATTCAGAGCTATACGCAATGCAATATAAGCTT
This sequence comes from Rhinatrema bivittatum, assembly GCF_901001135.1. Lineage (NCBI taxonomy): Eukaryota > Metazoa > Chordata > Amphibia > Gymnophiona > Rhinatrematidae > Rhinatrema > Rhinatrema bivittatum. The sequence continues at coordinate 5,099,046 of NC_042617.1, read as the reverse complement.
TTCTGCCTCACCGTCTAAGTGTAATGATCTACACAGACAATCAAGTAGCAATGTTTTACATCAACAAACAAGGAGGGTCAGGTTCATGGTCCCTCTGCAGAGAGACCCTTCTCATCTACGAGCATGCACACCAGCACTCCATACAGCTACAAGCGACCTATCTTCCCAGAGTCATCAACACCCGGGCGGACAGACTCAGCAGAATATTCTATCGTCACGAATGGTCCCTCAGCCACCAGATAGCACAAAGCATTTTTGCTCAATGGGGAGTACCAACGATGGATCTCTTTGCCACGGAAGAGAACGCAAAAGTACCTTGATTCTGTTCATTCTGGCCAAGTCCTCAGCGGACGGTGCAAAATGTTACTCCTCCCTTGGACGGAAAGGCTGCTTTATGCATTTCTTCCGATACCTCTCATAACAAGGACAAATAAAATATGTATGCAAGATGCATCACAATTAATATTGATAGCTCCAGCTTGGCTAAGGCAACTGTGGTACACCTACCTACTAAAACTTTCCATAGCAGATCTGATTCCTTTACCGGATCAACCAGATCTCCTGCATCCGATGCACTCCTCCCTTCACTTGACAGCATGGAGGTTGAACGGCTCCTCCTAGCTGAACAGGGCATCTCCATGGAATCACAGCAGATAACTGAATCCAGGAAACCATCCACCAGACGAAATTATCAATTCAAGTGGAATCGGTATTCAGCATGGTGTTCGAACAAGGGTTTTTATCCCTTAGATTGTTCACCAGAGATTCTTCTAGATTACCTTCACACCTTATACAAAGCTGGCCTAGCGACTTCATCGGTTCGAGTTCATCTCAGTGCCATTTCAGCCTATCACAGGCCACATCGAGGCCAGCTTATTTCACTCCATCCTCTGGTATCTCGTTTCATCAAGGGTCTTGCAAAAGTTCGACTTCCCATATCCAAACCTCCAGTTCTATGGAACCTAAACATAATATTGGAACAACTTGTTGTCAGCATTCGAACCGTTGGACTCAGCCCACATTAAATACCTGTCATGGAAAGTGGTGTTCCTGGTAGCAGTGACCTCGGCACGTAGAGTTAGTGAGTTACAAGCCTTGGTACATTATAGTCCCTCTCTACAATTTTACCATCATAAAGCTGTCCTACAACCTCATCCATCGTTCCTGCCAAAGGTGGTTTCCCAATTCCACCTAAACCAATCCATAGAACTTCCAATGTTCTTTCCTAAACCGCATCACGACGACAGAGAACGTGCACTACACACATTAGACTGTAAACGTGCCTTAGCATATTATAAAGAGAGGACTCACTCACAAACAAGAGCTTTACAGTTATTTGTCTCTTTCAATCCTAATGCTCCGAGAAATCCGGTAGCTAAACGAACGATTTCCAGCTGGATGTAGTCAGTTTTGCTATGACAAACGGAACATATCTCTTGCATCGCAACCACGTGCTCATCAAGTAAGAGCAATGGCAACCTCCATAGCTCATCTGAGAAACATACATCCCATTGACATTTGCAAAGCGGCTACCTGGTCATCTCTTCATACCTTCACATCTCATTACAGGAAATAAGACTAATGAGGGATCTAAAACTTTTCAAAAAAAGCTTAAAAACATGGCTTTTCAAAAAGGCTTTTCAAAGTGAGAATGGGAAATAGGTGTTACCAAGAAACAAGAAAAGGACTTATACGCACAAGCAAAAGTCACCTGAGAACATGTGTGTTTTTATTTTTATTTTATCACACTTAAGTATTAAGTTAAAGAATTACAGTTTACAGCAGCTACGGTTAGCTCATAAAGAGAATTTTAAGACACTTTACATATAGCTTATAATACCGAATCATGTATCTGAACAACTATGGCACCCCCTGGTTAAAGTTAATCCATTTCGAAATTATTTTGTGCCTATTTGTAAACCGTTGTGATGGTATATCACTAAACGACGGTATAGAAAAGTTTTTAAATAAATAAATAAATTACTGCCTGGACCAGCAATCATCAGACGATGCCAGGATGGGTAAAATAATACTTCATTCTGGAACATCTTAATACCTAGTCGACTTTCCACCACAATCTGATCACGCAAAAAAAAATTTGCTTACCGTAAACAGTGTTTCCGTAGATAGCAGGATGAATTAGCCATGCTGACCCACCCACCTCCCTGGATAGTCGACCTAATGTACTTTGCATTCATCTACTGCTTAATCACAGACTGAGAAGAGATCTCTTTCCTGCGCGGGAACTCACGCGCAGCCGCACAGAGCAAAGCTCTGTATTTCTCTTTGGAAGCTCCGCCTCCTGGGCCCTGATTGACAGTTCCCATGACAGCATGGCTAATTCATCCTGCTATCTACAGAAACACTGTTTACGGTAAGCAAACTTGATTTTATTTATTTATTTGTATTTATTCATTGCCTAACTACTGAAGTTCTAGGCGATTTACAAATTACACATTCATGTGACATATTCACATTCTGTGGCTGGCTGCTGGGATGTATCCTTAACTGTATGGCTAAGATAACTAGGTAGCCTGCTTGGTCTTTTTCTGCTATCGTTTATTATATTACTATATCAGTATATGCTGTATTTTCAAAGTGGGGGTGAATGCTAAGGTTACTTGTGGCTTTGTTTGTAGAGGAACTGCGTCAGCATGGGTTACAGCAATGGCTGTCCTCCCTGCCACTTGAAGATGCCAGCTGCCCAGACCTGCAGCTTGCTATGGGTGCAGTCATCATTGAGGAGATGAGAGCAGCTATTGAGGCTGAGACCAGCTTTCAGTGTTCTGCTGGGATCGCACACAACAAGGTAGGAAATGTTTATGCTGGAGTACAGTCTGGTATATGTGCAATGCAATTTGTATTCAAATGTGACACTGACTTGTATGTTCCTACCATTCCCTGTTGGAGCAAGACTCTATTGTGCTGTGTACATGTTCCGTGAGGATGAGCAGTTTTGCTGCAATGTGGCACTGATGGCTTGTGTTGTGCATACTTTCTCAGTTTTTGAGAAATTTTGGTGGCACTGATGGCTTGTATGTATGTTCCTAGCTAGTAAGCACATATGGTGGAGTATGGCATTGATGGCTTGTGTTGTATGTATGTTTTCGGATGGAGAGCATGTTTCTTGGAGAATGGCAATAATGGCTAGCTTTCCATTTCCAGGTGCTGGCAAAATTGGCCTGTGGGTTAAACAAGCCAAACCGTCAGACAGTGCTACCTCAAGGATCGGTGCCAGAGCTCTTCAGCCAGCTGCCTATCAGTAAAATGTAAGACCCGTAGCCCAAGAACTGTGGATCCAGGATTCCTTGTCTGTTTCATAAGTCTGTGAAAATTCTCTAATCTAAGCCCTTTAAAGTAAACAGTCTAATCCTCGGCGTCTCGCACCGAAGGAGTGCGACAAAGGGGCCTGCCCCTTAGCATCGCCCTGTAGTGTTCCACTTAATTAGACAAATACCTTCCTTACCACCTCTGTGAATTTATTTTACCACCTCCCTTTCTATTTTTTCTTTTTTTTTCCCACTCAAGCCTTTCTACAAAGCTTTCTTCTACTCCTTAGAAATCCTTCACATACAACTTCCCCATTGTCCACAACAACATGTTTGATTACCCTATCCCTATTATCAAACACCATTATCAATCCTTTAATCATTCCATAAAGTCAGACTGATGGTCAAAAAAGCCCTCCTCTTAGGGCCACAGACTGTGAACTGGTACATAGGGAACTAACATCAGAAATAAAAGATGGACCAGATCTATGTACAACCTTGTAAATAATAGAAGCTTGCATTTAACACTTTGCTCTATAGGTAGCCATTGCAGTTAACGTAGCACCAGTTTGATATGATCTCGCAAAGCACAGAGGTTATTAACCTAGCAGCTGTTTTTAATAATACCTGTAATGTCCTTAAAAAAAATATTTACGCAAACCAATATAGAGAGAATTTCATTAATCTATTGCCAAAACAAAGGCTTGTACCACTGATCAAAAGTCTTTTTTAGGAAACACATATTTCACCAATCTAAGCATGCGGAGCTCATAAAAATAAAGGCAGCTCCCTGAGGTTTCAAAGACAAATGCTGATCAAAAATAAAATCTCAGTCCCTAATTGATTCAACAAAAGTAAGAAGAATACTATCTCCCATTACATTACAAAGGCAAAGTTACATTTTATTACTCCTGGATTTGTCAGCCGCCTTTAACACAGTCAACCATGCCGTTTTACTCGACAGACTTTCTGAAATAGGAATATCAGGCACTATTCTAAAATGGTTCAACTCATATTTATCCCAAAGAAGTTTCCAAGTAATATTCAACAACAACCTATCAAATAAAGTGAACCTAAATACAGGAGTCCCACAAGGATCTGCACTGTCACCAACAATTTTTAACATCTATCTCCTACTTATTTGTCAAATACTGGATAGTTTGGGGTTGACCCATTTCCTTTACGCTGACGACATCCAAATATATTAGTCCCAATTCAAAATACGCTAGAAACCTACAAGAAAATAACCTCTTATCTCTCAAAAATCAAGCAATGTCTCTCCAACTTAAAACTCATAATCAACATCGATAAAACCAAATTAATCATCCTCGACAAAAAAAATCTGCGACTCACCCAGACAATCACTCAAAACAGAAAACCCAGAAACAATAATCTCTCCTGTTGACCATACCAGAAACCTCGGAATTACAATTGACAAAGAATTATCCTACATAACCCATATAACAAAATCATAGAAGGTTATCACAAATTTCCTGGCGTGTAGCCAGATGGACTCAGAACGAATGGGATAGTATCCGCGTGCTAGCAGTTGGAGACGGATCTGACGTCAGCACGGGGGTATATATATCCCCACAGGAAGCGTAGCAACTCAGTAATTTCCGTCGCCAAAGCAGTTTGGAGTGCCTGCACGCTAGTTGAGCGTGCTTTCCAAGAATACTTTAATTTTTCTCTTTTCTTATAATTCTAGATTCTACTTTCTGCAAAGAAATATCGAGCCCCGCGCTCCTGCGGTGATACCTGAAGGTCACTCCCCCAGTTGAGCTGCCCGGGGTGATTCCCGTGATCCCCCCGGAGGTTAAAGTCCTCGGTCCGGCCGAAGCGCGGCAGGGACACAGCCCCCGGGCGAGGTTCGGGTGAGGCTTACGAGGCGCCTCGGTCCCGGCGTGGACGAGGCAGCGGGTGCATATCCTCAAACGCGGTGGTGAAGGTGTTTGCCCGCTCTCCCCGCAGCCGGAGACCGCCTGGGTTCCAGCCGAGAAGCGCCGAGGTTCAGGTGAGGCGTACATCTCTTGTTTCGGGTCTCCGAAGGACCAGAGGATCGGCGGCGTTGCACGCCAAGGAGGGCGCCATTTTGTGGGCCTCGTTCAGGTAGGGCGCCGGTAATAGGCGCAGGTTTATTCCTCCTTGTGCGTATATTGCCTTATTGTTGTGAGCAATTCCACTGAGCGTGTATTGCTAACCGCCGGTGACTGAAAGGTATTGCTACCCCGCCTGTTGCTGAAAGCCTATTGAATGCCATTTGAGCGTATCTTGCTAATCGCTTATTGCTGAAAGCCTATTGAATGCTATTGAGCGTATATTGCTAATCGCATGTTGCTGAAAGCCTATTGAATGCTATTGAGCATATATTGTTAATCGCATGTTGCTGAAAGCCTATTGAATGCTATTGAGCGTATATTGCTAACCGCTTACTGCTGCAAGCCTATTGAATGCCATTTGAGCGTATATTGCTAACCGCTTAGTGCTGAAAGCCTACTGAATGCTATTGAGCGTATATTGCTAACCGCATGTTGCTGACAGCCTATGGTCCGCTATTGAGCGCCTAATGCTAACCGCTTATTGTTGAAAGTTTATTGACCACCATTGAGCGTGTATTGCTAACCGTATATTGCTGAGAGCCTATTAAATGCCATTGAGCGTGTATTGCTAACTGCATATTGCTGAGTGCATATTGCATACGGTTGGGCGGTTGCTTCTTATTCTTCCTGAGCGCCTATTGTGTTGTATTGTGCGCCTATTGTATTAAGCGCCTATTGCTGCCGCATATTATTATTGTGCGCCTATTGTATTAAGCGCCTATTGCTGCCGCATATTATTATTGTGCGCCTATTGTATTAAGCGCATATTGCTGCCGCATACTATTATTATTGTGCGCTTGTTGTATTAAGCGCGCCTATTGTATTAAGCGCATATTGCTGCCGCATACTATTATTATTGTGCGCTTGTTGTATTAAGCGCCTATTGCTGCCGCATATTATTATTATTATTGCGCGCTTGTTGTATTAAGTATTCAGCGCGTATTTTTCGATGGATCAGAACGCAGCAGCGTCTTCAGCGGCGGCGTCGCCTGCCTCAGGCATTAAAGCCCTTGGCCTCTGCACTGCATGCCAGATTAGAGCCACGCGCAGTGAAGGGCCAGGCTCTCTATATGCCCAATGTGAGGAGGCCGTGGGACCCTCAGGCCAGGACCGGTCTCAGCCACGATTTGTTGACAGTTCCCCAGGGGCTACCCCGGAGTTAGGGGGCAGTCTCGACCAATCAGGAATCCCGGGGGAGCTTGTACCCCGGCGATTAGAGTCGGCTTCAATTTCCTGGGTGGATCTCTTTAAGGGGATTCATGCCTTTGTACAGATGCAAACGGCTTCCCGTCCAGGCCCTGCGGTTCCTGTTGTTCCTGTGGTTCCTGCAGTGGCGGCTGCTGCGGCTGCTGCTGTGGTGGCGGCTTCTGCGGATCCTGTTCCTGGACCCTCACGCCCTTATCGCAAGCAGGACTTCCCGCCACTGGACAGTCCGGATCACTCAGACCAGGAGGTCTCACAGGACGAGTCCGAACTCCCGGACGAGGGGGACCTTCCCCCAGGGACTGAGCCATATAGAACCATGAGGCAGTTCTTCCCTAAAGAGGATCTCTCCGACCTGGTGTCTCAGTGTCTGACGGAATTGGATATTACAGGGCCCAGCGCTTCGGTACCCTCTGCGCAGAACCCCCTGCTGGAAGGTCTTCGTCCTACAGCCCGCCATTTTCCATTCTTACAAGCGGCACAACAATTGATAGATTTAGAATGGGCGGCACCAGCGGCTTCCTTCAAAGGGGGTCGGGCTCTGAAGAGCATGTACCCATTGGCACCGGCTATCCAGGATCTGCTGGCGTGCCCTCAGGTGGACGCCTTGATTAGCGCTGTGGTCAAGCGCACTACCATTCCAGTTGAAGGGGGGACGGCCCTCAGGGAGCCTCATGACCGGCGCCTGGACGCCATTCTGAAACAGACCTTTGAGGTGGCAGCTCTATCTTTGCGGATCGCGACCTGCTGCACAGTGGTGACGCGTGCCTGTTTGTCACAGGTTAGAAACAACGCTCCAGCGGCAGACATGGAATCTGCTCTTTCGTTCCTCACGGACGCTGCATCTGACCTGGTCCGGACTACAGCTAAGGGGATCTCATCCTCCATAGCTGCCAGGAGGCAGCTCTGGATCCGGAGATGGTCAGCTGATGCGCCTTCCAAGACACGCCTCACCAGATTGCCCTTTCAGGGCTCCTTCCTATTTGGCAGCGACCTTGATAAACTGGCCAGTACATGGGGTGCCTCTCCAGTGCCCAGGCTGCCGGAAGATCGTTTCAGAAAGGGGCCAGCGCGCCTTTCCAAGGCCCTCCAAGGGCAGGAGTTCCCAGCGCTTTGTTCCTTACAGGGGTCGCTACCAGGCACCATGTCCTCAGGCCAGGAATCAGTCCTTTCGGACCAAGCAGCGCAAGAGGGGGGCTGGTCCGGGCTCGGGTCCCGGCCGCGCCTCACAATGAGAATTCGCCGATTCATCTGGGGGACGGAGCCATAGGGGGCAGGTTGACCCTCTTCTACCCCAGATGGGTCGAGATCACGTCGGACCAGTGGGTCCTCGCCGTTATCCGGGAGGGATATTATCTGGACTTTCATTATCTCCCTCCGGACAAGTTTGTGGAATCTTCATGTCCCATACACAAGAAGGCTGCATTGGAAGCTACCCTGGCGAGGCTCCTGTCCTTGAAAGCCATCATCCCAGTACCTGCCTGGGAAGTGAATTCTGGACACCATTCCATTTATTTCATGGTACCCAAGAAAGGGGGCTCTTTTCGGCCTGTGCTGGACCTCAAGTCAGTCAATCGATACTTACGAGTACCGAGGTTTCGCATGGAGACTCTGCGCTCCGTCAAGGCCGTAGTACAGCCAGGAGAGTTCCTCACGGCATTAAGACCTGTCAGAGGCATACCTGCATATCCCGATCCATCCGGATCATCAGCGCTACCTCCGCTTCAAGGTTCTAGGCCGCCACTTCCAGTTTCGGGCTCTGCCCTTCGGGTTGGCCACGTCACCACGGACATTCACCAAGGTGGTAGTAGGGGTAGCAGCGGCACTCAGGCGGGAAGGGATTTTGGTCCATCCCTACCTAGACGACTGGCTGATCAGGGCGAAATCTCGAGAGGAGAGCCTTCGGACAACCGACAGAGTAATCGCCCTTCTGGAAAGCTTGGGCTGGGTAATCAACCTCAGCAAGAGCTGCCTACAGCCTTCCCAATCACTGGAATACCTGGGAGTACAGTTCGACACCCGGGCAAACACAGTCTAACTACCAAGAGCAAGTTGAAGCTTCAGCAGCGTATCCAGTATTTGATGGGAGCCAGCCGGCCCATAGCCTGGGATTATCTGCAGGTTCTTGGTCTCATGGCATCCACCCTGGAAGTGGTGCCTTGGGCGAGGGCCCATATGAGACCTCTACAACACTCCCTGCTCTCTCGCTGGAGCCCCCGTCTCCGGAACTCTTCCACGTGCCTTCATCTGCCAGCCAGAGTGCGGACCCAGTTGCGGTGGTGGTTGCAGTCCAACCACATGAGCAGGGGGTCGAAGATGTCCTCACCCACGTGGACCTTGCTCACCACAGATGCCAGCCTGAGCGGCTGGGGAGCACACTGCGAAGAACTCACCGCACAAGGGCGGTGGAACGGAGAAGAGTCAGCGTGGAACATCAACCGTCTAGAGGCCCAGGCAGTCCGATTGGCATGCCTTCGATTTGCTCACACACTGAAGAACAGAGCAGTCAGAGTGATGTCCGACAACGCCACCACGGTGGCATACATCAACCGTCAGGGCGGAACCAGAAGCCGACAAGTATCTCTGGAGATCGCCCCGCTGATGGCTTGATCAGAGGCGAATCTGCAGGACATCTCCGCCGTCCACATTGCCGGGAAGGACAATACCACAGCAGACTTCCTCAGCAGAGAAAGCCGAAATCTGGGAGAGTGGCAGCTGTCACCCGCAGCCTTCCGGATGATTGTGGATCACTGGGGGATTCCGGACATGGATTTACTGGCGGACAAGTCCAATGCTCAAGTACCCAGATACTTCAGCCGCAAGCGCGACCCATTCTCACACGGAATCGATGCCCTGGTCCAGCCGTGGCCTCCAGGGACTCTGCTATACGCCTTTCCTCCGTGGCCGCTGCTGGGCGCCATCATCCACAAGATTCAGAAACACCGGGGCCTAGTTCTTCTAGTGGCACCAGACTGGCCAAGAAGACCCTGATACGCAGACATGAGAAGACTACTGGCAGGGGAGCCTCTTCCCCTGCCTCCTCTCCGGGACCTTCTACATCAAGGTCCCATCCTCCACGAGGACCCAGCTCAATTCTCTCTTACGGTCTGGCCATTGAGAGGGCTAGGCTGAAGAAAAGAGGTTACTCTGAGCCCGTGATTGATACACTCCTCCGAGCTCGCAAGTTTTCCACATCCCTCACCTACGTTCGCATCTGGAGAGTATTCGAAGCATGGTGCAACACTCACGGCACCAATTCACATGCGACCACAATCCCTATTGTGTTGGATTTCCTGCAGGATGGACTTCAGAAGGGTCTCTCCCTCAGCTCCATCAAGGTTCAGGTGGCTGCGCTGTCTTGCTATGGTCCCAGGAGGGATGGCAAGACCATTGCCAAGCACCCAGATGTTTCTCGCTTCCTGCAAGGAGTCAAGCATATTCGTCCGCCACTGAAGTGGCCTATGCCTTTATGGAACCTCAACCTTGTTTTGGATTTCCTCGCGGGATCCACCTTCAGACCCCTTCGGGGCCTGTCTCTCCGTTCTCTAACCTTGAAGATGGTGTTCTTGTTGGCGGTATGTTCAGCTCGCCGCATCTCAGAGCTACAAGCACTGTCCTGCCGTGATCCCTTTCTCAGAATCACTCCTGAGGCTATCCATCTTCGGACGGTTCCCTCCTTTCTACCTAAAGTGGTTTCACAGTTTCATCTTAGCCAAACCATATCCTTGCCTACCACGGCGGGTCTGAAGAAATCTGAAGAAGGGCGTTTATTACGCCATCTCGACGTTGGCAGATTGCTGCCCAGATATCTGGAAGTGACACAAGACCTACGAAAGACGGACCATCTGTTCGTCCTGCACAGCGGGAAAAAGCAAGGTGAAGCGGCCTCGCGGCCCACCATCGCCCACTGGATTAAAGAAGTTATCAGAGCAGCTTACGTAGAGGCCGGGAAGTCTCCGCCTCTCCAGGTCAAGGCTCATTCTACCAGAGCGCAAGCGGCATCCTGGGCGGAATCCAGGATGCTGTCGCCTGCGGAAATCTGTAAAGCGGCGACATGGTCCTCCCTCCATACCTTTTCCAGGTTCTACCGTCTGGATGTCCAGGCCAGGGAGGACTCAGCATTTGCAAGGGCGGTATTACATGGTCCTTAGGCAGCCTCCCGCCCAGGCTGGGAGTAAAGCTTTTGTACATCCCATTCGTTCTGAGTCCATCTGGCTACACGCCAGGAAATGTTGAGATTACTACCTGATAATCTCCTTTTCCTTAGTGTAGACAGATGGACTCAGCATCCCGCCCAGCTGCCTGGGTACATGGGTTTCACCGATGCAAGGTAAGCCATGTCATCTATTTCTATGAGAGCGTACACTCTACCAGGTGTCAACACCTTCCGGTTGGGAATGCTGGCGGTCTCCAGCTACTATCAATCGGTCAGGGGAATCCTGTTTTCACTTTTCACTGAGCGTCAGTACACATTTCCATAACAGCTTTTGCAAGGAAGATTACTGAGTTGCTACGCTTCCTGTGGGGATATATATACCCCCGTGCTGACGTCAGATCCGTCTCAAACTGCTAGCACGCAGATACTATCCCATTCGTTCTGAGTCCATCTGTCTACACTAAGGAAAAGGAAATTATCAGGTAGTAATCTCAACATTATTGACACTCAGACGTCTCAAACCCTTCCTCACTCAAAATGACTTTGGAACAGTTGTGCAACTACTACTATTTGCAAACCTGGACTACTGCAACGCCCTACTCCTCGGCCTCCCTTTTACCACCATAAGTCCACTACAAATACTCCAGAATGCAGCCGCCAGGATTCTTTCAGGAAGCAAGAACACATTACACCTTCTCTCATACCCTTGCACTGGCTCCCTATTAAATACAGAATAGAATACAAAGTTTTATCAATCCTCCACAAATTAATCACAGGACAACAAAACCATTGGCTAACAGAACACATTGAACTGCATGCTCCTAAAAGGAACCTTCACTCAATGAATAAAGGCCTCCTCAAAATTCCTCATGCAAAAATCACGCACCTAGTATCAAACCGAGAGAGAGCTATATCAATCGCCAGCCCATCTCTATGGGACTCCTTATTTATTTATTTATTTTTAATTTTTAATATACCGATGCTCCTGTATACAATACATATCGCACCGGTTTACATGGAACTGAACTGTCGCCACAGTGGCGGGAAATACATTGAAACAAGTTGAGAAATTATTTCAGGAAATAATTATTTCAGGAAATACCCCTAAATCTAAGAACTCAATTTGACACCAAAACTTTCAAAAAAGACTTAAAAACATGGCTTTTTACCAGAGCTTTTTCAGATGATCTTAACTACCAACATCAACAAACTCCCAACCAGACAACTCCAAGGAAAACAGAGACACCACCCTATCAACTTAGGATGGACCAACAAAACCACGAACTCTACAACCGACATCAAAGAACTTTTTTTCCCCTTATAATCTAACTCTTCCATTACCTCCCCTATGCTACCCAACTTTCGGGCCAATACAGTACAGTGCGCTCCAACGGAGCGCACTGTTAACCCGCCATTGGTCGCGCGTTTTCGATGCGCTAGCGTTACCCCTTATTCAGTAAGGGGCCGAAAACGCGCGTTCAATCCCCCGAACCTAATAGCACCCGCAACATGCAAATGCATGTTGATGGCCCTATTAGGTATTCCCGGGCGATTCAGAAAACAAAATGTTCAGCCAAGCCGCACATTTTGCTTTCAGAAATTAGCGCCTACCCAAAGATGGGCACCGGGAAAGTGCACAGAAAAGCAGTAAAAACTGCTTTTCTGTGCACCCTCCGACTTAATATCATGGCGATATTAAGTCGAGGTCCCGAAGGGTAAAAGAAAGAAAAAAAAATTAAGTTGGCCCACGGCTGTTGGGTCAAAAACCGGACGCTCAGTTTTGCCGGTGTCCGGTTTCCGAGCCCGTGGCTGTCAGCGGGCTCGAGAACAGACGCCAGCAAAATTGAGCATCAGCTGTCAAACTCGCTGACAGCCGCCGCTCTGGTCCAAAAGGAGGCGCTAGGGATGCGCTAGTGTCCCTAGCACCTCCTTTTGCCTGTTTTTCCGCCGGGCCTCATTTAAATACAGAATTGCGCGCACAGGAGAGTGGCCTGTGCTCTCCCGCGTTTTTACTGTATTTATTTATTTATTTATTTATAACTTTTATATACCGGCATTCGTAAAAAAAAACATCATGTCGGTTTACTGTATCGGCCCGTCTATCTTTAAATTATATTTGTTAAATCTCTAATGTCACTCTCCTAATATAAACCATTATGATGGCAAAACCGAATATACGGTATACAAAACAAGTTAAAATAAAATAAATAAAATAAATTTGTCAGCTTGTCTGGTCTGTCACTGTTACCTACCCACAAGTCAATGGATTTTGTCACATTTAAAAATAAATTTTGGCAAAGCCACCCTTTTACTGTAATTAAAGCAATTGTTTGTTGTCAACCTAGGGCCGGTGCAAGGGGATTAGGCGCCCTAGGCGAGCCTTCTCCCTTGCACACCCCCCCCCCCCCCCCCCCCCCCCCCCCCGGTCTTGGCCCCGACTCCTACATCGTTTTCGATCACGCCCACCGACTGTGTGGCTTTCTGGGTCGCGAGCAGGTTGGGCACTGCTCGCGGCCCGCCAAATCTCCACTCCTCTTTGCCACCGCTTGCGGCCCCATATGGTTTGCACCCAGTGGTGTACCAAGGGCCTCAGGTGGGTACGCGCCCTTGAAGTGCACAAAGGAGTGCAACAGAGGAGCTTGCCCCTTTGTGCGCCCCCTTCGTGTGCACCTGAAGTGCTAGCCTGCTGTTCATCTACCATAATAACCTTTCCTATTAACGAAAACCATTCTAACAATGGAGATCATAAACTTTATCAAACCTATACTTGGACAGGGCGTCTACGGTGAACTAAGAAGGCAAATTCAAAAACAGAATAAAAATGTAATACAAAACAAATCTTCTCCATGACCAATAACAACTCTCATACAGGGCTAATGCATTTGTGTGCCTCTCCAGCATCCTCCCCCTTAATCCTTCTTGTACTAATGCTTAAGGTCACAGAAAATCAATGGAATCTCTAGACAGAAGAATTTTTTTTTGGGGCGGGAAGCCAAAATGACATTTCTTCATCACACCCACCTCTATAGCATGGATCCTGCTTTAAAATTGGTTAAAAAAAAAAAAAGTGTTAATAAAAAAGTCCAAAGGGTCTTCTGTGTAATTTTAAAAAGCGGGCCAGTTTCACACTTCTAGTAAAACTATTATAAAATTATTTGATAGCCTCATTCAACTAATTCTATATGGCTATGAGAGTGAAGTCTGGAATATATAGGAAGGGACAGAATGTCAATATAAATCCTGCACCTCCAGTTCTCTAACTCTGTGCATCCACTGAAATTCTCCCAAACAATGGAGCTTGGATGTTTCCCTTACAGCTCATCAGAGTAAAAGATATTTTCAAATTCTGGTGTCACCTCACAGTAACAGCAGCACAAACACCTTCCACTGCCAGGCACATTGTGAACTAACACAAAACCTCGCAAAAAAGACACTCAAAATCTATACTGCAATCCCATCGTAACATAACAGTAATAACACCAAGGACTCAAACAACAATAACCCTACCTGTGAAAAAGCAAGGGTAAATATTACACTGGGTCCTAGAATACCAATACACCACCTACTGAGGAAACAAAACAAACCCGATTGCTATAGATCCCTATACAGACACTACATGCTAGCAGAATCTCTCATCACGGTCACACACACAGAGCAGAGACAGACCCTCACCAAATACAGAATACAAAATAAAGAAGCACAAATTAGACAAAAACTGAAATGGAAACCCCAAGAAGCCAGACTCCATGTATTAACAATGGAAAAACAGAACCAGCATTCCTCATAAAACAAATAAAATCAAGAAACATAAAGCATCAGTTATAATAGTAAAACCATAATCAACCTAATAATTGAAGGTTGACCGACGTGCCGCAAATGCGCAGTAGAGACCAGCTCTACCGCGCATGTGCGGGCGAGCACGTCGGTCTCTGCCAGAAAAAAAAAAACGCGGCGGGTGGCGGCGGCGGGTGGCAGCGGCGGCGACCAGTAGCGAGGGAGGGACGGACTGAGTGAGTGGGAGGGAGGGAGGGACTGAGTGAGAGGGAGGGAGGGATTGAGTGAGGGGGAGGACTGAGTGGGAGGGAGGGACTGAGTGAGAGTGAGGGAGGGGGAGGGACTGAGTGAGAGGGAGGGAGGAGTGGGTGAGTGTGTGGGAGGGAGGTAGGGAGTGAGGGGAGAGGGAGAATGAGGGAGAGGTGAGAGACAGGGATGTGAGTAAGTGGAAGGGTAAGAAGTTGTGGAGCAGAGAAAAAGGGAGAGGGGGAGGGGATGGGATTGAGAGAGGGTGGGGAGTGACTGAGGGAAGGGGAGAGTGGTGGGAGTGACTGAGGGAAGGGGAGGGAGGTGAGAGTGAGGGGAAGGAGGCAGTGGGAGACAGAGGGTGAGTAAGACTGAGTGGAGGAAAGGGGGGAGAGAGGGAGAAAAAGTGTAGAAGGGTGCTGTGTTAGAAAATGGACTGAAAAAAAATGTAATGTAGCCCGTTTTAACGGGCTTAACGGCTT
This sequence comes from Rhinatrema bivittatum, assembly GCF_901001135.1. Lineage (NCBI taxonomy): Eukaryota > Metazoa > Chordata > Amphibia > Gymnophiona > Rhinatrematidae > Rhinatrema > Rhinatrema bivittatum. Next base: position 5,083,817 of record NC_042617.1, on the reverse strand, counting down.
GTAAAATAATATTTTAAAACTACTGATAAATAGAATTTCTATTAATTTGAATCATATACATTTTTTACAATTTCCCAAACACCAATAAAATATTTCAAAACAGCACATATATCAAATAACACCCAATAATTAAAACTAATAAGGATTTTAAAAAGCCCCTGCTGTCCCCTTCTGTGGGAGCTCTTGATTTCCAGTCACCCTGATATTGTTGAGGATTAGGAGGTTATCCTCTCTCACACATATTCACATGTCCATTCTCTCTCACACATTTATTTATTTATTTATTTATTTATTTATTTAAAGAATTTTTATATACCGGGGCACGTAGCAAAACATCACCTCGGTTCACAGTGTAACATAACATAGCAAATAGCTTTACAATGAATATAAATAACGGTTCACAATATAAAATGATATAGTAGCAGGCTTTACAAAAGATTATTATCTGCTTGTAAACTATAAAAAGGTTTAAACCTTCAGATTTAGCTCTGTTAAATCAACTACCAACTCAGCTTTATGATTTTTTCTCCATACCTAGAACCAAAAGAAAGGGAGGAGGTCTGCTTCTCGCAGCCAAGAAAGGTCTAAGAATATCTTTACAACATTCATATACCACATCAAAATTAGAGCTCTCTTTCTTTAAATCTGATCATTTACAAATTGGCCTAATCTACGCTCCACCAGGATCTTTAGATTCTGACCCTTCACCAGTCATTGAACTCTCTGCCAAATACTTCAACCCAGACAAACCTGCCATCTTACTGGGTGATTTCAACTTACATGTCGATGCTTCACCACAATCCCCAAATTGTGTTACCCTACTCTCGGCTCTCAACTACATGGGCTTCACACAAATTATAAAAGCCCCTACCCACAAAGCAGGTCACACTTTAGACCTTATTTTCATTAATCAGTGCATCTCAAACACAAATACAATCACATGTTCACCTGTCCCTTGGTCGGACCATCAAATCATCAACACGACCTTCAAGCTTTCACAACATCCTCCACTTTCGTTCCCAAAAAACACTATTCAATTCAGGAAACCTTGTTCTACAGACCTTCTCATCAATCAGTTCACTAATGAATTATCACATCTCGATCTCTCCAACGCATCTACAGCCACCACCTCATGGTGCAACATCACCAAAAAGATCGCAGACATTACCTGCCCTTCCATCACAAAAGTAGTACAACCTTCGCCAGACAACAGGAAACCCTGGTTCACCCCAGAACTGAAGCTGCTTAAACAAGAGCTAAGAAATAAAGAACACACTTGGAGGAGAAACCCATCCCCCACAACATTAGCTATTTATAAAACCTCCCTCAATGCTTATAGGATCACCATACTGAGAACAAAGAGAGATTTTTTCTCAAAAAAAATACATCATTTCATATTTGATTCAAAAGCACTTTTCTCCTACGTTTCAGCTCTCACTAAACCATCACCTCCTACCATTCCTGATGATCAAGCACTCAACAAAGCATCAGAACTAGCAGAATACTTTAAGGATAAAATTGACAAACTGACTATCTCTTTCTCATCATCTTTTTCATATCCCCCTTTCCCTCACATTACCTCACCTCAACTAAATACAACGCTAGAAACTTTCGAGACCACTTCAGCACTTGAGATAGAAAACATACTTAAAAAAATGAAACCGTCATCTCATCCCTTAGACACAATTCCTACTAACCTTCTCATCGCAATAAGAAACTCCATATCAAAACCAATTGCAGACATCATTAACTGCTCTCTCTCCCAGGGTCTAGTTCCTGACCAACTTAAATTAGCCATTCTCAAACCTCTACTTAAAAAACCTAACCTTCCAACCACAGATCCAGCTAACTTCCGCCCAATAGCTAATCTGCCATTGATCGCCAAAATTATGGAAAAGATAGTCAATAAACAACTATCTGAATATTTGGAAGAAAACAACATTCTTGTATCTTCCCAGTATGGCTTTCGGAAATCGTTAAGCACTGAATCTCTCCTTATCTCTCTTACCGATTCTATTCTATCTAATATGGACAAAAAACAACCACATCTTTTGATACTACTAGATCTCTCTGCAGCCTTTGACACTGTCAACCATTCATCTCTATTAAAATGTCTGGCAGATATAGGCATTAAAGGAACAGTCTTCAGCTGGTTCAAATCCTTCCTAGCAAATAGACAATTCAAAGTAAAGATTAACAACAAAGAATCACAACCGATCCCTTCCAACCGGGGGGTCCCTCAGGGTTCCTCCCTTTCCCCTACCCTCTTCAACATTTACCTCTTACCTCTATGTCATCTACTTACTAAACTAAACCTAACTCACTATCTCTACGCGGATGACATCCAGATACTCATCCCAATCTCAGAATCCTTACAAAAAACCTTGGCTCACTGGAACAATTGTTTGCAACAGATCAATCATCTTCTCTCCAGCCTTTGCCTCATTCTTAACAACAACAAAACTGAGATCCTAATCATCAATCAAGACATCAACATCAAACTTCTAAACCCAGCTGACCTACTCAACTCATCCACTCCCATATTAAATCACTCACCACATGTTCGAGATCTAGGTATCATGCTAGACAATCAGCTCAATTTTAAAAAATTCATAAGCACAACCACCAAAGACTGTTTTTATAAGTTACAAGTCTTAAAAAAATTGAAGCCTCTTCTTTATTTCAACGATTTTCGGATGGTCCTACAAGCCATTATTCTATCAAAAGTCGACTATTGCAATTCGCTTCTCTTTTGCCTTCCATATTCATCCATCAAACCCCTCCAAATGCTACAGAACTCTGCAGCCAGAATCCTTACCAATACGAATAAAAGAGATCACATCACCCCCATTCTCAAGCTCCTCCACTGGCTGCCTATAAAGCAAAGGATCCTATATAAAGTACTCACCGTAATTCATAAATCCATTCACAATATCTCTCCTCTTCAATTATGTAACCAACTACGCCCTCACTCCTCCTCTAGACCCATCAGAGGAGCATATAAAGGCACACTCTATGTACCTTCAACAAAATCCTCGCATCATAAACGTGCCATATCTACAGCAGGCCCCATTCAATGGAATGCGCTCCCACCAGACATTCGGCTTGAGTTCTGCCACTCTTCATTCAAAAAAAAACTTAAAACCTGGCTCTTTAGCCAAGCTTTTCCAGGACCATGATCATCATTTTTTCCCCTCCAACCAGCAAGAACATATCTTCTTCACAAACCCCCATTTTCCATACCACTACCTACTTCGGTATCTAATCTCTTGCTGCAGGACACTTGAGACTTTCTCACTTATACGTTATAATTTTTATGCTCAATAAGACCTGTCAACTTAATTGTTTAAGTCTTTTTTTTTTTTTTTTCTCCTTTATCTTTTGGTCATCAATGTTACAACGTTATTGTTAAATTTTGAACTTATGTACACTGTTCCAAGTTTCATAACCTTGTTCTATGTAATGCCTTTTGGCAATTTTCATGTTCTGTTTCAATGTAAACCGATGTGATCTTTATTTCATATAGGAACACCGGTATATAAAAATCTAAAAATAAATAAAATAAATATACAAGAGACTGAAAATTAACTATATACAAGGGAGGATGCAGTCAAATTTGACTGATAACATGGGCAACAGTAAAGGTTTGGGGAGGAGGGGGGTGGCGGAGAGGTAGGGTGAGCTGAAGGGAATATGGAAGTCGGAGGAGGAGGGAGATGAGAAGGCGGGTAGATGCGGGAAGTGTATTAGTAAGTTTGGATCAGGTAGGGGGGTAGAGTTGTAGATGTGGATGGTAGTCAATTAGTCGGGGTATGCTCGTTTGAAGAGCCATGTTTTAAGATTCTGTTTGAATTTTTTGTGGCATGGTTCCAGGCGTAGGTGGGGGGGCATATTATTCCAGTGGGAGGTTCCTGCCATGATGAAAGAGCGTTCTCTAATAGAGGCGTGTTTCATGAGTTTGGGGGACGGTGTTGGGAGTTTGGCCTTGTGTTGCTGTCTAGTTGGTCTGGTAGGGTTGCGGAGTTGGAGATGTTCAGTGAACCATTGCATGTTTTGGTTGTGAATGGCTTTATGTATGAGTGTGAGGGCTTTATATATTATCCTTGAGGCTACAGGGAGCCAATGTAGGGATTGAATGACAGGGGTGATGTGTTCGTGACGGTGCGTGTTGGTGAGAATGCGGGCAGCAGCGTTTTGTAGGAGTTGAAGTGGTTGGAGGGTATTTTTTGGTAAGCCTAGGAGGATAGCGTTACAGTAGACACATACACTGTCACATACATACACATTCATGCTTTTATACCCATCATAACCTCTCACAGACACTGACACACTCTCAGGCTGTAAGACACTCTCTCCCCCTCCACACAACCCCCCCCCCCACACACAACCCCCCCCTCCCCACACACACACACACACACACACACACATACACTCTTACTCCCCTGGATTTTCTCATACACACTCATGCGCTCACATTCACTGGCTCCTTCACATACACACAAACACACACACTGACCTCCAGGCAAGCTCCCATTCATTTTCACACCACTCCCTTCCCATCCCCCAGACATGCACACATTCATTCTCACACACATACACCCCCAGGCAGAGTCCCATTCATACACATGCACACACTTTTGCCAGCAACCTCGGAACCTCTCTCATTCCTCTGCTGCCACTGGTACTGCTGCCGTGTGGCTATTGGGGAGGCGCTGATTGCTGCTACTGGCACTGAAGCCCATTCTGCTGTCTCCTCTGTGCAGGGCTTCCACTTCCTCCATACTGATCTCATACATTGTGAGATCCGCATAGAGAAAGTGCTACTCTTGCATATTTATTTATTTATTTATTTATTTTAAGTTTTTTTTATACCGATTTTCCTGCATAAAATGCATATCAAACCGGTTTACAATGAAACAGAATGAGCAGGAAGTAAAATTCCCAAAGATTACATGTGCCAATCACTAAAAAGTGATTTATTATTTTTTTTACCTTTGCTGTCTGATCTTAGTTTTCTAATTGGTTGGTCACAGACTTTTTTTTTCACCTTCCCTTTCTTATTTTTTTGCCATTTCCTTTTATATTGTCTTTTTTTCTATTTCTTTTTTCTCCATCTACTTCCCTCAAACACACAGGTTCTCATTCTCACATGCTTTCTCTCTCTCTCACACACACAGACGCACACACACCCACAGGCTCTCACTGTCACATGCTGTCTCTCATACAATCATTCATACACACAGTCTCTCACTGGCACACGCTGTCTGAGTCTCACACACACACAGGCTCTCTCTCACTCCCACATGCTGTCTTGCTCAAGCACAGGCTCTGTCACATGCGGTCTCTCTCACACACACACACACACACACACACAGAGGCTCTAACATGCTGTCTCTCACACACACACAGGCTCTCACATGCTGTCTCTGCAAACATTCAGGTCCTCACTCCCACACACAGTCTCTCAACTCACTCTCACACACAGTCTCTCAACTCATCTCATACACGCACACAGACACACTCTACAGGCCCTCAGCCTCTCTCTCACCTCTGGGCCTCCTCTTTACGGGTCACTACCGGGCCTCTTCCTCTTCTCGGGCCGCTGTGACTTGGGATTCACGGCGACCCGCGGCAGCTGCTCCTCTTCTGCATGCGCTGATGCTCCTCCTCCTTCTTGCCTGCCCGGCTCTGGCAACGTTTCCTTCCGGGGTCGCGTGGGCAGGAAGGAGGAGCAGCACCTGCAGGCTTGAACACAACCTTTTTCTTCGGGCCATGGTGACGTGAGCTCCATCACGGGCCTGCCGATCTGCCTGCGTGCTATGTGTTGCTGCTCAGCCGCCAGTGGGATGAGGTCCACTGGCAGCCGCATGAGCCTCCCTGCGCCCAGGGGCATTGGCTCCCTTCGTGATACCACTGCTCGCGGTGCCCCCTAATACTCGGCGCCCTAGGCCCAGGCCTAGTTTGCCTATTGCTTCCACCGGCCCTGCGTCAACCTATATTTTAAAATTAATATTCCCTGTACGTACCCAGATCAGTCCAGACACCTGGGTTCATTCCCCCCTGCCCAGCAGATGGAGACAGAGAAAAAGCTTTGCTGACACCTTATCATAACCAACAGTGCCCCCTGCAGTTATTCAGTATTTCTCTGTCTCCAGCAGATGGCAGAGGGTGTGAATCCTGCAGTTTACCAATTTTTTAGACCAATATGTTTTCTTTGAGCCTTCCTCCCGGGGGTTCTTCTGGATTTTTAGGAATCCTGGTGGGTTCTGCCCCGTCCGGTTGAGGTGGCCAAGCCGGGGGTTGATACCCTTGTGTGTGCTTAGTTTGTGCACGCGTGAGGTGTAAATCTGGTTGTCCAGATTCCTCCCTTCACAAGGCCGCTGAGGCAGCTGCAGACTCTTTTACACTATTTTTCATGGTTTTTCATGAGTTTTGTGTCTTTGCCTATTTTTTCAGGACAGATTGGTTTTTTCTGTAAAGCTAATTGAAAAAAAAAAGTGTGTTTGCACTGGAGCACAGTTCTACAGTGCGGGCGGCTTCCTCTCCTTAGGTAGGAGCTTTTTCTGGGGCTCTGGCGGCTCTTTGGGGAATCCTATCTTCTCTTTCTCGGTGAGTACCTTCTTTTGTTGGGGAGAGGACTTCCCTTTCTCACAGGACAAGCAGGATGGTAGTCCTCACATATGGGTGACATCATCAGGATGGAGCCCAATCACAGAACACTTTTGTCAAAGTTTCCAGAACTTTGACTGGCACCTACTGGGCATGCCCAGCATAGCATCAACCCTGCAGCCAGCAGGGGTCCCCCTTCAGTCTTCTTTTTTCCACGCAGCAATAGCCACGTGGGTTAAGGAGCTCTTCAGAGATTCCTGACAGGAATTTTCCTCATGGAACTTTGTTTAAAAAATTTCAATAAATTTTACCCCACAGGGATCCCCTTATCGATTTCTTTGATCCGCGGTCGAACGGTAAGTTTTTTGCCCGTTTGCGGTCGATTCCCGTCGAGTTTTTCCCTTGCAGCCTACTGGACATTGACCGCACAGCGACTAAATTTTGTTGAAGCCATGGCGTCTGGTTTCCATCCGTGCCCCGACTGCACTAGAACAATGTCCATCACTGACCCTCACACGGTCTGTATGATGTGCTTAGGGTCCGGCCACGATGTCCTTACTTGCACCAAATGTGCTCAAATGATACCAAAAGGTCGCAAGGCTCGACTCGATAAGTTGGGTCTTCTCTTTCGGCCAAAAACCCCGACTCCATCGATATCTTCGACGTCATCTGAACCAGTGCCGTCTACATCACGCCAGCATTAGGAATCCGCTGCTATCCGACCGGCCTCAAACACCGGGGGAACATCGAGAAAAACATCAACTCCGTAAAGCTCAGGCCATCTATACCTGTAAACCCTCGACATCGATGTCATTTGAGCCTCCGACAAAGAAGCCCCATACAGAAAAGGCTTCGTACCCTTCTGTCTCTGGATCACCAAGGCGTTCCCCACCTGGACAGGTGCTGGGATCCGCGATTCCACCTTCACCAGTGGACCCTTCGGCTACGCCAGTGCTACCTCCCACTCCAGAATCGGGTATTCATGTCCCAGGTTTCCGTGAGGAATTGGATCGGATGATCCAAGAGGCCATCGGCAAAGCACTCCAGGGCTTCCAACTTCCATCGATACCGGTTCCTCCTCCGGTCACCGATCCGATGCCCATGGCGCTGGTACTGCTATTGGCTAGAATGGACAAGTAAATCGGTGCCCTTCTACTGGTGGATCCGAGGGACCCGACTCCTTCCTCGCCAATTCCCTTGTCATCGGAGGAAGATGAAGATACACCGCTCTTCATTCCACCATCGGGAGTGCCACCACTGACACATCCATCAATGTCACCGATTCCATTGGTGCCTCCCTCGATGCCAGTCATACCACCATCGATGCCCTCGATGCCTCCATCGATGCCTTCGATTCCTCCTTCGGGACCATCAATGCCCAGGCCAGGGCCTTCAGGAATAACCTCGTTACTTCCTTCTGAAGAACATTTGGGAGTTGGTGATGACCCTTATAATCCTTGGACCGATGATTCTTCCCAGGATTCTGATGATCTACCTTCCCAGCCCTCCCCTCCTGATGAAAGGAAGCGTTCTCCTCCAGAGGATCTGTCCTTTATTAATTTTGTAAAGGAGATGTCTGAAACAGTCCCATTCCAGCTTCAGACAGAAAAGGACTCTTAGACACCAAATGCTAGAGCTTCTACAATTTCTCGATGCTCCAAAGGAAATCATGTCCATCCCTATTCATGACATCCTTTTGGACCTTTTGAAGAGAAACTGGGAGCACCCTGGCTTGGTGGCACCTGTTAACTGAAAAGCAGATGCTACCTACTTAGTTCTTTGGAAGCCCCTGGCTTCCAAAGAACTCAGTTGGATCATCACTCGGTTGTAGAGTCAGCCCAGAAGAGGGCCAGACGCTCAAAACCTCATTCATCCATTCCCCCAGGGAAAGATCAGAAGTTCCTGGATGCATTTGGAAGACGGGTATTCCATGGGTCAATGTTCATCTCTTGCATTGCATCCTAGCAACTCTACATGACCCAGTATAATAGGGCCTTGTTCACGAAGATTCAAGACTTTGCTGAGGCCTTACCTCTACAGTTCCAGGACTAACTTCATGCCCTAGCACAGAAGGGCTTAGATGCTGGCAAGCATGAAGTACAATCAGCGTATGACATCTTTGACACCGCTTCCAGGGTGTCTGCAGCCGGTATCAGTGCAAGGAGATGGGCCTGGCTGAAATCTTCAGACCTCAGACCAAAAGTTCAAGAGAGATTGGCTGATTTGCCCTGTGCAGGGGATAATCTTTTCGGTGAAAAGATTCAAGAAGCAGTGGCGAAGCTCAAGGACCACCAAGAGACTCTGCGCCAGCTCTCCTTACTGCCTTCTGATCCCTCTTCTTCATCCAAAAGATCTTTTAAGAGGGATTCTAAGAGACAATTCTACCGGCAGAGAAGATACTATCCCCCAGTGTCCAGGGGTCGGCCTTCTAAGCCTTACCGTAAAGGCCAACCTAGGCAGCCTAGAGGGCAGAAGTCACAGCCAGCCACTCAACCAGGTCCAGCAGCAGGAGAGAGCAGTACCCAGCTTCCACTTCCGACCATTCCGGTCGGCAGCCGGTTGTGCCACTTCTCCAGCCTATGGCACACAGTCACCACAGATCAGTGGGTACTTGCAGTAGTGTGCAAAGGTTACCACCTCAACTTTCTCTCTGTCCCACCGGATTCCCCGCCTCGGCTGACGTGGGGAACATCCGATCATTCACCGCTCTTGGAGCAGGAGGTCTCCCTCTTCCTCCAGTCCCGAGCAATAGAACCAGTGCCCCTCTCAGAACAGGGGCAAGGGTTCTATTCCAGGTATTTCCTGATACCAAAAACGTCAGGTGGGGTACGCCCAATATTGGATCTTCGCACTCTGAACAAATACCTACAAAGAGAAAAGTTCAAGATGGTGACCTTGGGTTCTCTACTTCCCCTTCTTCAAAGGGGAGACTGCTCTGCTCTCTAGACCTTCAGGACGCCTACATGCACATTTCAATTACTCCGTCACATCACAGATTCCTGCGATTCCTAGTAGGCCCAAAACACTTCCAATATCGAGTGTTACCTTTCGGCCTAGCATCTGCCCTCCGCGTCTTCACCAAGTGCCTCGTGGTGGTAGCGGCCTACCTCAGGAGTCAGAGTGTCCACGTCTACCCCTATCTGGATGATTGGTTGATCAGGGCTCCCTCTCAGCAAGGCGCGCTGACTTCCCTTCGCCTCACTTTGCATTCCCTAATCTCCCTCTGTTTTCTCATAAACTATCAAAAATCCAAATTAGTTCTTTCACAAATTCTATCGTTCATAGGGGCCGACTTGGACACTCTAAGAGTGAAAGCTTTCCTACCTCAGCATCGAGCTCTCACTCTTGCTTCTCTGGCTTTTCGACTGCAGTCTCGACAGCATTCTACTGCATGTCATTTCCTGATCGTATTGGGTCATATGGCCTCCACAGTGCATGTCATGCCCATGGCTCGCCTCGCCATGAGAGCAATGCAGTGGACTCAGTCTTCTCAGCCAATGTCCTCCACAATCCGCATCACAAAACAGCTCCGTCTATCGCTAGCTTGGTGGGCAAACCAATCCAATCTGGTACAAGGCCTCCCATTTCAGATTCCAGAACCTCAAATAAAATTGACAACAAATGCCTCCAACCTCGGCTGGGAAGCACATTTTGGAAACCTGCAGACTCAGGGCATCTGGTCTCCAGAGGAAGCCAAACACCAGATAAATTTCCTGGAGCTTCATGCAATCAGATATGCTCTCAGGGCTTTTCAGAATCACCTCTCCAACCAGGTCATCCTGATTCAAACCGACAACCAGGTGGCCATGTGGTACATCAACAAGCAAGGGGGAAAGGGCTTCTACCTCCTATGTCAGGAAGCTGCACAGATATGGGCGGAGGCCCTTTCCCACTCGATGTACCTCAGGGTCACCTACTTGCCGGGAGTGGACAATGTGTTGGCGGACAAGCTGAGTTGCACTTTTCAACCGCACGAGTGGTCCCTCAACCCCACTGTAGCTGGCCCACGAGAGCCTTTGTCACTCCAGCCTCCAGGCCCTCTCCCTGACTGCCTGGATGTTGAAAGGTTAATACTTCAACATCTTAACCTTTCAGAGCCGGTTTCTCGTGTCCTAGTAGCTTCACGAAAGCCTTCCACAAGGCAGTCTTATCGTTATAAATGGAACAGGTTTACAGGATGCTGTACTTCCATGTCCATCGATCCCTTCACTTGTCCCACACCGAAGTTTCTGGACTATCTCTGGCACCTGCCAGAGTCAGGCCTCAAAACTTCTTCTATCAGGGTTCATGTCAGTGCGGTAGCCGCCTTCCATAAAGGTGTGGGGGATGTACTCATTTCAGTACAACCCCTTGTCACACGCTTTTTGAAGGACTTGCTTCACCTTAAACCTCCACTGCGCCCTCCGGCCTCTTCTTGGGACCTCAACATGGTTTTGGGAAGGCTCTTGAAACTGCCATTTGAGTCTTTCCAATCCTGTGATCTCCGCTATCTCACTTGGAAAGTGATTTTTCTGTTGGCGATCACAGCTCGCAGAGTTAGTTACAGGCCTTAGTCACCTATGTGCCTTACACTAAACTTCTGTATGACAGGGTAGTACTCCGCACTCACCCTAAATTTTTGCCTAAGGTAGTATCAGAGTTTCATATCAATTAATCCATTATACTACCCACTTTCTTTCCCAGGCCCCACTCAAACCCAGGAGAAAGGGCTCTGCATACCATTGACTGTAAACATGCTCTAGCTTTTTATCTAGACCGTACAGCTGCCCTCAGGAAGGGTACTCAATTGTTAGTTTCCTTCGATCCCATCAAATTGGGCAAACCTGTGGGTAAGCAGACTCTCTCCTCCTGGTTAGCGGACTGTATTTCCTTTTGTTACCAACAGGCAGGCATTCCGCTTCAAGACCGTGTTAAAGCACACTCTGTCAGGGCCATGGCAACATCAGTAGCGCACCTATGCTCGGTGCCGCTTGCTGACATCTGTAAGGCTGCTACCTGGAGCTCTCTCCACACCTTCGCAGCCCATTATTGTTTAGACAAGGCTGGCAGACAAGATTCCATCTTCGGCCAGCCTGTGCTACGCAACTTATTTGCGAACTGACATACCAACATCCTTCCGCCAACCCGGTAGGGTTCAGGATGACCTCTACCAAATTCCACCCCGGTTCTTGTGCCTGTTGAACGTCTTTGGGTACATTTGGTGCATTGCTCGGGCATCCTCAGCTCGGTACTCACCCATATGTGAGGACTTACCACCCTGCTTGTCCTGTGAGAAAAGCAGAATTTCTTACCTGTAACAGGTATTCTCACAGGACAGCAGGATGTTAGTCCTCATGAAACCCACTCGCCACCCCGCGGAGTTGGGTTCGCTTTCGATTTATTATTTTATTTTTCGCATGCACTTTTACTATAAGACGAGACTGAAGGGGGACCCCCTGCTGGCTGCAGGGTTGATGCTATGCTGGGCATGCCCAGTAGGAGCCAGTCAAAGTTCTGGAAACTTTGACAAAAGTGTTCCATGATTGGGCTCCATCCTGATGATGTCACCCATATGTGAGGACTAACATCCTGCTGTCCTGTGAGAACACCTGTTACAGGTAAGCAACTCTGTTTTACTTCATGGCTCGCGTCAGGGCATGCCGTTCGTGCAGCACAGATTCTTTGCTGCTCAATAGGTCGGGACTTTGTGCGTGCTGTGCCGACGGTGGGGAGGGCTCGTCTGTATCTCCTCCTGCTAAGCAGCACCGCATTTCGGGTGCGTTAGGACTGGCTGCGACTACTTTTTCTTCTAATTTACCTCACCCGGCCGGCACAGGAAAGATGGCCATTTTGGATTTTGCCGCAGCAGTTCCCGCGTTGCCAGAGGGGGTGGGGGAGGGTCCTGCCTTTCTGTCTCCAGCCCGTTCCGGGGTGGGGAATGGGCAGGTAGGGCTGGAAGGGGAGAAAAGCTCTGGGCTGCCTGTTTTTCAACCAGACCATACGGGTTTTGGTGCAGGGAGACTGTTTTCCACCGACTTTGTTTTATTACTCCTTGATGCCTATTTGACCAGACAGAAGGCGGCTTGGGGAGCTCCGCTGCCTCCGCTAGTCCAGCCCACTGAGGGACCTCTGGGTGGTGCCAATAGGTCAGCTGTGCCCGGTAGGAGGGTTTCTTCAGCGCAGGGCTTGATTCTTCGCCCGCTGAGTGATGCAGCTGGGGTTGTTGAACCAGAGGACGCTATCGTAGCTCCTAGGGGTGCTGGTTCGGGGTCTGGCCAGGGAGCATCGGTGGCTCCGGTTCTTCCGGCTACCGAGGATGCAGGTCAAGAGGATGACCCGGTCTCTTCTCTTCATGAGGCAGAGGATCCTAAGGTGGTCCACCTTTTTCAAAGGGAAGAGCTGGAGGTTTTGCTTCCCTTAGCATTTCAGTGCTTGGGGTGAAAATGCCTCAGGAGGACCAGGATTTGGAGGGAGAAGATCCAGTCCTGGAAGGCATGCGAGGTCCCCTGACTTCTTTCCCATACCACAAGTCGATTAGGAAGCTAGTGGAAGCGGAGTGGGGGACTCCTGATTCCGGTTTGAAGGTTGGAAGGTTGGAAGAGCCATGGGAAAGCTTTACCCTCTACGGAACAGAATTTGGATTTTTTTTTTCTCTCCTGAAGGTAGACGCAGCGATTTCAGCTGTGACTAAATAGACAACGATTCCGGTGATTGGTTCGGCCACGTTAAAAGATGTACAAGATTGTAAGATGGAGTTGCACCTTAAAAGGATTTTTGAGGTGACGTCCCTGGGTTTGTGTGCAGCGGTTTGTTCCAGTTTCTTTCAGCATGCTTGTCTTCGATGGGTACAGCAGCTCCAAGGGAATTCATCTCAGTCAAGTGTGGACACGAACATGGCTGAGCGAGTGGAAGCGGCTGTGGCTTACGATGCAGATACCCTCTATGATTTGGTGCGTACCTCCTCCAAGGTGATGGCATCAGCAGTAGCCGCCAGAAGGTTGCTCTGGCTCTGCAATTGGGCGGCAGATGTTTCTTCTAAAGCGCAACTGGCATCCTTGCCTTTTAAAGGTAAGTTCTTGTTTGGTGAGGATTTTGAGCAGTTGATGCAGTCTCTTGAAGACAATAAAATCCTCAGGTTGCCCGAGGATAAGCCTAAGGCTAAGAGATTTTTTCAATCAAGGTCTCATTTCCGGTCCTACAGAAGGTTGCAGCCTGCGCGAGGTGTGACGGGGCCGCAGAAACAATATTTTTCGCATGTGCAGGCATGGGGGCAGTCCTTTCGTGGAGCCCGAAGGTCCTTCAGGGGATCCCCTGGCGGCTCCTCGGCAGGAGTTAAGACTTCCCAATGATGTGAGGCTGGTCCACTCTGTCGTTCCTATTATAGGAGGTCGGTTACGGCAGTTTTACGATGAGTGGGCCAAGATCACTCAGGACCAGTGGGTTCTCAGCGTGGTAAGAAACGGCTATGCTTTAGAATTTGCTCGTTCCGTGAGAGAGCTTTTTCTGATTTCCCCATGCAGCTATCCAGACAAGCGGTCGGCGGTTCAAGTGACTCTAGACCGGCTATGTCGCTCCGTCAGGGGAGATACTCCATTTATTTTCTGGTCCCAAAAAAGGAGGTCTCGTTTCAGCCGATACTCGATTTAAAGAAGGTCAATGCAAAGCTCAAAGTGCCACACTTTAGGATGGAGACCCTCAAGTTGGTCATAGCGGCAGTGCGCAAAGGAGAGTTCCTAGCTTCCTTGGATCTCAAAGAGGCTTATCTGCATATTCCCATCCATCAGGACTCAGCGTTTTCTCCGCTTCATGATTTTGGAACAACATTTTCAGTTTCAGGCCCTTCCGTTTGGTTTTGCCACAGCTCCGCGGACTTTCACCAAGGTGATGGTGGTGGTGGCAGCTTTCCTTCGAAAGGAGGGTATTCTGGTGCATCCATATTTGGACGATTGGTTGATGAGAGCCAAGTCAGAGTTTCTGTGCCGCAAATCGGTTCATCGGGTTCTCAAGTCCTCCAGTCTCTAGGTTGGGTGGTGAATCACGCCAAGAGTCAGTTGTCACCGACACAAACTTTGGAGTATTTAGGGGCCCTGTTCGACACTCTGATAGGCAGGGTTTTCCTCTCCCAAGATCGAGTCCTGAAACTTCAGTCTCAGATCCGGCGGTTTTTGCAGTTGCGAGTGCCCAAGGTCTGGGACTACTTACAGGTTCTTGACTCGATGGCCTCCATGCTAGACTTTGTTCCGTGGGTTTTTTCCCCATATGAGATAAGAACATAAGAAAATGCCATACTGGGTCAGACCAAGGGTCCATCAAGCCCAGCATTCTGTTTCCAACAGTGGCCAATCCAGGCCATAAGAACCTGGCAAGTACCCAAAAAACTAAGTCTATTCCATGTAACCATTGCTAATGGCAGTGGCTATTCTCTAAGTGAACTTAATAGCAGGTAATGGACTTCTCCTCCAAGAACTTATCCAATCCTTTTTTAAACACAGCTATACTAACTGCACTAACCACATTCTCTGGCAACAAATTCCAGAGTTTAATTGTGCGTTGAGTAAAAAAGAACTTTCTCAGATTAGTTTTAAATGTGCCCCATGCTAACTTCATGGAGTGCCCCCTAGTCTTTCTACTATCCGAAAGAGTAAATAACCGATTCACATCTACCCGTTCTAGACCTCTCATGATTTTAAACACCTCTATCATATCCCCCCTCAGTCGTCTCTTCTCCAAGCTGAAAAGTCCTAACCTCTTTAGTCTTTCCTCATAGGGGAGTTGTTCCATTCCCCTTATCATTTTGGTAGCCCTTCTCTGTACCTTCTCCATCGCAATTATATCTTTTTTGAGATGCGGCGACCAGAATTGTACACAGTATTCAAGGTGCGGTCTCACCATGGAGCGATACAGAGGCATTATGACATTTTCTGTTTTATTCACCATTCCTTTTCTAATAATTCCCAACATTCTGTTTGCTTTTTTGACTGCCACAGCACACTGCACCGACGATTTCAATGTGTTATCCACTATGACACCTAGATCTCTTTCTTGGGTTGTAGCACCTAATATGGAACCCAACATTGTGTAATTACAGATGGCATTGTTGACCCGCTGGAAGCCAGTGTCGGAGGAGTATCATCTGGTTGCCTCTCAAGGGTTTTGCGAGAGTCTGTCGTGGTGGCTTCAGACTTACAATCTCATTTGGGGAGTGGACCTCGAGGTTCCGGATTGAATGGTGGTCTCTACCAATGCCAGTCTCTCTGGATGGGGAGCAGTTTGTCAGTCTCATTCAGTTCAGGGATCCTGGCGAGAGAGACTGCGTGGTCTATAAACCAGCTAGAGACCAGGGCGGTTCGCTTGGCCTTGAAGGAGTTTCTGCTTCTGCTATGGACTCGTTCGGTTCGAGTGCTGTTGGACAACGCGACAACAGTGGCGTATATAAATTGACAGGGTGGAACCAAGAGCCAGGCGGTGGTTCTGGAAGCACAGAGGTTGGTGCTCTGGGCGGAGCGACATCTAACATAGAAACATAGAAATGACGGCAGAAGAAGACCGAATGGCCCATCCAGTCTGCCCAGCAAGCCTCACACATTTTTTCTCTCATTCTTATCTGTTTCTCTTAGCTCCTTGTTCTATTCCCCTTCCACCCCCACCATTAATGTAGAGAGCAGTGATGGAGCTGCATCCAAGTGAAATATCTAGCTTGATTAGTTAGGGGTAGTAGGGGCAGTAACCGCCGCGATAAGCAAGCTACACCCATGCTTATTTGTTTTACCTAGACTATGTTGTACAGCCCTTGTTGGGTTTTTTTTCTTCTCCCCTGCCGTTGAAGCAGAGAGCCATGCTGGATATGCATTGAAAATGAAGTATCAGGCACATTTGGTTTGGGGTAGTAACCGCCGTAACAAGCCAGCTACTCCTCGCTTTGTGATTGCGAATCCTTTTTTTCTTCACCCCTGTCGTTGAAGCTATGCAGGATATGCGTGAAGCATCAGTTTTTTGTTTTTGTTTGGTTTTTTTTTTTCCCCTGCCGTTGAAGCAGAGAGCTATGCTGGAAATGCGTGATGTATCAGTCTTTCTCCCATGCCGATGAAGCAGAGAACCATGCTGGATATGCATGGAAAGTGAAGTATCAGGCACATTTGGTTTGGGGTAGTAACCGCCGTAACAAGCCAGCCACTCCCCGCTTATTGAGTGCGAACCCTTTTTCTTCTCCCTTGCCGTTGTAGCAGAGAGCTCTGCTGGATGTGTGAAGTATCAGTTATTCTTCTCCCCTGTCATTGAAGCAGAGAGCTGTGCTGTATATGCATTGAAAGTGAAGTATCAGGCATATTCCAGAGAATGTTCAGGTGGACTTCTTGAGTCGGACTCGCTTGGATCCAGGTGATTGGGAATTGTCAGAGACAGCCATGCAGTTGATTCGAGATCATTGGGGAGCGCCGCATGTGGACCTTATGGCGACCTCTCGGAATTCCAAGGCATTCCCATTCTTCAGTCGCCGAAGGCAGCACAGGGCTGAAGGGGTCGACGCTCTGGTTCTACCATGGCCTCATGGGGTTCTACTTTGTTTTTCCTCCTTGGCTGCTGGTGCCAAGGTTCTGCGTCTCATAGAAAAGCATTGCAGTGAGGTGATTCTGGTGGCTCCGAAGTGACCTCAGCACCCGTGGTTTGCGGATCTGGTCAACCTGGCGGAGGACGGGCCACTTTGCTTCGGCCATCTGACGTGACTTCTTCGAGAGGGTCCCATATTTTTCGACCAGGCTGCTCGCTTTTGTCTAGTGGCATGGCTTTTGAGAGGAGGCATTTGAAAAGGAGTCACCACATTGTTACAGTCTAGAAGGAAGTCTACTAAGCTGTCTTACGCTCGGTTATGGAAGATTTTTGAATCCTGGTGTTCCATCAGGGGCGTTAGTCCACTCAGGCCTTAATTTTTTTGCAGGATGGCTCCGCCAAGGGCTTTTTTGCAGGATGGCTTTTTAGCAGGATGGCTTCGCCAAGGGCTTATCTCTCAGTTCAGTTAAGGTGCAGGTAGCAGCACTGGGCTCTCTCCATGGCAATATTGATGGCTCCTCTATTTTGGCTCATCCGGACATGGTTCGTTTTCTGAGAGGGACGATGAATTTACATCCTCCGGTTCGGAAATCCTGTCCATCCTGGAATCATAATCTTGTCCTTAGAGCTCTGCGTGAAGCTCCTTTCAAGCCGCTCCGAAGGGCTACTTTGAAGGATTTGACACTTAAGGTAATTTTTCTGGTGGCCATATGTTCGGCTAGAAGGATTTCTGAGTTACAGGCGCTATCTTGCCGAGATCCTTTCCTTCAGATTTCGGAATCCGGAGTTTCCTTTCGGACAGTACGTTTCTTTTTTACCAAAGGTAGTTTCAGCGTTTCAGTCTGTGGAGCTTCCGGCCTTTCCTGCCTTACCGGCATCAGATCCTCATGCGAGGGAGCTCGTACGTCTGGATGTATGGAGAGCCTTATTGCGTCACCTCGATTTTACGAATGACTTTAGGAGGTCCGATCACCACTTTGTGCTGTGGAGTGGTACAAACAAAGGTTCCAAGGCTTCTAAAGCCTCTATTGCACGATGGTTGAAGGAGGCCATTTCTTCCGCGTATATCACGCGGGGTCGTCCAGTTCCGGAAGAGTTGCTTGCTTATTCCACACATTCGCAAGTGGCCTCATGGGCGGAGTCACAACTTGTTTCTCCACAGGAAATTTGCAGGGCGGCGACTTGGAAGTCGCTGCATACTTTCGCAAGGCGCTATCACTTAGATGTGGGGGCTCCGGCAACCCCTTCCTTTGGAGAGAGTGTTCTGCGAGCGGGACTCTCCAGGTCCCACCCTGATAAGGGCTTGGGTACATCCCAGATGTCTGGACTAATCCGGGTATGTACAGGGAAAGGAAAATTAGTTCTTACCTGCTAATTTGTGTTCCTGTAGTACCACGGATCAGTTCAGAGCCCGCCCAATTAGAGAAGGGGTATATTCAGGGGAGAGTCATCCGCTCAGCTGTAACATTGTTCTCTGTTGCATTCCATGTTGTTGTTGATTATAGTTTAATGGTTCAATGATTTTTTTCTATTATCCACTTTGATATAGATATACTGAGGAACTGCAGGGGGCACTGTTGGTTATGATACGGTGTCAGCTAAGCTTTTTCTCTGTCTCCATCTGTTGGCAGGGGGGAATGAACCCAGGTGTCTGGACTGATCCGTGGTACTACAGAAATGAAAATTAGCAGGGAAGAACCAATTTTCCTTTGTAAGAGGCAAGTAACATGCCTAGTGGAATCAAATAGATGTTAAATAACATTGAAGAGTGTACTGATCCCTGAGACACCCCTGGAAAAATTGACTTCCATGAAAATGATTGCTGTTGGCCAATTGTAATTCGATGCTGTCTACCCAACAAATATGAACAAAACTACTTCAGTACAGTATTGCTAATACCCAAAGTTGAAAGCCTTGCTAATTAGAATCAAATTGACTTAGGGAATAGCCACTACTTATGATTGTGCAATAGCAGCATGGGATCTGTTTATTGTTTGGGATCTTGCCAGGTACCTGTAACTCGGATTGGCCGTTGTTGGAAACAGGATACTGGGCTTGATGGACCTTCGATCTTTCTCAGTAAGGCAAATTCTTACGTTCTTACATAACATAAAATCTTGTAACATGAGTAGTAGGGTTTTGGTGTTATCTCTTGGGGTATAAAATTTGATTATCTTCTAGAAAATCAGTGAACTGAGAGCACATCTTTTTTACTTCTTTAGCAAGGGTGGGTAAATTGGAGATAGGTCTAAAATTAATGCTGAAAGTAGTCCTGTAGTGAGCTGCTGAGGTGTTCCTAAGACCTGTGTCCCCCTAAAACAGGCTTGTTTCACAGGGCTTGCTCTATCTTCTTTCCTGCAGCCGGCATCTGGGTGGAAAGCTGGGTGCCTCTATCAGTCAGACTTTGGGTGTGGAGTACATGGGTCAGCTGACTCAATTCAGTGAATCACAGCTGCAGAATCATTTTGGGGAAAAGACGGGGTGAGTACCATGTTTCTTGATCTTTCTTTTTACTTCTTGCATGGGAGAAGGTATTGCTTCATATGGTGTATAAAGGCCCTCATCTGTTCCCACATTCTCTCAGCTCTGAGTGAGTATAATCCTATACTTCTGATGTGTTGGGCTATCTTCTTTCTCAGGTTGTGGCTTTATGAGCTCTGCAGAGGTACTGAGCATGAGCCAGTGAAGCCCCGACAATTAATTAAATCCATTGGCTGCAGCAAGAACTTCCCCGGAAAAACAGCTCTAGCCACTCGAGAACAGGTAAGAAAGGACTTCAACTGAGGCAGAGCCTTTCTCCCATGCCCTCAATATTGTAAAAAGAGAACATTGAGATATTAGTACTGAGTCACATTTAGAACTGTTTCCTTGAATACATGTTATTCCTCTGCTATACTCCCAGTGCCAGCCTACCAAGGAGCAGGATTTGAGGTAGGATTGGAACCCAGGTCAGCTACTGCCGTTCTCCATCTGTCCACTTTATTCTGTAACCAGTTGCTATGTTCCTGAACTCAGCAGTAACTCTGAAACAGCCAGTCAGTGTACCAGGCTCTTTTGCTCTTTTTGCAGACAGGACAAGTGTGAAAGAAAGATGAAGAATAAAGAACATTTCAAAGTTCCCTGTACATACCCAGATCAGTCCAGACTCCTGGGTTTTGCCTCCCCTCCTGCAGATGGAGACAGAGAAAGTTTTACTGACACTGACACTTAAGACGAGGTGCCACCTGCAGTCCTTCAGTATTTCTCTGTCCCCATCAGATGGTGGAGATGCAAAGGCTGCAGTCTGACTAGAAAAAAAAAAACAGTCAGAAAGGGCACATAGGCTTCTGTCTTCGCCTCCCAGAAGGTTGTTAGACCCTGGTGAGTTCATCCCTTCTGGTGTGTGAGGCTTGCGAGCAGGAGGTTGGAGACCCAGTGTTGCTCGGATACCTGGCCAGACAGGGCTGATACTCGGGCGTCCCGGATCACTCGCCCTGTGGCATCATTGGAGCCCGTTGCCTCTTCAGAAGCCTGCTGCTGCTGCTTTTTCTAAAGTGAGTGCCCCTTTTTCTTTTGTTTCTGTTTGTTAAAGTTTGCCAAGAAAAAAAAAAAAAGAACATAACATAAGAAATTGCCATGCTGGGTCAGACCAAGGGTCCATCAAGCCCAGCATCCTATTTCCAACAGAGGCCAAACCAGGCCACAAGAACCTGGCAATTACCCAAACACTAAGAAGATCCCATGCCACTGATGCAATTAATAGCAGTGGCTATTCCATAAGTAAATTTGATTAATAGCCGTTAATGGACTTCTTCTCCAAGAAATTATCCAAAACATAATATTGTTCCAGCCCTTATTGAAAGTTTAATTATCCCCTTGTAGGACACTAGCTGATTAATTACTAAATTCACCTGTAAATTTAAAGTACTCTCATTCCAACTCCCTTAGTATCCTAAACTTAACTAGGAACTCAATAATACTAAGATGAAGGCAGCAGTCCAGCAGCAAGAGGGGGGGGGGGGTTTCCCAGTCTTTTGCATTGTGTCACATGTATGATTTTTTACCCGCCGGTGAGAGATTGTATGTGTGCACTCTGTGCAAAGAGCTCCTGGCTCTCAGGGAACAAGTCTGATCTCTGGAGGCTAGAGTAGCAGACTTGGAGGAGCTGAGGGAGACAGAGAGGTACATTGACGAGACCTTCAGGGACATAGTAGCCAAGTCCCAAATCCATTCTGGCAGCCCCAGTGCTGCCTTGGATCAGAAAGGTCTCCCAGTAGGAGAACATCACCCTGGTGTAGCAGGAAGTGATCCTGTAGCAAGGACCTGCTCTCTCTAGGTGATGTATTGTCCTCTCACACTGAGGACAAATCTCCCAGGGCTACTGCCCAGGAGGGAAGGGTTAGGCCGGCCATTATAGTTGGTGATTCAATTATTAGAAATGTAGATAGCAGGGTGGCTGGTGGATGTGAGGACCGCCTGGTAACTTGCCTGCCTGGTGCGAAGGTGGCAGACCTCACGCGTCACCTAGATAGGATTATAGACAGTGCTGGGGAGGAGCCGGCTGTCATGGTACATGTGGGCACCAACGACATAGGAAAATGTGGGAGAGAGGTTCTGGAAGCCAAATTTAGGATTTTAGGTAGGAAGCTGAAATCCAGAACCTCCAGGGTGGCATTCTCTGAAATGCTTCCTGTTCCACGTGCAGGTCCCCAGAGGCAGGCAGAGCTCCAGAGTTTCAATGCGTGGATGAGACGATGGTGCAGGGAATAGGGATTCAGCTTTGTAAGGAACTGGGGAAACTTTTTTGGAAAGGGGAGACTTTTCCGAAAGGACGGGCTCCACCTTAACCAGAGTGGAACCAAGCTGCTGACACTAACTTTCAAAAAGGAGATAGAGCAGATTTTAAACTAGAACAAGGGGGAAAGCCGACAGTCACTCAGCAGTGCATGGTTCGGGGAAATGTATCCTTGAAGGATACTAATGAAACAGGAGAGTTAGGGCATCCCAACAGAGAGGTTCCATCAAATGCAAAGATAGTTCATATGCCTATATGTAAAAAATCACCAAAGCTAATGATTTCCGAATTATCCCAAACAACTGAAAAGCAGGTTGTTAAAACAAGCAAAAACCACACTTTGAAATGTCTGTATGCCAATGCCAGAAGTCTAAGAAGTAAGATGGGAGAGTTAGAGTGTATAGCAGCAAATGATGAGATTGACATAATTGGCATCACAGAGACTTGGTGGAAGGAGGATAATCAATGGCACAGTGCTATATATATATGATAGGGAGGATCAACTTGGTGGGGGTGTGGCACTTTATGTCCGGGAGGGTATAGAGTCCAACAGGATAAAGATCTTACAAGAGACTAAATGCTCAGTAGAATCTATATGGGTAGAAATCCCATGTGTGTTGGGTAAGAGTATAGTGATAGGAGTATACTACCGTCCACCTGGACGGACAAAATGGTCAGACAGATGATGAAATGCTAAGAGAAATCAGGGAAGCAAACCAATTTGGCAGTGCAATAATGGGAGATTTCAATTACCCCAATATTGACTGGGTAAATGTAACATCAGGACTTGCTAGAGACATAAAGTTCCTGGATGTAATAAATGATTGCTTCATGGAGCAATTGGTTCAGGAACCAACAAGAGAGGGAGCTATTTTAGATTTAATTCTTAGTGGAACGCAAAATTTGGTGAAAGAAGTAACAGTGGTGGGGCCACTTGGCAACAGTGATCACTTAGAGAATAGCCACTGCCATTAGCAATGGTTACATGGAATAGACTTAGTTTTTGGGTACTTGCCAGGTTCTTATGGCCTGGATTGGCCATTGTTGGAAACAGGATGCTGGGCTTGATGGACCCTTGGTCTGACCCAGTATGGCATTTTCTTATGTTCTTATGACTCAGTTTGAATTTTCTTCTGCTTACTTTTTTTTTCTTATGTTCTTATAACATGATCAAATTTAAACTAATAACTGGAAGGGGGACAATAAATAAATCTGCAGCTCTAACACTAAATTTTAAAAAGGGAAACTTTGATAAATGAGGAAAATAGAAAAAAACTGAAAGGTGCAGCTGCAAAGGTTAAAAGTGTTCAACAGGCTTGGACATTGTTTAAAAATACAATCCTAGAGGCGCAGTCCATATGTATTCCGCGCATTAAGAAAGGTGGAAGGAAGGCAAAACGATTACCGTCATGGTTAAAAGGCGAGGTGAAAGAGGCTATTTTAGCCAAAAAAACATCCTTCAAAAATTGGAAGAAGGATTCATCTGAAGAAAATAGGATAAAACATAATCATTGTCAAGGTTAGTGTAAAACATTGATAAGACAGGCGAATAGAGAATTTGAAATGAAGTTGGCCATAGAGGCAAAAACTGATAATAAAAACTTTTTAAAATATATCCAAAGCAAGAAACCTGTGAGGGAGTCGGTTGGACCATTAGATGACAGAGGGGTTAAATGGGCTCTTAGGGAAGATAAGGCCATTGCAGAAAGACTAAATGAATTCTTTGCCTCCGTGTTTACTAATGAGGATGTTGGGGAGATACCAGTTCCAGAGATGGTTTTCAGGGGTGATGACTCAGACGAACTGAACGAAATCACTGTGAACCTGGAAGATGTAATAGGCCAGATTGACAAACTAAAGAGTAGCAAATCACCTGGACCGGATGGTATGCATCCTAGGGTTCTGAAGGAACTCAAAAATGAAATTTCTGATCTATTAGTTAAAATTTGTAACCTATCATTAAAATCATCCATTGTACCTGAAGACTAGAGGGTGGCCAATGTAACCCCAATATTTAAAAAAGGCTCCAGGGGCAATCCGGGTAACTATAGACCAGTGAGCCTGACTTCAGTGCCGGGAAAAATAGTGGAAACTATTCTCAAGATCAAAATCGTAGAGCATATAGAGAGACATGATTTAATGGGACACAGTCAACATGGATTTACCCAAGGGAAGTCTTGCCTAACAAATCTTCATTTTTTTTGAAGGGGTTAATAAACATGTGGATAAAGGTGAACCAGTAGATGTAGTGTATTTGGATTTTCAGAAGGCGTTTGACAAAGTCCCTCATGAGAGGCTTCTACAAAAACTAAAAAGTCATGGGATAGGAGGTGATGTCCTTTCGTGGATTACAAACTGGTTAAAAGACAGAAAACAATTCCGCTATTACCCAGCAGTTTCTTAAATTTTATCAAACCTTATATTCTGCTGAATCCCATATCCAGACTGGGGATATCCTCCAATATCTACGAGCCATTACCCTGACCAGTCTTGATCAGACGATGAGGGACAGCTTAAATGCGGAAATTACTACTCCGGAGATCCTAGCAGTCATAAAAACCCTCAAGGTGTGGACAGTGGAGTGCCTCAGGGATCTGTATTGGGACCCTTACTGTTCAATATATTTATAAATGATTTGGAAAGAAATACAACGAGTGAGATAATCAAATTTGCAGATGACACAAAATTGTTCAGAGTAGTTAAATCACAAGCAGATTGTGATAAATTGCAGGAAGAACTTGTGAGACTGGAAAATTGGGCATCCAAATGGCAGATGAAATTTAATGTGGATAAGTGCAAGGTGATGCATATAGGGAAAAATAACCCATGCTATAATTACACAATGTTGGGTTCCATATTAGGTGCTACAACCCAAGAAAGAGATCTAGGTGTCATAGTGGATAACACATTGAAATCGTCGGTGCAGTGTGCTGCTGCAGTCAAAAAAGCAAACAGAATGTTGGGAATTATTAGAAAAGGAATGGTGAATAAAACAGAAAATGTCATAATGCCTCTGTATCGCTCCATGGTGAGACCGCACCTTGAATACTGTGTACAATTCTGGTCGCCGCATCTCAAAAAAGATATAATTGCGATGGAGAAGGTACAGAGAAGGGCTACCAAAATAAGGGGAATGGAACAACTCCCCTATGAGGAAAGACTAAAGAGGTTAGGACTTTTCAGCTTGGAGAAGAGACGACTGAGGGGGGATATGATAGAGGTGTTTAAAATCATGAGAGGTCTAGAACGGGTAGCTGTGAATCGGTTATTTACTCTTTCGGATAATAGAAAGACTAGGGGGCACTCCATGAAGTTAGCATGGGGCACATTTAAAACTAATCTGAGAAAGTTCTTTTTTACTCAACGCACAATTAAACTCTGGAATTTGTTGCCAGAGAATGTGGTTAGTGCAGTTAGTATAGCTGTGTTTAAAAAAGGATTGGATAAGTTCTTGGAGGAAAAGTCCATTACCTGCTATTAAGTTTCCAAGTTCTATCAAGCTTCCAAGTTCTCTTCCCTGTTGATTGTAACTTTGACTCATTCCTACTTACTGTTTATCTTTCGTTTACTTGAATAGTTACCCCAGTTTTTTATTCTTGTTAATTGTAAACCGATCCGATATGGTTATTTACTATGAAGGTCGGTATATAAAACTTAAATAATAAATAAATAAGTTCACTTAGAGAATAGCCACTGCCATTAGCAATGGTTACATGGAATAGACTTAGTTTTTGGGTACTTGCCAGGTTCTTATGGCTTGGATTGGCCACTGTTGGAAACAGGATGCTGGGCTTGATGGACCCTTGGTCTGACCCAGTATGGCATTTTCTTATGTTCTTATGTTCTTAAGGTGGGCAAAGCCCCAGGGCCCGATGGCCTAACAGCTAAGTTCTATAAAACATTTGGTCATGTCCTGGTAACACACCTACAAAGCCACTTTAATTACTTAAGGGAAGGGGGTCAGCTTAATCATGATTCTAATACCTCTGGCATTACCATTATAGCCAAACCTGGCAGAGACCCAGCTCTTTGCGCATCCTATCGGCCAATATCGCTAATTAACCTAGATCTTAAAATTCTAGCTAAAATATTGGCGGATAGGATCAATTGCTTTATCATGCATATTATCCATCCTGATCAGGCTGGGTTCATTCCTGGCCGTATGGCCAGTGACAATGTGCGGAAAATCATTAACATCATCTGGGGGGCTTCCCAGCGCCAGGTTGACCACCTCCTCTTGGCCATAGACGCGGAGAAAGCCTTCGACATGGTCCACTGGCCTTTCTTATTTCACACTCTGCAGGCAATGGAATTTGGTCCCTTTTTTCACAATTGGATTCAGGCCCTTTATCATGAACCTTTAGCAAGTTTAAAAATAAATGGAAGATACACCACTCCTTTTTCAGTGCAATGAGGTACGAGGCAGGGATGTCCCCTGTCGCCCTTACTTTTTGCCATTTTTCTCGAACCATTGGCCATATCCATCCGACATAATAAGCAGATACAGGGCTTTTCCCTACCTACGTGTGAGCCCAAACTATCCTTGTTTGCAGACGATATTATTTTTACTGTAAGCAACCCTGTTATTTCTCTCCCGCTGATTGAAATTGAGCTGTCTAATTTTAGTGCCATTTCTGGTTTCAAAATAAACTGGGATAAATCCGAGATATTGATCATAACCTGTCCACCTGATATGGTATATAAAATGAAAGGTAAACATGCCTTTAAATGGGCTTCTTCTAAAATTAAATACCTTGGTGTCAACTTGAGTAATAATATAGCGGACCTTTTTCATCATAACTACACTCCCCTACTCAAGAAAATTGATATGGACTTGGACAAGTGGAGCTCGCTGCCACTTACATGGCTTGGACGGTTAGCCTCCATGAAGATGAACTTATTACCTCGATTCCTTTATCTGTTTCAGACTTTGCCTATCAAAATCAACCGGGTCACACTACTCCGCTGGCAACGAAAGCTGCTTCGCTTCCTGTGGCATCACCGACTACCACGGGTGGCCCAAAAAATCCTTTATCAACCTAAGGCAGCGGGAGGACTGGGGTTACCAAACCTGATATGGTACTATGCCGTGGCCCAGCTCAGACCTGTTATTGACTGGCACTGTTCAGTCTCCACAAAGCCGTGGGTTTCTCTGGAGCAAGATTGGATAGCACCAACACCTCTAGCCTCACTACTCTGGCAACCTGATAAGACGTGGAGACCTAATCTGTTACTTACACCTTGTACCAGGCACACTTACAATGTGTGGAAACAGTGGCGATGCCAACTGGTGGGAAAGTATGCGTATTTCACACTCACCCATCTTTATCATAATATTGCTTTTCCTGCAGGCCTCCCTACGAAAGCCTACGCTCACTGGAAATCTGCGGGGATCACCAGTTTGTATCATGTCATGCAACAGGGTCAGCCACTTCCTTTCTCCACCCTGCAGGAGATCTATCCGCTACCCCGAAAGGAATTTCTTCCATACATGCAGATACGTCACTTTGTACTTCAGTCTCAAGCTAAAGGTCTGCTATCTCCCTCTCGCTCACTGTTTGAGGGCTACTACGCCTCCTCCAAGGTTATCGGGGGACTTATTTCTAAGATCTATCAACAGCTACTGTCTCGACCATTTAGTAAACATGCTCACATGATAGCCTGGGAAGTTGATCTTCAGAAATCCTTCACTGCTGAGGATTGGATCACTATATTTTCCAAGGTCTCCAGGGGCAATATCTCCACTCGGATCATCAAAGCCAACTACAAGATTTTATATCGGTGGCACTTAACACCTGTCAGACTTCATCGTTGCTACCCCAGGCTAGATCCTCACTGCTGGAGGAATTGCCACCAAGTCGGTACATTTATTCATATGTGGTGGGACTGTGAATTTATTAAACCTCTTTGGACTTACGTCTCTCAGCTATTGTCAGACCTTCTTCAGACTTCCTGCAAACTCACCCTGGAGCAGGCGCTTCTATTTTCCCCAGGAGACTCCCTGGCGGTCTCGGCTCAACAACTAGTATATCAAGTCTGCACAGCGACAAAAATGGAGATTGCTTATCATTGGAAGAGACCTAAACCACCCACTCCCAATGAGTTGCTAAAACGCTTAGATGGGACTTGCACTCTCTATCGCCTCACAGCGTTGAAGTATCATCGTCTCTCTAAATTCAACAGCACTTGGGAGCCATACATCACATGGAGACCTCTCACTTTCACGATACCAGCATAGGACTCTTTATCATGTTTCACCCTTTTAAGAACTGCCTCAATGGTGCGGGTGGACGGGATGGTGCGTCGACGATCAGGAGTATATGGACTATGATTGGCATGGGGGGGAGGGGGATGGGGGACAATTACGTCAATAATGTTGCTTGTTTGTTTTTCTTACGCTAATTATTCTGCACTTTCCACTTTGGCATATGCCATAGGTGGTTGTTTTGCCTCACTGTACGCTGTACATTTATGTTTGATTCTGACAGCAATAAAAAATTGTCAATTCAAAAAAAAAAAAAAGACAGGAAACAGAGAGTAGGTTAAATGGTCAATTTTCTCAGTGGAAAAGGGTAAACAGTGGAGTGCCTCAGGGATCTGTACTTGGACCGGTGGCCCACCTAGGTATCCTGAAGACTCAAGGTCTCTGGACTCCCCAGGAATCTCGATACCAGATCAATCTCTTAGAACTGCGAGCAATATGGAAGGCACTTCAAACCTTATCAACTCAGATCCACTACTCAAACCTCATGGTGTATACCGATAACCAAGTGGCAATGTTTTATAAAAACAAGGAAGGAGGGTCTGGTTCTTGGATACTATGTCAGGAAGCACTTCGAATACTTCATTGGACCCTAAAATTCCAAATCTCCCTACAAGCAACTTACCTTCCGGGCATAGACAATATCACAGCAGATCGTCTAAGCCGAGTGTTCCAGCCACACGAGTGGCCCCTAAATCCAAAAGTGGCGGAAAACATTTTTCAAAAATGGGGTTTTCCGTCAATCGATCTCTTCATCACCGAAAGCAACAGACAAGTTCAAACTTTCTGCTCAATTTATCCCAGCAGCATACGGTTGGCCCCCGATGC
The DNA here is from genome assembly GCF_901001135.1 of Rhinatrema bivittatum. Taxonomy (NCBI): domain Eukaryota; kingdom Metazoa; phylum Chordata; class Amphibia; order Gymnophiona; family Rhinatrematidae; genus Rhinatrema; species Rhinatrema bivittatum. The sequence continues at coordinate 5,054,820 of NC_042617.1, read as the reverse complement.
CTTCCTCATTCCATGGACAACAGGCCTGATGTATGTATTTATTTATTTATTTTGCTTTTCTATACCGATGTTCCTGTAAAATATACATATCACAACGGTTTACAATGTAACAACGTTCGCTCAGGGCGATACAAAGAACAGAGATGGAATATTAATATTGAAACGGAACATAACATAAACGTTATAAAATAATTCAATACAAATCATCTCAGAATGGATGAGATGAGAACTAGATAAAACAACGGAGATAAACTGGACTATGGTGACCGCATGGAAAGTTTACTTGAGAGAGAGGGGTTGCAAGTGAGGAAGATTACGTGACCGGGAAGGCTTGGCTGAATAGCCATGTTTTAAGTTTCTTTTTGAAAGCAGATGGGCAAGCTTCTTGTCTGAGGTCCGGGGGCAACGCATTCCAATGATGGGGTCCTGCTGTCGATATGGCGCGTTTTCTAAGGCAAGTTTTCGCTTGCGGGGCATACAAGGTGTCCCTGTAGGCACTCCTGATTGGTCTAGCGGAAGTATGAGGTCTTAGTTGGGTAGATATGTGGAGAGATGTGAGATTATTTTTAACTTTATGAATGATCATGAGGACTTTGAAGAGTATCCTGTATTTGATAGGTAGCCAGTGGAGGCTCTGAAGGGTGGGGGTGATATGTTCCCTTTTTTTGGTATTGGTAAGGATCCTAGCCGCGGAGTTCTGAATCATTTGAAGGGGCTTTATGGAGTTGGCCGGAAGACCGAGAAGAAGGGAGTTGCAATAGTCCAATTTCGACATGATGATGGATTGCAGGACTAGTCTGAAGTCCTGGAAGTGAAGTAGTGGTTTTAGGTTTCTTAGGACTTGCAGTTTGAAGAAGCAATCCTTTGTAGTGGTTTTCACAAAATTCTTTAGGTTAAGCTGTTTATCCAAGATTACGCCTAAGTCTCTCACAAATGGAGCGCTATTGAAAGAAGCGTTGGCTGAGTCGGAGGAGGACGGCAAGATCCGCTGAGTTGCGAGACCATCTTGTGAAATGATTAGAATCTCAGTCTTATTGGTGTTCAAGACCAGGTTAAGGGTGGAAAGAAGGTGGTTAATTGCTTGAAGGCAGTTGTTCTAGTGGTTAATGGTTTTTTGAATAGATTCTGTGATCGGGATGAGTATTTAGACGTCATCCGCGTACAGGAAGTGGGATAGTTTAAGCTTTGTAAGTAGGTGGCAGAGTGGTAACAGGTAGATGTTGAAGAGTATGGGTGAGAGAGAGGATCCTTGGGGGACACCCAGATTACAGCGGACGGGGGGAGGGGACTTAGGTGGGCCCTTGGAGACAATGGTCAGGAAGAGGTCCAAGGTCAAGTGCCAGAGGGTCGTCGCTTACCAGTCCGAGGTCACACACCGAGGGATCACCACTTGCCAGTCTGAAGTCACACACCAGAAGAGAATCACCGCTTGCCAGTCCGAAGTCAATACCAGGAATCACCGCTAGCCAATCCGAAGTCAATACCAGGAATCACCACTAGCTGATCTGAAGTCAGGAACCAGGAATACCAAGATGAAACTGGAACAAGGAATCAAGACGCTGGAACTCACCGAAGCAAGCAGACTCAAACACTCACAGGAGACGTTGCCAAGTCGAGGAACGGTCAGAGGAAGTCTCCTTTTATACTTCCTCTGGCCCTGTGGATAGGTCATCATCTGAGAGCAATTAAAGGGACGAGGTCCCTTTAATTCTAGTGAAGAGGCGCGGCCTCACGCCTAAGATGGCAGCGGCCATCTTGGATCCCGGCCACGAGGGAGAGCAGCAGGCGACTGCGAGGGAGGAGCAGGGACTGCTCCGAGCCCGGCAGCTTGCTCGGGGGGCCTGTGCAGACACGCGGGGGTGCCGAGCCCAGAGGAGGGCAGTCACAGCCGACGCTGCCGGCGGCCTGGTCAGGAAACGAGGTAGGGGACCGTGCCCGCGGGCGGGCACGGAATACAACATACTCTCTGTTTCCTGTCTTTTAGCCAGTTTGTAATCCACGAAAGGACATCGCCACCTATACCATGACTTTTTACTTTTCCTAGAAGCCTTTCATGAGGAAATTTGTCAAACGCCTTCTGAAAATCCAAGTACACTACATCTACTGGTTCACCTTTATCCATATGTTTATTAACTCCTTCAAAAAAGTGAAGCAGATTTGTGAGGCAAGACTTGCCTTTGGTAAAGCAATGCTGACTTTGTTTCATTAAACCATGTCTTTCTATATGTTCTGTGATTTTTGATGCTTAGAACACTTTCCACTATTTTTCCTGGTACTGAAGTCAGGCTAACCGTTCTGTAGTTTCCCGGATCACCCCTGGAGCCCTTTTTAAATATTGGGGTTATATTAGCTATCCTCCAGTCTTCAGGTACAATGGATGATTTTAATGATAGATTACAAATTTTTACTAATAGGTCTGAAATTTCATTTTTTAGTTCCTTCAGAACTCTGGGGTGTATACCATCCGGTCCAGGTGATTTACTACTCTTCAGTTTGTCAATCAGGTCTACCACATCTTCTAGGTTCACCGTGATTTGATTCAGTCCATCTGAATCATTACCCATGAAAACCTTCTCCATTAAGGGTACCTCCCCAACATCCTCTTCAGTAAACACCGAAGCAAAGAAATCATTTAATCTTTCCGCGATGGCCTTATCTTCTCTAAGTGCCCCTTTAACCCCTCGATCATCTAATGATCCAACTGACTCCCTCACAAGCTTTCTGCTTCGGATGTATTTAAAAAAGTTTTTACTGTGAGTTTTTGCCTCTACAGCCAACTTCTTTTCAAATTCTCTTAACCTGTCTTATCAATGTCTTACATTTAACTTGCCAACTCTTATGCATTGTCCTATTTTCTTCTGTTGGATCCTTCTTCCAATTTTTGAATGAAGATCTTTTGGCTAAAATAGCTTCTTTCACCTCCCCTTTTAACCATGCTGGTAATCATTTTGCCTTCTTTCCATCTTTTTTAATGTGTGGAATACATCTGGACTGTGCTTCTAAGATGGTATTTTTTAACAATGACCACGCCTCTTGCACACTTTTTACTTTTGTAGCTGCTCCTTTCAGTTTTTTTCTAACAATTTTTCTCATTTTATCAAAGTTTCCCTTTGAAAGTTTAGCACGAGAGCCGAGGATTTGCTTACTGTCCCCCTTCCAGTCATTAATTCAAATTTGATCATACTATTCTCACTATTGCCAAGCGGCCCCACCACTGTTACCTCTCTCACCAAATCCTGTGCTCCAACTGGATCATTCAAGTGAAGTCGAAGAAGCTCTGTCAGAGTTCGGTTCAACAGGTCATGCAGAGTCTGCAGTCTCTGGGCTGGGTAGTGAATCTGTTAAAAGGCAATTTGGTCCCTACCCAATCACAGTAATACCTAGGAGTGTGCTTAAACATCGCTTGTGGCAAAGAATTTCTTACAGAGGAGAGAATGTTGAAATTGCAAATACAAGTACAGAGATTGCTATGGCTGTCCATACCCAAAGTCTGGGATTATTTGCAAGTCATAGAGAACCCTCTGATGGATGATTTTTCCACTTCAACTGCCCCTGCAGGGGTCAGTTGAAGTGGAAAACCACCAGTCCAATTTCTCCTGGTGGTTTTCTCAGGCCCATTTGGAGCTGGGTGAGGAGTTAGAGATTCCAAATTAGGTGTTAGTGACCCCCAATGCCAGTCTGACAGGATGGGGAGCAATCTGTCAGGGGCAGACCGCACAAGGCCAATGATCAGCAGAGAAAACTTCCAGGTCTATTAGTCAAAGGGAGACTCGAGCATATTGTGAGGTGTTATGGTATTTGCTTCCTCTATTGCATGAGCAGGCAGTGAGAGTCCTTTTGGACAGTGCAACAGCAGTGGATGGAGCAATTTTTGACAGCTGTAGCAGCATCTCACATCTCTGGGTGGACAATGTTCAGGTGGATTTTCTCAGTCAGCAGAGGTTGGACACTGGAGAATGGGAGCTGACAGATAGCAATGCTCTTCATTTGTACCAGGTGGTATATTCCCCAGGTGGATTATTTATTTATTTATTTAACAGCTTTTAATATACCGGTGTTCGTGCGGGCACATCACGCCGGTTTACAATAAAACTTGAAAGGCGGAAAGTTACAAAAAACAGGGAGCGGGTGAGGGAGCAGGTGTGAAAGGGGCGGGAGTGAAGGGGAAAGATAGAGGAGGAAAGGATAGCAGCTGAGAAAATAGAGGAGAGAAACCATAATAGAGGAGGAGGTATATACAGGAGGAGATATTTACAGCAGAAGGATAGAAGAAGTGTGATAGTTTAAAGCAGGTTATACAAGGTAACTTGTTTACAGCATTTGAAGCAGGTTATACATTATAACTTATTTACAGCAGTGTGAGAAACAATTAACTTGTGGCAAGCTAATAAAGGTAGAATGCTAGTGAGGGATCCATATGGGTGTACAGGAATTGTGACGAGGTGGTGGGGGTATCTAGGGGGTAGGTTTCAGAGGGGGGGATTGTCTACGGGGGGTTGGTTTCGGGGTAGGCCTGTCTGAAGAGCCAGGTCTTGATGCCTTTTTTGAAATTGGGCAGGGAGGGTTCAAGACGGAGGTGTGTGGGGAGGAAGTTCCAAAGGGATTAATGCCATTGAGGCAAAACCCTAAGGCACACCACTTTTTCAGTCGCAGACGGGAGTGCGAAGCAGAGAGAATTGATGCTCTGGTTCTACTATGGCAGCCAGGGATCCTGCTATACTTTTTCTCTCCATGGCCCCGGGTGGGAAGACTATTACGACTGATAGGGAGTCACCTGGACAAGGTGATTTCTTGTGACTCCGAAATGCCATGTCAGCTGTGGTTTGCAGATCTGGTAAATTTAGCAGTAGACGGACCACTGTGGCTCAGGCATCATCAAAAGTTGCTTCGACAGGGGCCAGACTTCTTGGATCAAGTGGATTGCTTCTGTCTTGCAGCCTGGCTTTTGAAAGAAATCATTTGAAACAGAAGGGATATTCTGAGGAGGGCATTACTTCCTTGCCACAAGCTAGACGACCTTCCACTTCCTTGACTTATATTAAAGTGTGGAGAATGTTCGCGACTTGGTGTCTTGAGGAGAGCATTGAGCCTGCTCAAGCTTTGTTTTTGTATATTTTGGCATTTTTTGCAATGGGGTTGGCCTTTAAATCCTTCTGAGTGCAGGTGGCAGCCTTAGGCTATTTTCATGGTAAGATGCAGGGTATGTCCCTGGTTGCACATCCAGATGTGGTTTGTTTCTTCGTGGAGAGAAGCATTTGCATACCTCAATGAGAAAGGTGTGTTTTTCATGGAACCTTTATCTGGTGCTCTGTGCAGCTCCATTTGAACCGTTGCAGAGGATGTCTAAAAAATCTCACCTTGAAAGTAGTCTTTTTGGTGGTTATTTGTTCAGCCAGAAGAATTTCAGAGCTTCAGGCCTTATCATATAGGGACTCTTTTCTTCAGCTTTCAGAAGTGGACACGTCAATGCACATGGTGCCTGCCTTTCTGCCGAAGGTAGTCTTTTACCTCAGTCAGATCGGCTACACCAGTGCAAGGGAGATTAATCTGTTAGATGTACATTGGGCTTTGTTGAAGTATCTCCAGGCTCCAACAGTTTTCAGAGGTCGGATTGCCTGATCGTTATATGGCATGGACCAAAGAAAGGGAGTGAGGCTTCCAAGGCTACTATTGCAAGGAAACTGAAAGAAGCAATTGAATCGCCATAAATTTGCAAGGGTCGAACAATTCCTGAGGGACTGCTGGCCAATGCTACTAGGGCACAGGCAACCTCATGGACCAAATGTCAGCTAGTTTCCCCACAGGAGATCTGTCAGGCAGCCACTTGGGCTTTTGGGTACATTCCATGCATCTAGACTAATCTGGAGTATGACAGGAAAGGAAAGTTGGTTCTAACCTGCTAATTTTCATTCCTGAAATACCACAGATCAGCCCAGAGACATGCCCGTTCTTGAAAGCCCACACTCGTTTTCAGTGTGTAAATAGTACAGAGTTGATTGCTGGCTGGAAAGTTCTATCTCCCATACTTGTCAGAAGAGGGCTAATTCAAAGGGCTCTGCCTTTCTCCTGCTTTGTTTAAGAGAGGGGTTGAAGTTAGTATTTACAGTTTATCTAATCTTGGCTTGGGTATAGGTCATACTGAGGAATTGCAGGTGGCACATTAGGTTAAGTAGCAATGTCAGTAAAGCTTTTCTTCTCTGTCTCCATTTGCTGGTTGGGAGGCAGAACCCATGCATCTGGACTGTGGTATTCCAAGAACAAAAATTAGCAGGTAAGAACCAATTTTTCTTTCAGCTAGGGGTATTTCAGAATTACAGGCCTTGTGTGATGTTATGGTGAAACAGGGATTTTTGTGCATTGTGATATTTCGATTCAACCTAGGACATGTTTTCTCCAGAGAAAGCTCACTTCCTGTGAGCTGGCCACAGGGGATGCTTGATCTTTACATAGTAGTTCAAACTGAGGTTTGGCATGCTTGCTCTATTCATAGTAAGACTAGCATATTCCTAGTCATCCAGTCAGACCAGTTCAGACAAGTGGGTTATGCTCACCAAGCAACAGATGGAGACAGAGATCAACAGGCCCGCTGATGTCACTTCTTATGTGCATCTGTGCAGACACCAGCCCACCGATATTCTGTCTCTAGCACATGGTAGGCAAGCATGTTGTGCTGCGGACTGTGGCCTAGTAGGCTGAAAAGAAAATAGTCTAAGGCTCCTGAGGTGAAAGACTAGCTCTCCCTCCCTAAGTTGAGTGGTGTCCTAGGCGTTAAGATTAAAAAAGAATAAATAAAAAGCCTGAGGAGAAAGCTTTGATTCCCTCTCTTGAGTGTTGGGTCAGAAACAAGGGTCTTCCAGGAGGATTTGGAGTTGTTCCTCCCTCCCCCCACTTCTGACTGACTTGACTTCCTAGCTGTGTCAGCAATAAAGCATTAAAAAAAAAGGCAGCAGACATTGCACTTCAGTAGGGGCTTGCAGTGGTATAAGAGGCCCGAACTTTGGAGGGTTTTTGTTTTAAAGGACGAATGAGTCATTGAAGTTTAACTTGGGATCACGATTGCCGGTTTAAGGAGCAGGGAGGTGGACAAAATGGTGACAGTGACATTGGATGCCAGTCTGACAGCCTGGAGGGGAGTCATATATCTGGAGCTGTTTGCTCAAGGCAGTGGATTTCCAGAGAAGTAAGTTTGCCCTTCAACTGGTTGATAGACCAAGTGATTCACTTGGCTCTCCTATAGTTTATACCTCGGTTAATAGGTCAGACTGTCAGGATAATGTCTGACAATGCCGCAGCTGTTGCTTACATAAATCATCAAAGAGGGACAAGAAGTACTCAGGTGTTGCTAGATATAGATTTGCTCCTCTCTTGGGCAGAAAGGAATTTGAAGGCCTTGTTGGAATCTCACATAAGTGTGAGCAACGTTCAAGCAGATTATTTCAGTTGCAGTGAGGTTAACCCAGGGGAATGGTCTTATTCTCAACTAGCCTTCGATCGCATCGTCAGATGGGATTTGCCGGAGTTGGATTTTGTGAATAACAAGAATGCGAAAGTGCCATGATTCTTCAGCCGTAAAAGATACTTTCTTCTGGAATCGATGCCCTGATTCAGGTTTGGTCCATGGAAGTGGTGGTATACATGTTTTCCAAATTGTGTATGATAGTCAGAGTTCTTCATAGGATTTCAGGGCATCCGAGCATGGTAATTTTAGTGGCTCTGGACTGGATGCATCACCCTTGGTATGCGGATCTTATACATTTATTTATTTATTTATTTAAACGTTTTTTTATATACCGCACACTTGGGCAATTACATGTCCGTCTAGGTGGTTTACAAACCTACATACATAATAAAACAAACTTGTTAGTCTTAACAGGTTATCAAATCAGAGAGTTAGGTTAAGTAGCAGTATAAATTGATATCAGTTATTGTATTTATAAGCATCATTAAACAGATAGGTTTTTAACATCTTTTTAAATTCTTTGCGGTTGGCTGTCATACGAATAGAATCAGGAATGGAGTTCCACAGAGTCGGGCCTATAAACGAGAAGACTCTTTTCCTTGTTAAGGCTAAACTGGTTGTCCTAACCAATGGAATCTCTAGTAGACATTTGTCTATAGATCGTAACTGTCTTGTAGGTTTGTATATATGTAACATAGTGCAAATCCATACAGAACTGGGGTTGTAGAGCAGATTGTGAATAATGGTCAAGATTTTATATCTAATACAGTAAGTTATGGGAAGCCAGTGTAAATGTTGTAATATGGGGGTAATGTGTTCTTTTCTTGGTAAATTGAAGATTAGTCTAGTGGTTGTATTTTGGATTAGTTGCAGGGGATGTAGTGTGGATAAATGTAGACCTATGTATAATGCATTACAGTAGTCTAGATTTGATAGTATTAGAGCTTGTTTAACGGTTCGAAAGTCGGATGACAGTATCAGTGGTTTAAGTTTTTTGAGCATATGTATTTTGAAGAACGATTTTTTAACAGTTTCCGATATATGTTTAGTTAATGATAGTTTGGAGTCAACAGTTATTCCTAGGTTTCTTGCGTGGTTTTTTATGGTTATGGATTGTCCATCAAAGGTAAACGTATTTGGAGGACTTTGAGCGGAGTCAGGAACGGTTGATAAATAAATTAGTTCAGTTTGAGTCTGTTGTGAGACAACCAAGTTTTTATTGTTTCTAGATAAATTTGAAGTAATGAAAATGTTTTATTCCATGAATCAGTTACAGGTAGGATGAATTGTATGTCGTCTGCGTATAGTTTAAAATTTAGGCTTAGGCCATCAAGGAGACGACACAATGGTAGAAGATATGTTAAACAATAGTGCAGAAAGTGACGAACCCTGTGGTACACCTGTGTTGGTGGTATACCATTCAGATTTGGAATTTCCAAGTGTTATTCTTTGCGGGTGATTTTGTAGAAATGAGGTGAACCATTGTAAGGCTGTGTTTGTGATGCCGATTTGTTGTAAATTGGAGAGTAATATTGTGTGATTTAAGGTGTCAAAGGCAGCCGATATATCTATCAAGACAAGTATATAATTTGTGTTGGAGTCAAATCCTCTTATGATTGTATCGAAGGCTGATATGAGTAGGGACTCAGTGCTATGCTCTTTTCTAAAACCATGCTGGTTGCAGTGTAGTATATTGTTTTCTTCGATATATGATGATATTTGATAAAGGGCAACTGATTCAATTATTTTGGCCAGCGATGTGAGTGTTGCAATTGGGCGGTAATTGGATAAATCTGAGGGGTTTGGGTTTTTCTTTTTTGGTATGGGTATAACTGATGTTCTTTTGAGTGAGTCAGGGAATGTTCCTTGCGATAGTGAAGCATTTACTATTTCAGATATAGAGGGAGCAATGTGTTCTTTAATGTTTTTTAGTAAGTATCCTGAGCATGAATTAAAGGGACTTTTTGAAGGTTTTGATTTTGAAAGTATATTCTTGATTATGGTGTCATTTATGTCATTATACATCTGATATGTGGCAGACCTCTGAAACTTTCATCTCACAAAGAGTTGCTTTCACAGGATCCAATTCTTCACAAAGATCTGGATTGATTTTTGTCGTACAGGCTAGCCTTAAGAGGGAACCTTTAGTTAAGAAAAAAAAAATATATATATATATATACACACACATTCTCTCAGGCTGTAGTGACTACTCTTCTGAAGGCTAGAAAATTGTTCACATCCTTGGTTGAAAATTCACATTAATTTAGGATCCTAAAATTTAGGACTGATATTCATTTGCTTAGATTTAAGCTCCTGAGTTAGGTGCCTAGTTCTGATAATCAATGCTAAGCCCCTAACTTTGTTTCCTTACTCTACCCTTGAGCCATTAATTTTTTAGGTCCTGAATTTAGATATCTAGTAAAACTAGGAGCCTAAGGAACTTAACCTTAGTAAATATTCCAGAGGGCCAATTTAGGATCTTAATCCCAAAACTTATGAACCTAAATTTGTATAAAGGTGAATTTTCAAATGATGCGAGTAAAAATTAGCACGTGATAAATAAATGCTATTTTCAAAACCGCAGCATGCACGTGTAAATTGCCCTGTTCATTGTAACTTTGGTTATTGTTTTTCCCCTGGTTATACTGTAAACCGGTATGATAAGACTTTGTCTTGAGCATCGGTATATTAAAAGAATTTAATAAATAAATAAATTGGGGTTTGCGAGTGTAAAAAGAAAACGGGGATATTCCAAGGCAGAGTCAACGTTTACACGAATAAGTTGCTATTTTAAAACCTGCCAGAGTGACACATGTAGGTCTTTTACTTGCGTATATTTACTCCTCAATATGTGGTGCAAGTGATTGTAAACATCATCAAAATAAAAAAATGACTGGGTAGATAGTCTAGGTGCAATGGGGGGCTTCAGGCTAAAGAGCCAGGAGGGTGCTCATGAGTTGCAGATTAGTGGGCGAACTGGTAGACTAATTGGTAAGACTGGTTATTTCATTGTCATGCATATGATATAAAATCCCCTGACTTGTGCAAATGAAAGCCAATTTAGAGGGGTAAAAGTGTTAATTAACACAAGTAAAATCTACTCGTATGGTTTTAAAATTGGAAGTACAAATATGTGGGAATATAATTTGTGCACACTTGTCTGGCTGATTTTCAACTTATTTGGCTAAGTAGCACCTTTACCACTTCTTGGACAGACAAATTTGAACTTATCCTACTATATTCCAATTTGTCCACATAAGTAGCAGCAGGTCTACATAGCAGAATAATACTGAAAAGCGCTACTTATTCATCTAACATTTTGGACTTATCTGGCTACATGTCACTACTTAGCCAGATAAATTGGCATTCCCTGTACGTATCCGGATCAGTTCAGACAGTGAGTTGAGCCTCCTGTCTAGCAGATGGAGATAGAGAAAAAATTAAAGGGTATCCTATATCAGGACTGTGCTCACCTCTCCAGCAGATGCAGATGGCAGACCATGCAGCTCCCCTCTAGTCAGCTAGATTGTTTGGGAAAGTCTACTTTCTCCCTCTTTTCTGTCTTATTTGGATCAAGCAAGTACTTAATTTCTAATTTCAGTTTAAAAAAAAAAAAGATCTTAAAGTTTTCATTTCTTGTAGGGAGCAACAGTGTTTGCCACTTGCTCTTACTGGGTGCCTAGGAGGGCCTTGCCCCTTGAGATTCTCAACCTAGCACCCTACCCGGTGACCTGCCTGGCTAGGGGTGAAACTGGTAAACCAGTCCCTCCCCCGCGCAGACCCAGAGACGAAGCATACCTCGGGTCTGCTGCAGAGAAGTTCATTCCTCTGCTTCTTCAACTTTACCAACAAGTTTTAAAAAAAAACCTTCCATCCGGGGAAAGAGCGGGTAGCTGAACTTTCACTTCCCTGCTCTCAGCCAGGCACAGACGATTCTTGCTGTCTCACACGTGGAAGATCTGCCCCTCCCCCTCTCTCCCCTCTATGCCTCGATGCGACTGCATTGAAAGATCTTCAGGATCGCAAATTAGAGGTCTACCTCAAAAGGATTTTCCTAGCGTGCAGCAGATGGACTCAGGACCAATGGGTATAGTGTACTCCTGTTAGCAGTTGGAGACGGATCAGATTTCAATCTGACGTCAGCTCCTAGTACATATACCCCTGCAGGAAGTGCAGCTCTTCAGTATTTTCCGTCTCCATAGCAGTTAGGGACTGTCTGCACGCTCTCGCAGCGTTTGAACCAAATCCAAAGAAGAAAACCAAAATTAAAGGGGAAAACCTACCTGAAGACGAGCCCTGCTCTCCTGCGGTGATACCCTTGGGTCCCTCCCCCAGTTGAGATTCCTGAGGTGATTTCCGTGGTCCCTCGAAGGTGAGCCTCAGTCCGGCGGCCGAATCGCGGTGAGGACCTAGCCCCCGATCCTCGGGCGCGGCTGAGAGGCAGTGGGTGCACCCCTCGAGCGCGGCAGTGAAGGTATTGGCCCTCTCCTCCCGCAGCTGGAGACCGCCCGGAACAAAACCGGGAAGTGCCGAAGACAAGGTAAGGTGGAAATCTGCTGTTTGAATCCGGTCTCCGAGGATTGAGGAGGAGCACAGGTCACCGATCGGAACCAGTGCCACCGGGTTGATCTGCCCTAGCAGGGCCAGGCCCCGGCCATTTCCAAGGGTCTGCCCACGTGGAGACCCTCCGAGGAGGTCGCCATATTACCCGCATGCTCGCCGTCGCCATCTTGGCCCTATTCGCTGCGCTGCCCACCGTTCGATCCAAGCACACACATCCAGCTAAGCGCACAAAAATCCTTGTGCGCATAAACTTATGCGCACATAAAACCTTGCGCGTATAAGTTGCACGCACAGAGCCGGGCGCACATCTGCGCGCACATCTCAGGCGCACTGTAGCGCACAAGAGCTTACGTGTCCACAGACATGGCACTTCCAGAAACAGGAATAAAAGCTCAAGGCCTCTGCCCTGTATGCCACATCAGAGCCGCACAGAGCGAGGAGGCCGACGCCCTGTGCACACACTGTGAGGAGGCCCTGGGAGATCCAGGTCAGGGCCAGTCCCACCCAGGGCCCAGTGCTAGCTCCTCAGGGGTACCCCGGACCTAGCAGGCCCCAGTAGGTCCCCCCCACAACTTAGACCCAGCGTCGATATCTTGGGTGGAGTTATTCAAGGGGATTCATGCCTTTGTCAAGATGCAAACTGCACCTCTGGCTGATCAGCCACATGCTCCACCCAGAAGCCCCGCCTACGGGGACACGGATTTCTCCGAAGAGGAAGTCGAGCCCCTGGAGGAGGGGGAACTTCCCTCGGGGACAGAGCAACACCGAACCATGAGATGCTTCTTCACAAAGGACGAGCTCCCGAACCTCGTATCCCAATGTCTAACGGAACTCGCTATCCCGAGCCAAGGCACCTCGGGGGAACCTAGAACGAACCCCCTACTGGAGGGCCTTCACCAGACGTCTCGCCATTTTCCTTTCTTACAGGCGGCACAACAGCTAATTGACCTGGAATGGAATGTCCCGGAGTCCACATTCAAAGGGGGACGAGCCTTGTCGGCCATGTACCCCCTGGACCCAGCGACCAAGGAGCTTCTGGCATACCCTAGAGTGGACGCCATAGTCTGCGCGGTCGCCAAGCACACTACCATCCCAGTGGAGGGAGGAGCGGCGCTCAAGGATGCACATGACCGGCGCCTGGAAGCCATCCTAAAACAGTAATTTGAAGTTGCAGCCATGTCACTGCAGATTGCGGCCTACTGCACCGAGGTGACACGTGCCTGCCTATCACAAGCCAGGAACAACACTCCGGGAGAAGACATGGAACCAGCAGTATCATTCCTCACTGTAGCTGCCTCCGATCTAGTGCGCACAGCAGCCAGAGGATTGTCGTCCGCAGTGGCGGCCAGGAGACAACTCTGGCTTCGAAATTGGTCGGCTGACGCCTCTTCCAGGACGTGCCTCACGAGGATGCCCTTCAAAGGATCCCTCCTGTTCGGCAGCGAACTAGAGAAACTGGCCAACAAATGGGGCGACTCCCCATTACCACGCCTGCCGGAAGACAGGACGAAGAGAAACCAGCGTCCCTTCCACAGGTCCGCCAGGGGCAGAAGCTCACAGCGCTTCAACCCCTACAAGAGCAACTATCAAGCACCCTGCCCTACAGGCAGGAACCAGTCCTTTCGGACCAAGCACAACAAGAGGGGAGCCAGCTCGGGGACAGGCCCCAGCCGCACCCCACAATGAGAATCAGCCAACCCATCCAAGGGAAGAAGCCATAGGGGGCAGACTAGCCCTATTCTACCGCAGATGGGTCGAGATAACTTCAGACAAGTGGGTCCTAGCCATCATCCGGGAGGGGTACTATCTGGATTTCCTTCGAACCCCTCCGGACAGGTTCGTGGAATCCCCCTGCCACGACCTCCTCAAGAGGGCGGCAGTGGAAGCTACTCTATCCAGACTTCTGGCACTCGAGGCCATAACCCTGGTGCCTACACAGGAAATGAATACTGGACATTACTCCATCTACTTTGTCATACCCAAGAAAGAGGGTACATTCAGGCCTATCCTGGACCTCAAGTCGGTCAACCGCCACCTAAGGGTCCCCCGCTTCCACATGGAAACCCTACGATCAGTCATACGCGCAATACAACCAGGAGAGTTCCTCGCATCCCTGGATCTTTCGGAGGCCTGGATCTTTGTGGATGCCCATGGCATCCACACTGGAAGTGGTGCCATGGGCGCGAGACCACATGAGGCCCCTACAACGCTCACTTCTATCGCGGTGGAGCCCACGGTCCCAGAACTACACCGTACGTCTACCACTCCTTGGCAGAATCCGGACCCAGCTACGGTGGTGGCTGCAGACCAGCCACATGAGCCGGGGATCAAGACTATCCTCCCCAACCTGGACCCTGCTCACCACAGATGCCAGTCTACACGGATGAGGAGCACACTGCGAAGAGTTAACCGCCCAAGGACGGTGGAACGCAGAAGAAGCGGGATGGAACATCAACCACCTAGAAGCGCAGGCAGTCAGACTAGCCTGCCTGCAGTTCGCCCACAGACTCCGAGACAAAGCGGTCAGGGTGATGTCGGACAATGCCACGACTGTGGCCTACATTTATTTATTTATTTTATTTAAAATAATTTATATACCGGAGGTTCCTGTATAATATACATATCACCCCGGTTCACAACTGACATCAACCGACAGGGTGGAACCAGAAGCCAGCAGGTGTCCCTGGAAATAGACCTCCTGATGGCGTGGGCGGAAGCAAATCTCCAGGAGATCTCCACCGTCCACATCGCCGGGAAAGACAACATCACGGCAGACTTCCTCAGCAGGGAAAGTCTAAACCCAGGAGAATGGAAGCTGTCGTCCACAGCCTTCCAGATGATAGTGAATCGGTGGGGACCCCAGACATGGACCTTCTAGCAAGCAGATCCAACGCTCAAGTACCCAGATACTTCAGCCGCAGGTGGGATCCACAGTCCCAGGGGATCGATGCCCTGGTACAGACCTGGCCACCGGGGACCCTGCTATATGCCTTCCCGCCGTGGCCCTTGCTGGGAGCAATCATACACAAGATACAGCGACACAAGGGTCTAGTTCTTCTGGAGGCTCCAGATTGGCCAAGAAGACCCTGGTACGCAGACATGAGAAGACTACTGGCAGGGAATCCACTACCCCTGCCCCCACACAGAGACCTACTACAACAAGGTCCGATCCTTCACGAGGACCCAGCTCAATTCTCTCTTACGGTCTGGCCATTGAGAGGGCCCGACTGAGAAAGAGGGGATACTCGGGGGCGGTAATAGATACTCTCCTCCGAGCATGCAAGTTCTCCACATCTCTAACATACATAAGGATCTGGAGAGTTTTTGAGGCCTGGTGCGAAGACCACAATGTCAAGCCACGCTCCTCCAATGTCCCCGTGATCCTGGAATTCTTACAGAATGGACTACAGAAGGGTCTGTCCCTCAACTCCATCAAGGTACAAGTGGCAGCATTGTCATGCTACAGCTCCGGGAGCGAGGGCAACAGCATAGCCTCGCACCCAGATGTATCACGCTTCCTGAAAGGAGTCAAACACATCCGCCCACCACTAAAGTGGCCAGTACCTCTATGGAACCTCAACCTCATCTTGGAGTTCCTAGCGGGATCCGCCTTCAGACCCCTCCAAGGCCTGTCTCTCCACCTGTTAACTTTAAAGACTGTGTTCTTGCTCGCCGTGTGTTCGGCCCGCCACATCTCGGAACTACAAGCGCTGTCCTGCCGTGAGCCGTTCTTCAGACTCACTCCGGGGTCCATCCAACTACGCACGGTGCCCTCCTTCCTTCCCAAAGTGGTCTCCCACTTCCACCTTAACCAAACCATCTCACTACCAACAATGGATGGCTTGAAGAATTCGGAAGAAGCCCGTAGTCTACGCCACCTCAACATTGGCAGACTCCTATCCAGATACCTGGAAATGGCGGAACCAGTATGAAAGACGGACCACCTTTTCGTCCTTCACAGTGGAAAGAGGCAAGGTGAAGCGGCCTTGCGGGCAACCATTGCCCGCTGGATCAAAGAAGTCATCAAGGCGGCCTACGTAGAAGCTGGAAAACCTCCACCTCTACAGGTCAAGGCCCATTCTACCAGAGCCCAGGCAGAAACTAGAATGTTGTCACCTGCCGAGATCTGCAGGGCGGCAACGTGGTCCTCCATCCATACCGTCTCCAGATTCTACCGTCTGGATGTGCAGGCTCAGGAGGACACAGCATTTGCAAGGGCAATTCTAAGTGGACCACAAGCAGCCTCCCACCCGATGCGGGAGTAGCTTTTATACATCCCATTGGTCCTGAGTCCATCTGCTACACGCTAGGAAATGGAGAAATTACTTACCTGATAATTTTGTTTTCCTTAGTGTAGACAGATGGACTCAGCATTCCACCCTTGGCTGCCGTTATACATGATTTTTTGTCAATGAATCAAGGGTAAGCCATGTTTTCATCTACCTAGGGCATCCACCCTGCCGGGTGTTGATGCTTCCGGTTGAGTACACTGGCGGTCTCCAGCTATAGTCAATAAACCAGTTCAAGTTAATCAAGTTAATCATGTTTTAAACGTTCTAACAAGTTATGAAGTTATTTAAGTTAATCATATTATTAAGTTAATCAATCAGTCAGTCACACATATATCCACAATGCTTTTCGAGGAGAATGCTGAAGAGCTGCACTTCCTGCAGGGGGTATATGTACTAGGAGCTGACGTCAGATTGAAATTTGATCCGTCTCCAACTGCTAACAGGAGTACACTATACCCATTGGTCCTGAGTCCCTTGGTCCTGAGTCCATCTGTCTACACCAGAGCTTTCCAAACTTTTCATGTTGGTGACACACTTTTTAGACAAACATAATTTCACGACACGGTAATTCAGTCTACTAGTAAACCAGAGGTTAAAGGTTAAACGAACGAAACATATTTCGACAATTTATGTATGTTTCCTTAAATATATACATAAATAAAATGTTTCACGACACAACCTATCTCATGAAAACCTTAAATTTATATTAAAAATATATATTCCAAGATTCATGTTATTGTTATAATTTATGAGAAACAATAATAAAACAAATTGTCTGTCCCCCACACTCTCATCTCTCTCCTCCCCCCCAGCCATGTCTGGCCCCCACACACTCATATCTCTCCCCCTCAAGCACATGTCTGTCCCCCCAGCACGTTTGCCCCCCACTCACTCATCTCTCTCCCCCCAGCACATGTCTGGCCCCCACACTCATGTACCTCGTCTTTTTGATTGTTGCCAGTTAAGTGCTTCACTCCCTTCCATGATCACCAGACACTGCTGCTTGCAGTCAGTACTCCTCATGGCCAGGCTTCATCGACAGCAGCAGCCAATGCAAGGATGGCTGGGCTCGTTCCACCCACCAAGCCCCCCAAAAAAACGCGATTGACAGCAAAAATCACCCAATAATAAGCAACCCATAAACTGAAAAAAAAAAGTGAATCTCTAGGGAAAAAAAAGCCCAAACTCGCATCAGAGTTGACCGGGCTTGTGCGACACACCTGCACACTGCAGGCGACACACTAATGTGTCCCGACACACAGTTTGGAAAGCTCTGGTCTACACTAAGGAAAACTAAATTATCAGGTAAGTAATTTCTCCATTTTGAGGTCCTAGCGCTCGGGGTCCGGGCGACAGTCTGTAGCAGTCTCATGCAGCAGGCAAGCCTTAGGTGGTTAACAACCACTCAGCACCCAGGACCTCCCGTCTGCAGAGGCGGAACAGGCAGAGCGGCTAGAATCTTCTCAGGGTGCAGGCCAGAGCTATGGTTTCGGCGTTGTCCGCTAGACGTCTCCTCTGGCTTCGTAATTGGGCAGCGGACTCCTCTTCTAAATCACAGTTGGGTACTCCATGAAATTAGCATATGGCACATTTTAAACTAATCGGAGAAAGTTCTTTTTCACTCAACGCGCAATTAAACTCTGGAATTTGTTGCCAGAGGATGTGGTTAGTGCAGTTAGTATAGCTGTGTTTAAAAAAGGATTGGATAAGTTCTTGGAGGTGAAGTCCATTACCTGCTATTAATTATGTTGACTTAGAAAATAGCCACTGCTATTACTAGCAACAGTAATATGGAATAGACTTAGTTTTTGGGTACTTGCCAGGTTCCTATGGCCTGGATTGGCCACTGTTGGAAACAGGATGCTTGGCTTGATGGACCTTTGGTCTGACCCAGTATGGCATGTTCTTATGCTCTTTGGGGAGGACCTGGAGCAGATTATTAAATCTCTTGGGTACAATAAGGTGCATAAGCTGCCAGAGGACCGCCCTCAACAAGCCAAATCCTTTTTTCCTTCGCGCTCTCGGTTCAGGGTTCAGCGCAGGTACAACAGGCTGAGAGGGGCTGCCCAAAGACCCACCTCCACTAGATCCCAATCTTGGTTTCATTCCTTTCGTGGCCGACAGCCGTTCTGGGATATGAACCCTTCAGGTTCCACCTCAAAGTCCTCCCAATGAAATGCGGACGGCCCATTCCTCCGCTCCCGCCTTAGGGGGACATCTGTCCCTTTTTCTCGAGGAATGGGCCAACATTATGTTGGATCAGTGGGTCCTCGATGTGCTCGCCAACGGCTACGCGTTAGACTTTGCTTGGGAACTCCCTGACCACTTTCTAATCTCTCCCTGCGGCTCTCGGAAGCATCCAGCGGTGTGCCACACTCTGGACAGGCTATAGGAGCTCGGGGCCATAGTCCCCCCTGGAGGAACAGGGATCCGGCCAGTATTCCATCTACTTCGTCGTGCCCAAAACGGACAGCTCCTTCTGACCGATCCTGGACCTCAAGAGGGTCAACCAAGCTCTCCGGATGCCCTATTTTCGGATGGAGACCCTGTGAGCGATCATAGCAGCGGTTCGCTCAGGCAAATTTCTGGCCTCTCTCGACTTGACAGAGGCTTACCTGCATATCCCAGTCCACCACAACCATCAGAAGTATCTCCGTTTCACCATTCTGGGACACCACTTCCAGTTCCGGGCGCTTCCGTTCGGCCTGGCCACCGCGCCGTGTACATTCACCAAGATCATGATAGTGGTGGCGGCCTCCTTTCATCAGGAGGGAGTCCTGGTCCACCCTTACCTTGACAACTGGCTCATCCGGGCCAAGTTGGAGAACCTGTGCACTGCAGCGGTCGACAGGGTCCTGACTTTTGTCTCTTCCCTCCGGTGGATTGTCAACTTCTCCAAGAGTCACCTCAAGCCCTCCCAGGTCCTGGAATTTCTAGGAGCCCAATTCGACACTCGCATGGGCAAAGTCCTACTGTCCGAGCACCGGGTGCTCAAGCTCATGAACCAAGTACGACATCTCTTATCTCTTTAGGTACCCATGGCCTGAGACTATCTCCAGGTCCTGGGCTCCATGGCTTCCACCATAGATCTGGTTCCTTGGGCTTTTGTGTATATGCGTCTTCTACAGAAAGCGTTTCTGTCCCGCTGGAAGCTGGTCTCGCAGGAGTTCCAAACACCCCTACCGCTCTCAGACTCTACCATTGCCAGCATGCAGCGTGGCTTTCACTCGCCCATCTCTTGAAAGGAGTGCCTTTGGAGATACCCCAGTGGATCGTTGTGACGACGGATGCCAACTTCTCCGGCTGCGGAGTGGTGTGTCAGCACCAGTCTACACAAGGACGGTGGTCTCCTGTGCAATCCCGATGACACATCAATCATCTGGAAGGGCAAGGGCACGAACCTCAGGGGCGTCCCCCTGAGATGAAGTCATCCGCTTCTGATATTTAAAGGTCTCTGTTATCGCTAACAAACTGAGTTAGCAAGGATTCGTTCTAGTTACTCTGTCTCCTCGGACTTATCAGAGGTACCCGCTCCTCAGGGGCCTCTCTCTCTCTTTTGCTTTTCAGGTACAGACAGGAACCGGTACTCACGTTCCTGACTCTCTGCTGATTTCTCTTCTGCCTGGAAATTATAGCTGCCTACATCATTGTGAGTTGCCATTGCTTTCTCAGAGCTTTCCCTGGAACCAGGTACTCGCTCCTCGAAGGCCTACCCTTTCCAGCTGCTGAGCTTTTCCAAGACCATTATTGTGAGTGTTCTCATCTAGTTCTGTTCATGAACTCTTCATACCCTGCCTACTCACTATCTACAGTTTCTCAACAGCTCAAGCCATCCCGGGATCGCTGTTCCAGTATCTGAGGGACTTCAGCCCTGCCGGGCACTTCAGCTCACTACTGCCACCTCTGGTGGTTTCAAAAACCTGTTTAATAAAAGAACCTAGTGTGTGTCTGTCTCCATATACTAAGCCTAGCCGGTAGTCCCTCTCGGTATCTTTCCCCGGGGGGCGTGGTCATCTGCCACTGGCCCAAGGATCCACCCACAGCTAACACCAGAATAACTACCCTATCTGATTGCTCCTCCCATCAGCATAGAGGATTATTACACACATTGCGGGAACGGAGAATGTGCAAGCAGACCTCCTCAGCCGACAACACTTAGACCCCAGAGACTGGGAGTTGTCCGAGGCGATGAATCTTCTGGTGCGCAAGTGGGGGAGTTCCTCACCTCGACCTGATGGCTACCCTGAACAACGCAAAGGCTCCCAGATTCTTCAGCCGCAGACGGAAGCACTGCTCGGCAGGGGTGGATGCCCTGGTTCTTCCCTGGCCTCACGACGTTCTTCTCTACATGTTCCCACCTTGGCCTCTGGTGGGAAAGGTACTCAGAAGGATAGAACTCCACAAGGGGCCAGTCATTCTCGTACCGCCGGAATGGCCTCGGAGACCGTGGTTCACGGACCTGGTGAACCTCGCAACAGACAGTCCTCTTTGCCTTGGTCACCTCCCAAACCTGCTCTGCCAAGGACAAGTATTTTTCGATCAGGCGGATCGTTTTTGTCTAGCAGCCTGGCTTTTGAGCGGCAGCACCTGAGAAAGAAAGGGTATAAGGAGGAGGTTATCTCCACTCTCTTGCGGGCACGGAACACCTCTACCTCTCTCTCTTATGTCCGCGTATGGAGAGTGTTTGAGAATGCGTGTGCTGAGTCCAGAGTCCAGGCGCGCAATGCTCCGATGTCTCAGGTCCTTTCCTTCCTGCAGTCTGGTCTCTCCAAGGGTTTGTCTTTCAATTCTCTGCCGGTGCAGGTTTCGGCCCACTGTTCTCTCCTTGGGCATATCGACGGTTACGCTGTGGCGACTCATCTGGATGTCATTCGCTTCCTTAAAGGGGCCAAACATTTAAACCCACCTGTCCTGCCTACTTGTCCGTCCTGGAAACTCAATTTGATGCTTCAAGCCCTTTACCAGGCGCCTTTCGAACCTCTCCAGCGGGCCACACTTAAAGACCTCACTCTTAAGACAGTATTTTTGACCTCTATTTGCTCGGACAGGAGAGTGTCCAAGCTCCAACCCTTGTCTTGTCGGGAGCCCTTTCTCCACTTTTCTGACTCAGGTGTTTCCCTCAAGACTGTGCCATCCTTTCTTCCAAAGGTCGTGTCTTCTTTTCACCTGAAGAAATTGCACGCACGCCTGGCGGGGACCTCAGGCGTCTTGATGTGAAGAGAGTCCTATTCCAATACTTACAGGTTACTAACGAATTTCGCATCTCTGATCATCTTTGTCCTATGGAGTGGCCCAAATAGAGGTGACAAGGCCTCTAAGGCTACCATTGCTCGCTGGCTGAAGGTGGCCATTGCATCGGCCATTGCATCGGCTTATATCTGTTGTGGCCAGTTGGTTCCAGAGGGTTTGAAGGCCCCTTCTTTGATGGCGCAATCTACTTCTTGGGCAGAGAGTCAGTCAGTCTCTCCTCAGGAAATCTGCAGGGCGGCTACTTGGAAGTCTCTGCATACTTTTGCTCGTCATCGCCTCAACGTCTAGGCGCCAGTGTTTGGTTCCTTCGGCAGGCAGGTGCTTCGAGTGGGTTTGTCTCAATCCCACTCTCTTTAGGAACGCTTTCGTACATCCCACTGTCTGGACTGATCCAGGTACGTACAGGGAAAGGAAAACTGGTTCTTACCAGCTAAGTTTCGTTCCTGTAGTACCACGGATCAGTCTAGACTCCCGCCCGGGCTGTGGTTTCTTTTTGATTCATCCGCTCAAAGGTTTTTCCCTTTTTTGTTTGGTTCTTAACAGCATTTTGGATCCAGTTACTTCCTATCAGAACTTCAAGGCACTGGAAGTCTTTCTCAACTGGATATACAGTGGGCCTTTGACTTACGAACTTAATTGGTTCCAGAGGGCTGGTCGTAAGTCAAGACTATTTTTTCCATAGGAAATAATGGAATTACCCATAATGCGTTCCAAACCTCCCAAAAGCACCCCTTACCTAACCATTTCTATAATAAAAAATGGTTGTATAATGTCTGTTATTACCAGAAACACCAATAATTTCCTAGTGTACTCACCAAAAAGTTATAAAATGTGCCTAGCCTACCAGAAACAACAATTTTACCTCCTCCACCAGTTCATTTATGATATCTGCATATGAACTCTCTACCTGGGTAACATCAAGCTAGGTTGAGAGAACATTGCACAAATCTCATCTTTGGATGAGTTTCCTCACTCTGAAACATAGAAACATAGAAATGACGGCAGAAGAAGACCAAACGGCCCATCCAGTCTGCCCAGCAAGCTTCACATTTTTTTTTCTCATACTTATCTGTTTCTCTTAGCTGTTTGGTTCTATTTCCCTTCCACCCCCACCATTAATGTAGAGAGCAGTGATGGAGCTGCAACCAAGTGAAATATCAAGCTTGATTAGTTATGGGTAGCAGGGGAAGTAACCGCCGCAATAAGCAAGCTACACCCATGCTTATTTGTTTTACCTAGACTGTGTTATTCAGCCCTTATTGGTTGTTTTTCTTCTCCCCTGCCGTTGAAGCAGGGAGCTATGCTGGATATGCGTGTAGTATCAGTTTTTCTTCTCCCCTGCCGTTGAAGCAGAGAGCTATGCTGGATATGCGTGAAGTATCAGTTTTTCTTCTCCCCTGCCGTTGAAGCAGAGAGCTATGCTGGATATGCATTGAAAGTGAAGTATCAGGCTTATTTGGTTTGGGGTAGTAACCGCCGTAACAAGCCAGCTACTCCCCGCTTTGTGAGTGCGAATCCTTTTTTCTTCTCCCCTGCTGTTGAAGCAGAGAGCTATGCTGGATATGCGTGAAGTATCAGTTTTTCTTCTCCCCTGCCGTTGAAGCAGAGAGCTATGCTGGATATGCGTGAAGTATCAGTTTTTCTTCTCCCCTGCCGTTGAAGCAGAGAGCTATGCTGGATATGCATTGAAAGTGAAGTATCAGGCTTATTTGGTTTGGGGTAGTAACCGCCGTAACAAGCCAGCTACTCCCCACTTTGTGAGTGCGAATCCTTTTTTCCACATTTCCTCTTGCTGTTGTAGCTTAGAGCGATGTTGGAGTCACAGTAACCATGTGTATGTTTATTGAATAAGGGTATTATCTCCAGGCAGTAGCCGTCATTCTGGCGAGCCACCCACTCTTTATTGATGGCCTCTTGATTTTATGGATCCACAGTGTTTATCCCACGCCCCTTTGAAGTCCTTCACAGTTCTGGTCTTCACCACATCCTTCGGAAGGGCATTCCAGGCATCCACCACCCTCTCCGTGAAGAAATACTTCCTGACATTGGTTCTGAATCTTCCTCCCTGGAGCTTCAAATCGTGACCCCTGGTTCTGCTGATTGTTTTCCTATGGAAAAGGTTTGTCGTTGTCTTTGGATCATTAAAACCTTTCAAGTATCTGCTCCTCCTTTCCTCCAGGGTGTACATATTTAGATTCTTCAATCTCTCCTCATAAGTCATTTGATGAAGACCTTCCACCTTTTTGGTCACCCTTCTCTGGACCGCCTCCATCTTGTCTCTGTCTCTTCGGAGATACGGTCTCCAGAACTGAACACAATACTCCAGGTGAGGTCTCACCAAGGCCCTGTACAAGGGGATAATCACTTCCCTTTTCTTACTCGATATTCCTCTCTCTATGCAGCCCAGCATTCTTCTGGCTTTAGCTATCGCCTTGTCACATTGTTTCGCCGACTTCAGATCATTAGACACCATCACCCCAAGGTCTCTCTCCTGCTCCGTGCACATCAGCCTTTCTCCCCCCATCGAATACAGTTCATTCGGATTTCCACTCCCCATATGCATGACTTTGCACTTCTTGGCATTGAATGTCAGCTGCCATGTCTTCGACCACTCTTCCATCTTCCTTAAATCCCGTCTCATTCTCTCCACTCCTTCCGGCGTGTCCACTCTGTTGCAGATCTTAGTGTCATCTGCAAAAAGACATACCTTACCTTCTATCCCTTCCGCAATGTCGCTCACAAAGATATTGAAAAGGACCGGTCCCAACACCGATCCCTGCGGTATACCGCTTAAAACCGCTCTCTCTTCAGAGAGAGTTCCATTTACCATCACACATTGTCTTCTGTCCGTCAACCAGTTTGCAATCCAGGCCACCACCTCGGCACTCACTCCTAAGCTTCTCATTTTATTCACCAGTCTCCTGTGCGGGACAGTGTCAAAAGCTTTGCTGAAATCCAAGTAGATGACATCGAGTGCTCTTCCTCGATCCAATTCCTTGGTTACCCAGTCAAAAAAGTCAATCAGATTTGTCTGACAGGATCTTCCAATGGTGAATCCATGCTGCCTCTGGTCCAGCAATTCTCCCGACTGTAGATAGTTCACTATTCTCTCTTTCAACAGTGACTCCATTACTTTTCCCACCACCGAAGTGAGGCTAACCGGTCTGTAGTTACCAGCCTCTTCTCTGTTCCCACTCTTGTGAAGCGGGACCACCACCGCTCTCCTCCAATCATTCGGCACCACTCCCATTTCTAGGGATCTATTGAATAGGTCACACAGCGGACCTGCCAGCACATCTCTGAGCTCCCTCAGTATTCTGGGATGAACTTCATCAGGCCCAATGGCTTTGTCCACTTTCAGTTTCACCAGCTCTTCCCATACATTTTCTACTGTAAATGGAGTTACATCTACTCCATTCCCCTCCAGTTTCTTGTTAACTAGTGTCGGTCCTTCTCCAGGGTCCTCTTTAGTGAACACAGAACTGAAGTATTCATTTAATATTTCTGCCATTTCTTCGTCTCTCTCCACACATTGATCCTTTCCACCTTTCAATTTCACTATACCACTTTGAACTTTTCTCTTTTCACTGATGTAGCTGAAAAATGTTTTGTTACCACTCTTTACCTCTTTGGCAATCCTCTCTTCCGCTTGACTTTTTGCCATCTTGATTAATTTCTTCGTCTCCCTCAGTTCTACCAGATATTCTTCTTTGTGTTCCTCCTTTTGGGATCTTTTATATTTCTTGAACGCTGTTCTTTTAGCCTTTATTTTGTCAGCCACCTCCTTTGAGAACCAGATAGGTTTCATTTTTCTTTTGCTTTTCTTTACTTTTCTAACATATAGATTAGTTGCCTTGGTGATTGCTCCTTTTAGATTGGTCCACTGTTGATCCACATCTCTCTCGTTTTCCCAGCCTTTTAGTTCTTCCTCCAGGTACTTCCCCATTTCATCAAAGTCTGTGTTTTTGAACATCAAAACTTGGGTTTTTGTGCTTCTTTTCCGTGTCCTTTTTGTGATATTAAACCATACCGTTTGATGATCACTGGTGCTGAGGTGGGCACCCACCTGGACGTCTGAGACATTATCTCCATTAGTGAGCACTAAGTCGAAGGTCATCACATCTTCACAAGAGTGCACTGTTCTGTTCGTACTCACACTCTGCATGTCAAAGTGGCCCCTAACCCCTTAACCAATACCTACACCTCACCTCGAGTAACTAGGTGGGCCTCATATAGGGGTATAAATACCTACCTAGTGTGAGGGCATTATGGCTAGTCTCTCTCTCTCTCCCCCCCCCCCCCCCCCAAACTTGGTTGTAACTTGAATATTGGTCGTAACTCAAGTCGGGAAAACCGGTTATAAGTCAAATTTTGGTCGTAACTCAAGACCTGAAAGGTTGGTCATAACCCGAGTTGTACGTAACCCGAGCCGGTCGTAACTCAAGGGCCCACTGTATATGTAAGAGCAGTTCTTTCACGTGTTGATAGTTCACATTACATGCTGGTTGTTACTTGCTTGACCTTCTATTGGTTAACTTTACCTTTTCTTGCTTTGATAACATTTATACTGAAGGGATGCAGGGTGAGCACAGTCCTGATATAGGATACCCTTTAGTTTTTTCTCTATCTCCATCTGCTGGACAGGAGGCTCAACCCACTGTCTGGACTGATCCGTGGTACTACAGGAACGAAAATTAGCAGGTAAGAACCAATTTTCCTTTTATCCGGATAAATCCAAACTTGCACATTTCATGGTTTTTACATTCATGAGCATTTGTGCACGCATATGTATTTTTATTTTATAATCTGCACATATTTCCATGCAGGTTATAAAATATAGTAGCCATTGTGCATGCACCTATATACACGTGTAAATGGGCGCACTTGAGCAGTTTTGAAAGTTAACCTCCCTGCCTTCAAACTTATACTATCCCTCAGTCTGCAGTGTTCTGGAACTGACCACAAAGGGATACACTCTGCCATCAAACATTCATACTCTCCTCTCTACCCCCACCACCCCCCAAATAAAATCCTGCAAAGATTGAGGGTTGCATATCCTCTGAATTTTTAATGGGTTACAACTAGTGCAATACATGTTCCCTGTACGTACCAGAATCAGTCCAGACAGTGGGTTATGTCCTCCGTCCAGCAGATGGAGTCAGACAAGGCTTCGGAGGGTACTGTCATAAGAACCAGTGCACCCTCTGCAATAGCTCAGTATATCTCTGACTCCAGCAGATAGGAGTAGGGGAACCTGGTGCTTCCCCTCCATGATGGATTTTCTTTCAGTGGTTTTCTATCTTTAGTTGTTTTCTCAGGTTGGATCAAGTTATTTAAAAAAAAAAAATTATTTAAAAAAAAAAAAAAAAAAAAGGGGGAGGAGCAAGGAAAGTTTTCCTCACTCTGGGGCTTGCAGACAGGGCTGTTTCAGCCATCTCTCCCCTTCTACTCCCCCCCCCCCCTCCCCTCTCTGCCTCTGGGTAAGTGGTTTTTTATTTGTAATTTCTTCTTTTCAGCTTTGGAACTGCTGTTGGTTGGTGAAAGCTGGTGGTGCCAGCCTCTTCCTATTCACTGCTGTGAACTGCCCTGCGGCCCCGAGACGTTCATTCCCCGGGGCTGCCACAGCAGAGAGGGGACATTCCTCTGCTGCTGATCCGAGGGCACTCGGGGGAGCGCAGGGCTGTTTTCCCGCTCCCCACGGCGATCTTTTCCCTTCAATCGGCCCCCCTGCGGCCCGCCCCTCCCCCGGCCGCCTGCAAGCATGCCGCGGCCGTCCCGCTGCTCAGCCTGTGGCGAGCCGGGGTCGAGGCTTTCAAGAGAAGGGAGTCTGTGTTAGGTGCCTCCCTGGTGGGAAGGGCACCTCCGGGCCGCTGGACGCCCTTTCTCACCGCGCCTCAGCGCGATCCGGGCATCGTGGGCCGGCCCCTTCGCCGCTTTCAGCGGGAACGGCAGCCATTTTGAATCCTCCCAATCACATTCAGCAGCCATCAGGGGAGGAAGAAGAGGATCCCGGCGAATTTCCTCCACCGATCCTCACTCCGATTGTTGGCCCAGGGGCCCCCGGATGCCTCACCGATTACCCCCACCGGGTCCCCCCACCTTTTTTTTCCGGAGTTCATTGTGCTGATGCACAATGCTTATTTGCAGCGCCTGGAGGTTCCCAGGGCGCCCATTCCGGACCCAACTCCTGCCAAGACGCCTCGGTTGGCGGATGCCTCACAGGGGACCCAGGACACAGCGGGGGGGGGGGGTGCCAGGGCCCTCCCATGGGACTCCCAGGGTCGACTTCACACCCCTCTCGCTGGGGGGGGCGGGCGCTTTCCCGGATCCGGGGGGGATCCCCCGTCTCATCCGAACGATCCCATCTCTGAGGCACAGCTAGAGTGCGATGACCCACGGGTCCTACGCATCTTTAGGAGGGAAGAGCTTGAGGATCTTATCCCTCAGATACTTCAGGAGTTGGACCTTGATCCCCCACCCGACCCGCCAGGACCCCCTGCGCCAGTCGTCGCTTCAACCGCCAGGAAGGGGGATCCGGTCCTAGCCAGTCTGCGCCTCCTGTCCCGGGCTTTTCCCACCCACCCCACCTTTCTGCAGTTATTGGCCAGGGAATGGGATACTCCCGAGACCTCACTTAAGGTCGGACGGGCCATGGAAAAACTTTATCCCCTCCTGGAGGACTTCTTGGAGTTGATTAAGGTCCCGAAGGTGGACTCGGCGGTGTTGGCAGTGACCAAGAGGACGACTATACCGGTGACAGGCGGCACAGCTCTGCAGGACATCCAGGATAGGAAGCTGGAAGTCTATCTCAAGAGGGTCTTTGAGGTTTCGGCTTTGGGGATTCGCGCTGCCATCTGTAGCTCCCTGGCGCAGAGGGCGAGCCTCCGCTGGGTCCAACAGCTACTCACCTCGCAGGTCTTACCACCCAAGGAAGCGCGACAGGCAGACCATCTAGAGTCCGCCATAGCTTATGGGGCGGACGCTTTGTATGATTGTTTCCACGTCCTGGCAAGATCTATGGTCTCAGTGGTGTCCGCAAGGCGCCTCCTATGGCTTCGCAACTGGTTGGCGGATACTTCTTCCAAGTCCAGCCTTGGGTCTCTCCCTTTCAAGGGCAAGTTCCTTTTCGGTGAAGATCTCGACTAGATCATCAAGTCCCTGGGGGAGAATTTGGTCCACCGGCTGCCAGAGGACCGCCAGCGGAACTTCAGGTCGTTTACCCCCTCCAGAACTCGGTCCCGGGCGCAGCGTCCCTACCGCGGTTACGAGCAGCCGGGGCCCCGGACGCCGTCTTCCAGATCCCAGTCCTGGCCCTGTTCCTTTCGCGGTCGCAGGCCCGTTCGGGAGGGGACGAGTCAGGGGGCTTCATCCAAGCCCACTCAATGATGCCAAGCTCACTCACTCCTCAACTCCACGGATCAGAGGACGAATCTCTCGCTTTTACGAGGAGTGGGTCCACGTCACTTCGGACCAGTGGGTCCTAGACATCTTAAAGAACGGCTATGCAATGGAGTTTGCCCGCCTCCCAAGGGACAGGTTTCTCTTCTCCCCTTGCAGCTCAAGCCTCAAGAGACTGGCAGTACAACAGACCTTGGACAGACTTCTGAGCCTCGGGGCCATCGCTCCCGTCCCCTTCGGAGAGGTGGGCTTGGGCCATTATTCCATTTACTTCGTCGTGCCCAAAAAGGACGGGTCTTTTCGCCCCATGCTGGATCTCAAGGAGGTCAACAAATCCCTAAGGGGTCCTCCATTTCCGCATGGAGACGCTGCGTTCCATGGTTGCAGCAGTACATCAGGGGGAATTCCTCGCCTCCCTCGATCTGACAGAGGCCTATCTCCACATCCCCATCTTCAAGGCCCATCAGAGGTTTCTTCGCTTCAAGATTCTGAATCAGCACTTTCAGTTCCAGGCCCTCCCGTTCAGTCTGGCGACCGCCTTGCGAACATTCACAAAGATAATGGTGGTAATGGCAGCTGCTCTGCGACGGGAGGGGATCTTAGTCCACCCCTACCTGGACGACTGGCTCATTCGAGCGAAGTCTTTTTCCCAGGGACAGGCAGCGGTCTCCAGGGTCGTCCATCTCCTCCGGTCCCTTGGCTGGGTGGTGAACTTGGCCAAGAGCTCCCTCATCCCCTCACAGCACTTGGATTTCTTGGGAGCGCGTTTCGACACGCGTCAGGGCAAGGTCTTCCTACGCCCGGACAAGGCCCAATCCCTCCGGGAGCAGATACAGCGTTTTACTGTGTTACCAGCGCCCATGTCCTGGGACTATCTACAGCTCTTGGGCTCCATGGCATCCATGATCGATCTTGTTCCATGGGCCTTTGCACACTTCTGTCCCGTGCAAGCGGCCCTACTCTCTCGCTGGAAACCAGTCTCACAGGATTACCAGCTGGTGCTCCCTCTCCCCCAGTTTGCCAAGGACAGCCTGGGTTGGTGGCTGGACCCATGGCATCTGGCCCAAGGCATTTTTCTTGAGATACCGGATTGGGTGGTGGTCACTACCGATGCCAGTCTATCGGCTGGGGGGCAGTATGCCACCGGAGCTCAGCGCAGGGGACAAAGGCGCAAGCAACCTGGTCGATCAATCGACTGGAAACAAGAGCAGTGTGCCTGGCCCTCATACACTTCTTACCCCTGGTGCAGAATCGAGCGGTGAGGATCCTATCAGACAACGTGACCACCGTAGCCTATATCAACCGCCAGGGAGGCATGAAGAGCCAACACGTGTCACTCGAAACGGCCCGCCTGATGTCGTGGGCGGAGAAGCATGTCGCGCGCCTGGCAGCCTCGCACATCGCGGGCGTAGACAATATTCAGGCCGACTACCTGAGTCGTCAGCATCTGGACCCCGGAGAGTGGTCTCTCTCCGAAGCAATGCAACTTCTCATTCGTCGCTGGGGGCCGCCCCGCCTGGACCTAATGGCGACGTTCTCAACACCAAGGCAGCTCGGTTCTTCAGCCGCAGGCGAGAGCGCGGGGCGGAAGGAGGGGACACCCTAGTGCTCCCTTGGCCGGACCACCTCCTACTCTATGTCTTTCCACCATGGCCTCTAGTGGGCAAGGTCATCCAGAGAATAGAGCTCCATCGAGATCCCGTCATTCTGGTGGCTCCCGAGTGGCCACGTCGCCCTTGGTTTGCAGATCTGCTCCATCTGGCAGTGGACGGCCCGATCCGGTTGGGCCATCTTCCTCAACTGCTCCATCAGGGGCCAGTATTTTTCGATCAGGCAGAACACGTCTGTCTTGCGGCCTGGCTTTTGAATGGCGCCGCCTCCGGCGCAAAGGATACCCTGATGCAGTAGTCGCGACTCTCCTCAAGGCCCGGAAGGCTTTGACTTCGACCGCCTATGTGAGGGTCTGGAAGGTCTTTGAGGCTTGGTGCACAGCGCATGATACTCATACCTCGAGGGCCTCGGTTCCTCAGATTTTGGCGTTCCTTCAAGACGGATTGGATAAAAGACTCGCCTACAATTCCTTACGAGTACAAATTGCTGCTCTAGGTTCACTTCTCCAGTACACAGATCATTCTTCTCTCTTGGTTCAGCCGGATATCGCCCATTTCCTCAAAGGGGCGAAGCATATACAGCCCCCGGTTAGGGATCCGTTCCCTTCTTGGAGTCTTAATCTGGTCCTTAGGTCTCTGGCGGGACCTCCCTTCGAGCCTCAACGTGTTTCCACCAACAAATACATGCCAAACACTAAACGATACGTTGGAAGCCATGGGGTTCACATTAATCACAGATAAACCCACACACAAAGCGGGCCACTCCCTCGACCTGACATACATTAATCATAATTTCACTGAACACCTAAATACCAGCTATAATCAAATTCCATGGTCGGATCACTTCTTAATCCAATCCAAAATCAAACTCATAAAACCAAAAGAAACACAGAGAAATGAGCCCTTACAATTTAAATATCGTCCCCCCTTCAACCATGACATTCTAAAAAATAAATTGGAAGAAACTTTAATAAACCTCAACCCCCAAAACTGTATAGAAGCAACAACAGAATGGATAATGAAAACAAGTAAATTGGCAGACGACATTAACCCCACTAGAACAATACACATCCATGAACCAAAACAGAAAAACCCGTGGTTTAATGAAAAATTAAAGGAAATTAAACAAAATCTGAGAAAAAAAGAAAAAAGATGGAAAAAAGACAAATCAGCGGAAAATTTAACCAAATTCAGGAAACATCTAGCCTATTATAAAAAAATAATTCTTGAAGCAAAAAAACAATTCTTTAATTCAAAAATAGAAAAATTTTCAAACAACCCACGAACACTATTCAACATAGTTAAATATCTGACTACTGATAAAGCAGATATGCCCCAAGCCCCACAAGAGAACAAATGCAACGACCTAGCACACTATTTCTCAGACAAAATCAAAAACCTTAAAGCAAAAATTCCGTTCCTAACAAAACAGGAAATCAAGATGCAAAAAAGAGATGTGACACAATTCTCCACATTTGAGGAGGTATCCCAGAACGAAGTTGAATGCATGATAAAAAAAAACTGAATCCCGCACCACATAAAATTGACACCATTCCCACCACAGATATAAAAAAACTAGCTGATATAACCACATACACACTAACCAAAATAATTAACCTATCACTCAGTGAAGGAGTTATGCCAGACTCACTCAAAAATGCAATAATAAAACAGATTCTGAAAAAGAAAAACAGTGACCTAACCGTATTAAGTAACTATAGACCTGTTTCAAACTTGCCCATGATCGCAAAATTAATAGAAAAAGCAGTACAAAAACAACTAGCAGAACATCTAAACAACAATAACATACTCTTCCCATCACAACATGGCTTCAGAAAACACTATAGTACCGAAACGTTACTTATCTCTCTAACAGATACCGTACTTCACAGATTTGACAGCGGAAAACACTACATCATGATACTGCTAGATCTGTCCGCAGCATTTGACACAGTAAACCATGACATACTATTGAAAAGACTGGAAGAAATTGGATTACAAAACAAAACAATTAAATGGTTCACATCCTACCTTAACAATAGATCTTATCAGGTACAGATAAAAAAACTCAATATCAGACAAAATCACACTAGACAGGAGTCCCCCAGGGTTCGGCACTCTCGGCAACCCTATTTAACATTTACATGCTCCCCCTCTGCCACTTACTGGCTGGGCTAGGGATCATACACTACATATATGCTGATGACATTCAATTAATTCTACCAGTTGAAGAATCAATTGAAAAAACACTAAACTTTGCAATGTTATACCTAGACATAATTAAACAACTATTAAACCAAATGGAACTAGTAATCAACATTGAAAAAACAGAATTTATACATCTTGAACGAAAAAACATCGAAAGAATTCAAAATCCCATTCAACTTAAAAATGACAAATCAGTAGAATTAACTGATAAAGCTAGAAACCTAGGAGTAATTATAGACACGGAACTGAGCCTTAAGCAACACATATCAATAAAAGCAAGAGAAGGCTACGCCAAACTAATGGTCCTTAGAAGACTAAAACCCTTATTAAATCAGGAACACTTTCATACAGTACTACAAGCATTAATATTTGCCAGCACGGACTACTGTAACACACTTTTCCTAGGATTACCATACACCACTATCAGACCACTGCAGATACTACAGAACTCGGCTGCCAGAATACTTACTGGTAAAGGCAGAAGAGATCATATCACCCAAACACTTGCAGATCTACACTGGCTCCCACTAGAACAGAGAGTTCAATTTAAAACATTATGCACAGTTCATAAGCTAATTAATGACGAAAATTCTGACTGGCTAAACACTGCATTACGATTACATGTCCCTCAAAGAAATCTCAGATCAGCCAATAAAGCTCTGCTAACCATACCCTCAGTCAAAACAGCAAAGTTGACCCAAGTTAAAGAGAGAGCACTATCTTTGGCAGGACCATTATTATGGAACACATTACCCCTGGAATTAAGACTAATGAAGGACTTAAAACTCTTTAAAAAAGGCTTAAAAACATGGCTCTTCAAAAAAGCATTTCACAGTGAGGTAGCGGAATAACAACACATACACAAAGCAGGAAGTCAACAAGAGAAAAAAGCAGAATTGCTTATTTTTATTATTTTCTCACAATTAAGTATTAAATTAGAAAGACAGCTAATCATAAATGGTAACCACACCCATTCCCCATTTAAAGTATATGATTGAACTATGTAACCGTATAATAATGGCACCCTATGGATAATTGAGAAACCACATATTTGTGCCTGACTGTAAACCGTTGTGATGGTGCTCTGCTATACGACGGTATAGAAAAGTTTTAAATAAATAAATAAAGACACTCAAGACAGTTTTCCTGGTGGCAATCGGTTCCGCACGCCGCATTTCGGCACTCCAAGCACTCTCCTGCCGGGAGCCCTACCTCCGTTTCACGGACACCGGGGTGTCACTACGCACAGTACCCTCCTTTCTACCCAAAGTCGTTTCGTCTTTTCACCTGAATCAGACTGTAGAGCTTCCATCCTTCCCAGCGGGGGAACCGGGTCGTCTTCATTATCTGGATGACAAACGCACTCTAATGCGCTACTTGGAGGTCACTAACGACTTTCGAGTCTCGGACCACCTGTTTGTCCTGTGGTCGGGGCCGAAGAAGGGATCACAGGACTCGAAGACGACGATTGCGAGATGGCTTAAGGAAGCCATAGTCACAGCGTACATCGGGATGGGTCGGACTCCCCCGCCGGGCGTTAAAGCCCATTCTCTCCGTTCACAGGCCGCATCCTGGGCCGAAGTGCAGTCAGTCTCCTCACAAGAGATCTGCCGGGCAGCGACTTGGAAGTCTCTTCACACCTTCGCACAACATTACCAATTGCACCTACCGTTGTCAACTTCTGGACATTTTGGCGACAGGTCATTCGAGCAGGGCTTTCAAGGGCCCACCCAGTATAGGGAAGCTTTGGTACATCCCACCGTCTGGACTGATCCTGGTACGTACAGGGAAAAGAAAATTATTCCTTACCTGCTAATTTTCGTTCCTGTAGTACCAAGGATCAGTCCAGACGCCCGCCTCATTGATTGCTGGGTTTATGGGGTTCTTATTTCCCTGCTTGATCTATTCTCTTCATTCTGATTTCTCTAGTTACTCTCGAGTTTTGAGCCTATTCATCTCATGAGTCTGTTGCCTAGTTCTTTCTGTAAGTTACAGTTATGGCACCAGTTTGCCCTAGTTGTTATGATCTGTTATGATTGCGGCACTTGATCCATCCTTTGTACGTGGTTATTTTGGCTTTGATATTCTCTATACTGAGCTATTGCAGAGGGTGCACTGGTTCTTATGACAGCACCCTCCGAAGCCTTGTCTGATTTCATCTGCTGGACGGGGGACATAACCCACCGTCTGGACTGATCCTTGGTTCTACAGGAACGAAAATTAGCAGGTAAGGAATAATTTTCTTTTATGCCTTTGGGCTGCAGAAACCCAAAGGAGAGGTACAGTATAGGGGATGAAATTCTAAGCATGGCAGAAGAATGGAATCTGGGGTGATGGCCAAACAGGAGGATAAGGTGACAGCAAAAGCCAGAAAGATTCTTGGTTGCACAGTGAGAAGAATGGTCACAGAAAAAGAGAGGTGATATTGCCTCTGGTGAGACCTCTTTTGGATTACTATGTACAGTTCTTTTGAAGGTGCCGTCTCCAGAATATAAACAGGCAGGAGTTGGTCCAGAAAGTGGCTACTAAAATGGTCTTTGTTCTAAAACGAATGGAGAAGACTTAAAAATCTAAACCCTAGAGGAAAGGCAGGATAGGGAAGATAGAGACATTTAAATACTTCCAAGGTTTCCATGCACAGGAGGCAAGCCTCTTTCAACGGAAAGGAGGTTGTGTGATGAGGGAGAAATGGGGTAGATCCAGGAATAATCCAAAGAAACATTTCTTTACAAAGAAATGGAGGTAGATGCTTGAAATAACCTTCCTGTTGAGGTGCTGGAGACTAGAACAGCATCTGAATTCAGGAAAGTGTGGGATAAACACAAGGATTTCTGAGGGTGTGGTAGGGAGATGGTATGGATGGGCAGACTAGATAGGCCATATGGTCTTTTTTTGTGATGTTTCTCTGTTACTGCATCAGTAGTTAAACTAATGATTAACACCTTTGGCCCCTTTTATGTGTTCAAGTGCAGGCAGGCCCAGGGATTTAATGCCTCTGTTTCTGTATTCTAGGTTCAGTATTGGCTGTTGCAACTGGCATTGGAACTGAAGGAAAGACTGGTGAAGGACAGGGAAACAGTAAGCATGGGTCTAATCTTTTTTTTTTGTATTTAACTTTTTATTTGAAATACAGTCATTGATACAAATGCAACACATAGTTAACAGACAGCTGTGTCACCCGGACAACCTAGTATTTCAAAGAAATTTTTTTATACATCCCCTCCTGGCCCACCCCCCCACCCACCCTGAATAATGCAGGAGAAAGACAGAATTACGAGAGTGAACATAATATTTCTAAGACAGCAATAACGCATAGGATCTGTGGTGAACAAGCACACTGGCGACAAGAAAATACAAAGCCAAAGCATACTCATCCCCTTTTCCCCCAGTTAAGAACAAAAGGACTGTCTCCACTCGTCAAAAGGTTTCCAAATGTTCTCATACCGTGGAATCACATTCTTACGGTAAGCCGCTATTTTTTCCATGGCTTGGATGCCTCTGAGCCTATTGACTACAGCTGCAATAGGAGGCGCCACTGGCTGTCTCCACCATCTAGCGACTACCAAACGTGCTGCTACAGCTAGGTAGCGCAGTAACCTCATTTTGAATACCTGTTGCCCTTCATCCCAAAGGCCTAACAACCACAAGTCAGGCTGTTGAACCAATTCCATGTCCAGCATGTCCTTGCCATCTGTTGGATGCCCTTCCACCAGGGCTGGATAACCGGACAGGTCCACCATATATGCAAAAAAGTACCCTCGTCTCGATTGCAGCGCCAACACTTGTTGGACAGGTGAGGATACCTCTTCGCTAAGACCGCCGGGCATAAATACCACCTGTACAACAGTTTATACTCATTCTCCACCATAGATGTGGACATGGAGTGTCTTCCCAATCCTTGAAAACAGGAGTCCCATCTTTCCTTATCCCAGTCTCCCCCCAAATCACGTTCCCAAGCTCTCATATGAGACGCTTGATAAATGTCAGTGTCTTCCAATAATTTATATAGTTTGGACATCAACTTGGGAGGTTTCCTGATTGCGATACAAAACCCTTCCATTAACGAGACTCCTATTTTAAGATCTCGAGATACAATCTTCTGACTGAGAAAGTGACGTATCTGTGCATATGCCAAAAAATCCCCCGCATCCAGATTATATTCACTCTGCAGGGAAGGGAAGGATTTTACCCCTCCCACCTCCCAGAACTGCTGGACCCGATACAACCCCTTGGCCTCCCACTTCTGAAAAGTCTGGGAGGTAGCTCCAGCAGGGAAGTCTGACATACCAGTAAGCCTAGCTGGAAAAAAGTAACTATTCTTCCCAGTCAGACCTGCCCTCCATTTGTACCACACTGCCAATGTACACTGCATAGAAGGCAATATAGATGGAACCTTGAGATTAGGCTTCTGTTTGGCCCAGAAAAAATACTCCAAGGAGTCTCTACCCAACCATGTTTGTTCAATTGACATCCATTGTTTCCTACCACTTAATATGTGGCATTCCACGACTGCCTGTACTTGAGCTGCCACATAATATTTCTTGAGATGTGGGACCCCCAGCCCCCCTTTTAATCTAGGTCTATACATAACCGCACATGCTACCCGTGGAGGCCTCCGTTTCCAGATATAAGAAAAGAGTTTCCGCTGCATATCCCGGAACCAACCCTCAGATAAAAAGCAGGGTAACACCTGAAATAGATAACTAAGGCGGGGGAAGATATTCATCTTCACCACTGCTATCCTCCCCAACCACGATAAGCTATATCTATCCCAGTGTAACATGTCTTTCTTGAGTGCTCCAAGTAGAGGCTCATAATTCACCTTATAAAGGTCATGATAATTTTCCACTAAATTTACGCCCAAATATCTTACGGGTCCTTTAGTCCATCTATAAGGGAACATTTGTTCCAACTGAGATCGTTTTTCCAAGGTAATTCCAACTGGAAGTATTTCAGATTTATCCATATTAATCCGAAAACCAGAAACAGCCCCAAATCGTTCTATAATTTCTGTAATAATTCTTAACGGCTGGATCCGTTACTGTAAAAATGATGTCGTCAGCATATAATGAGATCTTATATTGGGCCGACCCCAGCTGAATCCCCCTTATTCCCTGGGTAGTTCGCACTAATTCCGCTAGGGGTTCCACACTTAAGGCAAAGGGGAAAGGGGACACCCCTGCCTGGTGCCTCGATGGATAGAAAACATCGGTGTGTATCCACCATTGATTTTTATACAAGCCCTTGGATCTCTATATAACTCTTTTACCCAATTTAAATAGTAGCCCCCCAGTCCCATTTTGTCCATCACCGCAAATAAGAAGGGCCAATGCACCCCATCGAACGCTTTTTCTGCATCTATTGTCAGGAAAACTGACGGTTGTAAACTAGATTTAGCCACAGACAAAAGATCTATTATTTTGTGAACATTATCTGAGGTAGATCTACCGGGCATAAATCCCGCCTGATCATCCTGCACCAACTCTAGGATGACCCCTCGTTAGGCGCGTAGCCAGGATCTTAGCCAGCAACTTAAGATCAATATTAATCAATGAGATAGGACGGTAAGACCCACATAACTGTTCATCCTTACCCGGTTTCGGGAGAATAGTTATCCCAGCGGTATTACCATTAGGCAGCAGCTGCTGACCGTCCCTTAGGGCATTAAAGAGTTCCTGTAGAGGATGTGCTAAAACCTCTACAAAGGTTTTATAGAAGAGAGGAGTATAACCATCTATGCCAGGGGCCTTCCCTAATTTTAAAGACTTAATCGCCATTTGTACTTCAAAAACTGTAATAGGGGACCCTAAGATATCTTGTGTTTGTGGTGAAACACTGGGGAGTGATATGTTGCTTAAAAAATGGGTAATATCGCCCTCCGTTACCTCATGGTCTGTGGAATACAGGGCCTCATAAAATTTCAAAAAACAATTTGAAATGTCTTTCAACTTCGTCTGTAATTCCCCCTGTGTATCTTTGATCGCGTGAATATGAGATTGAACTCTCTGCCCTTTCAGCTTGCGGGCCAGCAACCTGCTAGGTTTGTCCCCCTGCTCATAGTAAATTTGCTTCACTAACTCTAATTGGTGGGCTATTCGATCAGCGTCTAAATCTTTCAACTGTTGGCGTACCTCATCTAATTTTCTTAGTGTAGTGGGCCACTGATCCTGTTGATGTAACCGTTCTAGATCTGCAATTTGGGAGAATAGTCTGAGCCGCTCCCGCTCTTTTTGTCTCTTATGGTAAGTACCCAGGCCAATAAGATGGCCTCTCATCGTAGCTTTCAAACCTTCCCAGATCGAAACTGGAGAAATCCCCTTATCACCATAGAAAAGCAAATATTCCTCCAGTTGAGCTTGCAGTTTGGTAACATATGCTTTATTCTTAAGTAAGCTGTCATTCAGCTTCCAGTAATGTGTCCCCTGTTCCCCAGTCGGGGCATTCACTTCCCACCATATTGGGGCGTGGTCCGACCACGTGATGGTATCTATCTCAGCTTTGATAGTATGATCACTCAGAGTTTTGTCTATTAAAAAATAATCAATCCTCGTGTAGGTATTATGTGGTCTCGAGTAGAAGGTGTAAGACCTACTATTTGGGTATTGTAAACGCCAAATATCAAGCAGATGCCAATCCGCCCCCAGTTTTTGCAAGGCCCTTTGGTCCCGTTGAGTTGCCCCTCCTGTCCCTGAAGATGTGTCTAGCCCCACTGTAGGAGCTACATTGAAGTCCCCGCCCAACACCACATATCCCCCCCCCCCGACCCTTTGCAGCTTCGCATTGATCTCTGCTAATAATGTTCCCTGTCCCTGATTAGGACAATACACATTGACCAGTGTGAATTTGCAATTTTGTATCTCTACCACGAGAATGAGATATCTCCCTTTAGGGCCAATCACTGTTTCCAGAATTTTTACTCCCAAAGTGTTATCAAAAAGAATACCCACCTCCCCATACTTGCAATCTGGAGTGCTGGCAGAATAGTATCTATGTGGGTAGGAACGAGGTCTGAATAGATATTCATGCTTCCGCCTTAGGTGAGTCTCTTGGAGAAAGACCACGGATGCACGGTGCCTGCTTAGCTCATTACACAGCAATTGCCTCTTCATTGGAGAATTTAAGCCCTTAACATTGAGGGACACGAACTTAATAGGGATCATACAGTATGAAATACACTCTCCGTACCAGCCCTCCTGAACACACCACATCCCATGCAAGAAAATTTAGTCAGAAACACTCTCAGCATACATTGCCCCATATCCCCCCTACCCAACCACTCCAACCCTTCCCCTCTCACATACTCAAAGTCTCCCTTCATGAGGCAGACCCCTAAAGGAGGAAGCTACATTCCCTCTCCCCACTCCCCTGCCCAACAAACATTGTAACCGCATCCCACTAAACCCAGACTTAACTGAAAAATGCATACAACCATAATTCAAAAGACATTCAACTAGTTAACACTGTAGCGTGCTTGGCCTCCAAGGAGAAGCACACCCGGAGCTCGCCACAGTCATGAGTTCCAAACCCAGGAAGTTCACATGTGTCCTTCAGGTAGTGGCCACCACCCGATCACTGTGATTCCCAGGCATTCGCCCTCGCTCCTCGGGATCCGAGGTCCTCTTAAGCCGCCTGCCGCCTTTCCCCATCCTCTGCCATTTCGCTGGTTCCACGGCTGAACGTGTCTGAGTCGTCGGCCCCACAGTGTAGGGAAGTCTCGTTAATGGTAAAGGCTAGCCCACATGGGTATAGCCACCGATATCGGTGATGCTTAACCTGCTTAAATTTGTATATAGTCCTGTAAATAGCCCGTTACAGTTTTAATGCTCTACTTTCTATGCCCCCTGCTCTCTGTATAATCCTCCTTGTTTTTCCCCTCCCTGTTGATTGTAATTTCTGCCTTTAGTTACAATGTGAACCGGTATGATGTATGCATACTAATACCGGTATATAAAAAGTTTCAAATAAATAAATGCCCTTGCCGGAGAAACGCAGTCACCTGCTGGAACTCCCGTCTCCGTTTCAGCGTTGCTGGGGCCAGGTCATTATAAATGGCCAAAGCGTGGCCTTCCCATTCGAAGGCATCCAGTTTACGAGCGGCTTTCATGATCGCCTCTTTTACCCGGAAGCTGTGCAGGCAGATAACAATGTCCCGGGGAGCATTACGGGAGGCCACCCCCAACGCTCTATGAGCCCGCTCCACATTAATATTATCCGGGGGGTCCTCTGAGTCCCCAATAAGGGATTGCCCCGCCGCCACCAACAGCGCTCGGCAAATACGTTGCACTACGTCGGCGATGTTATTATAAGCTGCCTCTTCAGGGAGGCCTCGGATGCGTAAGTTGTTCCGACGAGTTCGGTTTTCAAGGTCCTCGAGCTTCAGCTCCGTGTCTTCTTGTTGTTGTCGCAGGACGGCTAAATCAGATGTCAAAGCTGATATTTTCTGCTCATGATCGTCCATGTGGGTTTCTCCCTCCTCAACCCGAGACTCCAAATCCTTGATATCGGAGCGTAAATTGTAGATAGCATCGCGAAACTCTTCTGACAGAGTTTTTATATTTATTTATTTATTTATTTATTTAATAACTTTTCTATACCGGCATTAGTAGGAGATATCATGCCGGTTCACATGACAACAAAAGTCCTTCTTCAGGTCTTGAAACCAATTTACTATATCCTTCTTGCTTATAAAATCAGCACTTTGGTCCGCTGCCTTGGTTTCCGGGTTAGATTTTGTGCCTGCACCGTCAGGGCCGTCACCACCCGCCGCCTCGCTCAAGGCCGCAAAACGGGAGCCACTCGCATCAAACGAAAATTGCTGTAAGTCCACTGCTTTTTTCCTCATAGCCATGACCACCGTGAGCTAGACAGCCGAAGTACGTAGGAATTACTGGTTATCTCCGGCTGGATGTGGCACAATTAGTAGATTAAGCTGTGGGGAGTGAAGGAGAAAGAATCTAAGCCACCATCTGCAGCTGATGACGTCACTTCCAGCATGGGTCTAATCTTATCTGTGTTTCAGACATTTCAGATTGTGCACAATTGTTTTGGGATGGTGGTTGTTAACCTTTCATGTATACTGTACCTCTGTCAAGAGTTTGAGGCCTTGTGTCTCATGAGGGTCTCAAAAATTCAAAATTATTTATTTCCAA
The DNA here is from genome assembly GCF_901001135.1 of Rhinatrema bivittatum. NCBI lineage: Eukaryota > Metazoa > Chordata > Amphibia > Gymnophiona > Rhinatrematidae > Rhinatrema > Rhinatrema bivittatum. The sequence continues at coordinate 5,012,891 of NC_042617.1, read as the reverse complement.
ACACTTAATATTGTGCCTTTTTCCAAAGATGATCTTAAGGCAGATTACAGTCAAATTGTAATTAATCTAAAAGTATAACAACTAACTTCAAGTTTACAGCAAATATGTATTTACAATTCAGTGTAATATTTAGATCAGTTTTTCAAATGGCAATTAACTGCCAAGTAATCAGCACACATACCAGATGCTAATGTTGCTGAATTAAAATTGTCTAATAGAAAGACATTGGTGCTGAGGTAGCTGGAGGGCAGAGTTATTGGGTTGCTTTGTCTCTTTCCTATAAATTGGTGCCAGTGTGGTGCTTGTGGGAGAAACATAGGGAGCAACAATTGAGGGGTGGGGGGGAGTACTGAAGGCTTCTTACACTGCTTATCCCTCTGTTTACAGATAAACAGACTCTGTACTCAGGTTAGAAGCATTTATTGGTATACAAAATAAGACAAAGTATGGGGAAAGAGGGACAAGTGACCTGACAGTCACTGCTAGAGCTCCTTCAGTTTTTTGCTTGCACATTAGTTGCTTATATAGAATATTTTTTTCCTTTTGTTTACCAGTCCCTCTTATCCCAACATCATGACAATTGGTTCTTTTCATCTTAGCCCACTATTATCTCCCCAACATTATATCTTTCATGTTCCCACAGGCTGTTATCTCTCTTTTATCTGAGTTTCAGCCCCAACTGGCATCAGTGATTTCGGCATTATTAGTCTCTCTTGTCTGGTTATCAGATCTCCCTGCTGGCATTGTTTCTTTTTCTGATATGGATCATGAGCCCCATAGCAGCAGTTCTGTACATGTACATTGTCTGCTAGAGCTGTCTCTTGCTCTGCAGATATACATTTCCCTCTTGACCCTTGCCCAGATGTAGACAGCAAGGGTCAAAAACATGCGAGGTGCAGTGGAGGTGAGTGACATAAGAGAGATCATCAAGGTGCTGAGAGAGAGAGAACATTATGGGCATCCAAAGAACAGTAGGAAAGATACATAATGCTATCACCACCCCAATTTAAACTAGAATCCCAGTTTTAGGTACATGTCTTCCGAAAATCTCAAGGGAAGGAGTACTCAAGCTTGTCTGGTTAGCTGAGAGAAGAAGAATATGATGGAAGATAAAGCAATACAGGAAATCACTTCATCTCTAAATCATGTAAAATTGGAGTACCGTATTTTTCGGATTATAAGGCGCACCGGATTATAAGGCGCATTATAAAAAAGCGCCTGCTAATGCGTCCCGGTTCATATATAAGCCGCACCGGATTATAATGCTGGAGCACAGAAGCTCTGCGGGGATCCTGCGCAAAGAGCTGTATGCAGTGGGTGGGCGGCCGCCCTGGGCGCCGGGTCTAAGGCTCTGCCTGCACGGCTCAGAGCCTTTTTTTAATCGGTTGCGCCCTTTAAACTATGGTACTTTTTTATTATCCCCCCAATGCCCCCGGGGGCAGATCGGCAAAGCGCTGATGCTCCTCCTCCTTCCTGCCTGTGCGTCCCCGGAAGTAAACGTTGCCGGAGCCACGTGGGCAGGAAGGAGGGGAAGCATCAGCGCATGCAGCGCTTTCAACCATCCATGTGGCCGGAGATGCCGACATCAAGCTGCGTTCCGCGGCAGCCAGAACCCGCCTCCTTGTTACTTGCGGCAGGGAGCTACGAGTCTTCATCCTTGTCTTCAGCGGCATGGAGCCGCCACCGCTGGGGCCTGTTCTGTGGCCTGGGTGGCCCCTGAAGGAGTCCTTGTGGCAGGGACGCAGCGGCCCGAGAAGAAGAAGAGGCCCGGTAGCAGGGCCACTGCAGAGCCCATCCTGCGGCGACCCGCAAAGAGGAGGCCTAGAGGTGAGTGAGAGCCTGTGCTTGAGCAACACAGCATGTGGGAGTGAGAGACTGAGTATGAATGATTGTATGAGACACAGCATATGACAGTGAGAGCCAGTGTGTGTGTGTGTGAGAGAGAGAAATGCATGTGAGAATGAGAACCTGTTTGTTTGAGGGAGAAGATGGAGAGAAAAACAGAAAAAAAAGACTATAAAAGGAGTGGCAGCAGAAAAATTCGTATATAAGGCGCACCGGATTATAAGGCGCACTTCCGATTTCTGAGAAAATCATAGGTTTTTATGTGCGCCTTATAGTCCAAAAAATATGGTACTCAAATTAGGGGGGGGCACAGCAACTGGCAAAAGGCGGGTAATCACCCGGTTTAAAGCATTTTTAATACATACTATGATTGTCCCCTGGTCTGACCACTTCCTCATTCAAACAACATATTACTTAAAAAAAACACCACCACCCATACAAGCACAAAAACAACCATTCACTTCAGAAAACCATGCACCAGGGATGACTTAATAGATGCCCTCTCCGATATTCTTAATATTCCTGAACATACCCAGATCAGTCCAGAAAAGTGGGTTGTGTATCCCTACCAGCAGGTGGAGTCAGAGAGCAAACACTTTGGGCACTGCCATATATACAAGAGCGCCACCTGCAGTCCCTCAGTATTTCTCTGACTCCAGCAGCTGGTAGAGATGCACACCTGCAGTCTTAGCTTTTCCTTTGAATTTTTTTAGTTTAGATAGAGTTTAGTACTTCCTGAGGTGTTAGGCACCTTCGTGGGCCATCCCTCAGTGGAAGCCGGGCGCCCGGGGGATTGGACATCCCTGGCAGGGGGTCACCTGTATCGGTCAGCGTGTGAAGACCAGGGGCTCCTGGTTTCTCACCCCTGTAACTGCTGCAGCGGCTCCCTCAACCCCTGCAGAAGCTTCTGACTCAGTAAAATTATTTTTTAAAAAAACTTAAGTCTAGCAACGCTGTGGTGGTCTTCTCCCCGCGCTCCGCGTGGCTGCACGCTTGAGGGGGATGGGTCCACGTGCCAAATCGCCGGCCTGCCACACACGGCCAAGCCCTGGATTCAGCCTCCTTGTGTTCGGCCTGCTCCCCGGGGCTGGAAGGCCCGTCAGATCTTGATGCCCTCTCCTGCGGGGAGGGATAGAATGAGTTGCACCTTGGATGTAGGGAGGAGGAGTCATAGAAACATAGAAATGACGGCAGAAGAAGACCAATCGGTCCATCCAGTCTGCCCAGCAAGCTTCACACTTCTTTTTTCTCATACTTATCTGTTTCTCTTGGCTCTTAGTAACCTTAGGTTCTATTTCCCTTTCACCCCCACTATTAATGTAGAGAGCAGTGATGGAGCTGCTTCCAAGTGAAATATTAAGTTTGATTAGTTGGGTAAGCGGCAGCATAGTTCTCTGCCGTTGAAGCAAAGAGCAATGCTGGATATGCATGAAGTATTAGTTTTTCTTCTCCCCTGCCGTTGAAGCAGGGAGCTATGCTGGATATGCATTGAAAGTGAAGTATGCCTTGAAAGTCACTATCATCAAATATTGAAAAGCCTAATAATTGGTAATTGATAAGCCTAATAATTGGTAATACCTATAGCCCATGAACCCATCCCTGTTTTTTGTTTTTTTTTGTTTGTTTGTTTGTTTTTTTTCTTTTTTTAATTGGGAGATGGCAGCCCTCCATCCTTCCTCTCCGTGAAGGTGGAACACCAACCACTGGCCACTGGCATCCCGCTCTGTGAATGCCTCTGTGGCTACTGCCGCTCCGTGCAGTGTTTTGCTGCCTGCTCTTTATACGCGTCCTCTAGACCTGATGGATCCACCACTCTCTCCGTGAAGAAATACTTCCTGACATTGGTTCTTAGTCTTCCTCCTTGGAGCCTCAGCTCGTGACCTCTGCTTCTGCGATTTTTTTCCGACGGAAAAGGTTTGTCGTTGTCTTTGAATCGTTAAAGTTTTTCAAGTATCTGAAAGTCTGAATCATATCACCCCTGCTCCTCCTTTCCTCCAGGGTGTACATATTTAGATTCTTCAATCTCTCCTCGTATGACATCGGATGAAGACCCTCCACCTTTCTGGTCGCCCTTCTCTGGACCGCTTCAATCTTGTCTCTGTCTCTTTGAAGATACGGTCTCCAGAACTGAACACAGTACTCCAGGTGAGGTCTCACCAAGGATCTGTACAAGGGGATAATCACTTCCCTTTTCTTACTCGATATGCCTCTCTCTATGCAGCCCAGCATTCTTCTGGCTTTTGCTATCGCCTTGTCGCATTGTTTCGCACACTTCATATCATTAGACACTATAACCCCAAGGTCTCTCTCTCCTGCTCCGTGCAGATCAGCCTTTCCCCCACCATCGAATACAGTTCATTCAGATTTCCACTCCCCATATGCATGACTTTGCACTTCTTGGCATTGAATCTCAGCTGCCATATCTTCGACCACTCTTCCAGTTTCCTTAAATCCCGTCTCATTCTCTCCACTCCTTCCGGCGTGTCCACTCTGTTGCAGATCTTAGTGTCGTCCGCAAAAAGACAAATCTTACCTTCTATCCCGTCCGCAATGTCGCTCACAAAGATATTGAACAGGACCGGTCCCAACACCGATACTTGCGGTACACCACTTAAAACCGCTCTCTCTTCAGAGAAAGTTCCATTTACCATCACACATTGTCTTCTGTCCGTCAACCAGTTTGCAATCCAGGTCACCAACTTGGCACTCACTCCTAAGCTTCTCGTTTCATTCACCAATCTCCTATGTGGAACCGTATCAAAAGCTTTGCTGAAATCTAAGTAGATGACATCGAGCACTCTTCCTCGATCCAATTCCTTGGTTACCCAGTCAAAAAAGTCAATCAGATTTGTCTGACAGAATCTTCCCCTGGTGAATCCATGCTGCCTCTGGTCCATCAATCCTCCGGACTGTAGATAGTTCACTATTCTCTCTTTCAACAGTGACTCCATTACTTTTCCCACCACCGAAGTGAGGCTAACCGGTCTGTAGTTACCAGCTTCCTCTCTGTTCCCACTCTTGTGAAGCGGAACCACCACCGCTCTTCTCCAATCACTCGGCACCACTCCTGTTTCTAGGGATCTATTAAACAGGTCACACATCGGACCCACCAGCACGTCTCTGAGCTCCCTCAGTATCCTTGGATGAATCCCATCAGGTCCCATGGCTTTGTCCACTTTCAGATTCTTTAGCTCTTCCCATACATTTTATACTGTAAAAGGGTTTTCGTCTGTTCCACTTCCTTCCAGTTTCTTGTTGTGTAGAGATGGTCCTTCTCCAGGGTCTTCTTTAGTGAACACAGAACTGAAGTATTCATTTAATATATCTGCCATTTCTTCGTCTTTCTCCACGCATTGATCATTTCCACCTTTCAATTTCACTATACCACTTTGAACTTTTCTCTTTTCACTGATGTATCTGAAAAATGTTTTGTTACCATTCTTTATCTCCTTGGCAATCCTCTCTTCCGCCTGACTTTTTTCCGACTTGATTAATTTCTTTGTCTCCCTCAGTTGAATCAAATATTGTTCTTTGTGCTCCTCCCTTTGGGATCTTTTATAATTCTTGAATGCTGTTCTTTTAGCCTTAATTTTGTCAGCCACCTCCTTTGAGAACCAGATAGGTTTGATTTTTCTTTTGCTTTTCTTTACACTTCTAACATATAGAGTAGTTGCCTTGGTAATTGCTCCTTTTAGTTTGGTCCACTGTTGTTCCACATCTCTCTCGTTCTCCCAGCCTTTTAGTTCTTCCTCTAGGTATTTCCCCATTTCTTCAAAGTCCGTGTTTTTGAACTGTAAAAGCCCGTTTTAGCCCCGGTGGGGGAGAGGCTGGCGATGTGGTACCCAAGGATGTCCCGGAGGGGGAAGGAGACCCAGAGGGATTCTCCCTTGAATTTATACTTCTCATGCATCGAGCCTTCCTAGTGAGGAAGCACTCGACTTTTAAGAGGCCTGGACTCCCGGATTAAGTCACGGCAACCCTGGCTAAGAGAGGTCAGGGTTATGAGCCTCAACAGCGCTCTATGGAGCGGCCTCGCCCGTTGGAGGCTGGCCCCCATGGGCCGCAGGACCCACCTTCGGGATCAGCATCGGGCCTGGACTTAGGGCCGGTCACGGGGACAGATCCGGATCCATTGCCTGACCAGGGAGTTGATACTGATGACACGGACGATCCCGATACCCCGCCTGCAGAGAGGGACGACCCTAGTGTGGTATGTCTCTTTAAACGAGACGAGCTGTGGCCCCTTATTCCCCAGGTCTTGGAGGTCCTGGGGCTTAAAGTTGCCCAGGAGGAATCGGATATTGAAGGTGTTAATCCAGTCCTCAATGGCATACGGGGCCCTACATCATCCTTCCCACTGCCTAAGAAAGTACGCAAACTGGTGACATGGGAGTGGGAGGCTTCGGACGCAGGACTAAAGGTGAGCAGAGCTATGGCGAAGCTGTACCCCCTGACGACAGATGTGTTATACCTTCTGAAGATTCCGAAGGTAGATGCCGCGGTCTCTGCGGTCACAAAGAAGACCACCATCCCGGTGATGGGGGCTACCGCCTTGAAGGACGTGCAGGACCGCAAATTGGAGATCAGTTGAAGCGGGCGTTTGAGGTGGCGGCTTTGAGTCTTCGGGCAGCGGTATGCGCTAGCCTTATGCAGAGGGCGTGCCTGTGCTGGGTCCAGGAATCGGGTTCTGGAACCGGCGGCAAGGGTGTGCTACATTCCGCACGCTTGGAGGCGGGCATTGCATACATTGCAGACGCACTGTATGATCTGGTGTGGACTTCGGCGAGAAGTATGGTGTTCATGGTGGCGGTGCGACGCTTTCTCTGGCTCAGGAATTGGGCTGCGGATTTATCTTCTAAGTCACAGCTTTGCGATCTGCCTTTCAAGGGCAGACTCCTTTTCGGGGAGAAGCTGGGGAAGCTCCTCGGTGAATCCAAGGGCCACCGGTTACCAGAGGATAGGAGGTCCTCAAAGAAGACTCTTCCATCGTGCTCTAGCTTTAGGGATTCTCGCCGCTATAGAGCCGGCAGATATTCCATTCCACCTGCTTCTAAACCAAATTCTGGATGCCAGCAGTCCTTTCGCGGAGGTCGCTACGAGCACCCATTTCGTCGTTGAAGCTGTCGGAGGCAGATTATCCAACTTTTACACGGAATGGGCAAGGATTACCTCAGACCGTTGGGTTCTAGAGGTAATCAAAGATGGTTACGCGCTAGAGTTCTCGCGTCTGGTTCGGGAAGTTTTTGTGGAGTCCCGGGTGTCCTCCCAAAACAAGGAAGAAGCGGTCCAGGAAACTCTACAACGACTTCTCGACCTCGGAACGATTGTCCCAATCCCGGAGGCACAGCAGGGATGAGGTTGGTACTCTGTGTACTTTGTGGTCCCCAAAAAAAAGGGCACGTTTCGTCCCATCTTAGACTTGCAGAAGGTAAACCGTTATCTTCGTGTTCCTCGTTTTCATATGGAGACACTGCGGACGGTGATGGCTGCAGTTCGCAAGCAGGAGTTCCTGGCATCCCTGGACCTCACGGAGGCGTATCTTCATATCCCAATCCGGCTGAGTCAGAGATTTCTGTGCTTCAAGGTCTTGGGTCAACACTTCTAATTTTGAGCCGTACTGTTTGGTCTTGCGACGGCTCCTCGCACGTTCACCAAGGTGATGGTGGTAGTAGCGGCCTTCCTACGAAAGGAAGGGATTTTAGTCCATCCTTTCTGGACGACTAGCTAATTTGCGCAAAGTCACAGGAGGACTGTGAGAGATCGGTGCACAGGGTCCTAATCACGTTGAGGTTGCTCGGATGGGTTATCAATGTGCAGAAGAATCACTTGGAACCCACCCAAGAGCTGGTTTACCTGGGAACTAGATTCGATACCTGTCGCAGATAGGTCTTTCTCGCGGAGGACCGGGTGACTAAGTTACAAGACCAGATTCACGCCCTTCTTCTTCGGGACAATCCCACGGTATGGCATCATCTCCAGGTCCTGGGTTCCATGGCGCCCACCTTGGATTTGGTTTCATGGGCGTTCACGCACTTGCGTCCATTTCAGCGTGCACTTTTGTCACAGTGGAGTCCGGTCTTGGAGCTGTTCCACCTGTCGATGCTGCTTCTTCCAGAGTCCAGAGCCAGTCTGTCATGGTGGCTTTCGCGCAGCAATCTGGATCGAGGGGTGGACTTGGATCCCCCAAATTGGATGATCATCTCTGGGTCTGGAAGCTGTTTGAGACATGGTGTCCCCAACGTTCCTGCGATCCTTTGCAGGTCAATGTTTCTAGGGTGCTGGACTTTCTGCAGCAGGGGCTCGCTAAGGAGTTAGCTTTCAATTCTCTTCGGGATCAGGCTGCAGTTCTTGGTGCATTGCGGGGCAAGTTTAACGGCTTCTCGCTTGCAATGCATCTGGATATAGCCCGATTTCTCAAGGGGGTCAAACATTTGCGGCCTCCTGTACGTTCTGTCTGTCCAGATTGGAGTTTCAATCTCGTGCTGCGTGTCCTCTGTGGCGCTCCCTTCAAACCTCTCTGCAGGGCTTCGCTGAAGGATCAGACTTTGAAGACTGTGTTTTTGGTGGCCATTTGCTCAGCTCGTTGGATCTCGGAGTTACAGGCTCTGTTGTGCTGTGATCCGTTTCTTCAGATTTCCGACGATGGGAGTGTCCTTGCGGACGGTACCAGCCTTCCTCCGTAAGGTGGTCTCGGCCTTTCACGTAAATCAGACAGTGGAGCTACCGGGATTCCTACGATGGTCTCGAGAAGCATCTCCTGACAGAGATCTTCATCTTTTGGACGTGCGGCGTGTCTTATTGTGCTATTTGGAAGTTACCAATGACTTCAGACGATCCGATCATTTGTTCATCCTCTTCCGGGGCCCAAAGAAGGGGGGGAAAGGCGTCTAAGGCGACTATATCGCGTTGGATTAAAGAAGCTATTTGTTCACCATACCTTGTCCAAGGACGCCAAGCTCCTTTGGGTCTCAGGGCTCATTCCACCAGAGCCCAAGCTACTTCCTGGGCAAAGTGTCAGCTACTGTCTCCTCAGGAAATATGCAGAGCGGCAGTGTGGTCCTCCTTGAACACTTTCGCTCAGCATTATCGTCTGGACATTAGGGCTACTGATGCCCTGTCCTTTGGTGAGAGTGTTCTGCGTGCGGGTCTTTCGGGTTCCCGCCCAGTGTAGGGTGGCTTGGGTACATCCCACTTTTCTGGACTGATCTGGGTATGTTCAGGAAATGAAAATTGGTTCTTACCTGCTAATTTTCATTCCTGTAATACCACAGATCAGTCCAGAGGCCCACCTTTTATCTCAGATACAGAAAGACTGTTTTAGCTAGACTGTGGCTATGTTTTTCTTGGAGCTCCGGTTTTTTGCAGACATGTTTGATGGAGCAGTTGTTATGGCAGTTGTTTCAGTTTATTGTTTTACTTGGGGTGAAGTGGTATACAGGGGTTTCTCGACCCTTCACCCCTTCCTATTGTTTTGGTGTGCTTGGGTACAGGCCAATACTGAGGGACTGCAGGTGGCACTCTTGTATATATGGCAGTGCCCAAAGTTTTGCTCTCTGACTCCACCTGCTGGTAGGGATACACAACCCACTTTTCTGGACTGATCTGTGGTATTACAGGAATGAAAATTAGCAGGTAAGAACCAATTTTCATATTTTGACCTAACTGATTCTGAATTTGCCCTCTCATCCTGGAATCACCTCACCAGCAATATCGCCAACAAGATCTGCCAGTTACTAACAAAAGAAATAAACCCTTCACCTAACTCAAAAAAAACCATGGTATACGCCCAAATTAAAAACTATGAAGCACAACCTAAGAATACAAGAAAAGAAATGGCGCAAAGAAACCTCCCCTACACAACTAGCAAAGTACAGAACTCTCCTACATATTTACTGTGAGAACTTACTAAAAACTAAAAGAGACTTCTATGCGCAAAGAATCCATAATCTATAATTTAACCCATGAGCTCTTTTCTCATTTGCCTCTGACTTAACCAAAACTTCACCCATACCCATGCCTAGTGAGGAAGCTAATACAAAATGCGAGGAACTAGCACAATACTTGCATGATAAAATATCTAAACTCACAACACGCTTTCCAACAACTACCGCACCCATCAAACCCCTCCCCAAAAACCTGAATACTAACTTAAACGCCTTCGAGTCCACCACCTCCACTGAATTAGAATCAATTCTAAAGAAAATGAGACCCTCCTTACATCCATCAGATATGATCCCCACCAAATTTATTTATTATTTTATTTTTAATTTTTATATACCGGAATTCCTGTATGCAATACAAATCAATCCGGTTTACAAGTAACGAAAAAGGTTGCCCTGGTCTGGGAGGTTAGACCGGGGTTATTTACATAGAACATTGAACAGTAACAATCAACCATTGAACATTATTACATTATTACAAGGAACATTGCAAGTAACTATAAATATTTAACAAATGACAAATAACCTTATTCGTGTTTTGAATAGTACGTGTGTGTTCACCTTTTTTACAAGGAACTTTAGTAGCGTTTATGGTCTGCAGTAAGTGGTTATATAAAGGTGCATGATGACTGTTAAATATACATGTGATTAAGCAAGTACAGGTATGAAATTAAGTGTCAATGTGTAAGTGACACCCTGCAATGGTTGGATCTGAAAGTCAGGAGGAGGTGTCTAGTTACACTCTGGGGGTTGGAACGCTTGCCTGAAGAGCCAGGTTTTTAACCTTTTTTTGAACTCTGTTAGATTTGATTCGAGTCGTAGGTCTGGTGGGAGCGCGTTCCATTGGTGAGGTCCCGCCGTGGAGAGTGCTCTTTTTCTTAGTGTTGATTTGGCAGAAGTTGCGACTAATGTGCCTTTGTAGGCGCTTCTGATGGGTCTGGAAGATAAGTGTGGACGAAGTTGAGTTTGTAGAGATATAGGTGCGACGTTATGAATTGCTTTATGAATGATGGTTAAGGTTTTATATAGGATTCTCTGTTTGATGGGTAGCCAGTGGAGGTTGCTCAAGATGGGGGTAATATGGTCTCTTCTATTAGTGTTAGTAAGGATTCTGGCTGCGGCATTTTGTACCATCTGTAGGGGTTTGATGCTGTTGGAGGGGAGGCCAAGTAAGATTGAGTTGCAGTAATCAAGTTTCGAAAAAATAATGGATTGAAGAACGAAGCGAAAGTCATTAAAGTGAAGAAGTGGCTTTAGTTTCTTTAGGACCTGTAGTTTAAAGAAGCAATCCCTGGTGGTTGTGTTTACAAATTTTTTTAGGTTAAGTTGGTTGTCAAGCCAAGCTCCTAGATTCCTGACGTCAGCGGAGAGCTCCATGTTTAAAGATGTGGTTTGTGCCAGGCTAGGTGGGTGGGTGTTCAGGTTGTGTGAAATAAGTAGCAACTCTGTTTTGCTGGAGTTTAGAATCAGGTTCAGGCTGGAGAGTAGTTGTTTAATTGGTTGAAGACAATTCTCCCAGTAGGCGAAGGTTTTTTGAATTGATTCTGTGATGGGGATGTTGATTTGGATGTCGTCTGCATAGAGGTAATGAGTAAGTTTGAGTTGTGATAGCAGATGGCAGAGGGGGAGGAGGTAAACGTTGAACAGGGTGGGAGAGAGGGATGAACCTTGAGGTACACCTTGGTCCGATAGGATGGGGTCAGATTCCTTGTTATTAATTCTGACCTTGTAAAATCTGTTTGATAGGAATGATTTGAACCAACTGAGAGCTGTGCCTTTTATTCCTATGTTTGATAGTTGTTCTAGGAGTTGTGAGTGATTTACCGTGTCGAACGCCGAGGATAGGTCTAATAGGACCAGTAAGAATGACTGTTTTTTCTCCAGGTTTACAAGTAGATTATCAGTGAGAGAAAGCAAAAGTGACTCAGTGCTTAGTGATTTACGAAAACCATATTGTGCCGGGAAAGGATGTTGTGCTCCTCGAGGTATTCGGAAAGTTGTTTATTTACGGCTTTTTCCATCAGTTTGGAGATCAGGGGCAGGTTTGCAATGGGTCTAAAGTTAGCTGGGTCCGTTAGTGATGCAGTTGGTTTTTTCAGTAGGGGTTTGATGATTGCAAGTTTTAGTTGCTTAGGAACTGTGCCCATGGCTAGAGAGGTATTGATGATTTCTGCAATAGGTTTTGCGACTGTGCTGGGGATGGCAGTGAGTAGATTAGTAGGGAGTGGGTCCGAGGGATGTGCAGACGGTTTAATTTTTTTAAGTAAATTTTCAATCTCCATGGCGGATATGGGCTCGAATGATTCTAGTCTAGAATTAAGAGTGGGTTGGTATGTGCTAAGAGGTGTTGGAAGAGTTTGATGGGTTGTATCCCTCCTGTCCATCCCCAACATAATATCTCAACCCATAGCTAATATCATTAACAGTTCTATCACCCTATCACCCTCGGAACCGTCCCCACCTCTCTTAAACAAGCCATCGTCAAGTCCTTACTAAAGAAACCCAAACTTGACCTATCAGATCTGGCCAACTACCGCCCCATATCCAATTTACCCTTCATAGCAAAAATTCTTGAAAAAAATGTTGACCTGCAACTAACCGAATATCTAGAGCAACACCACTTTCTTTTCCCATCTCAACACGGTTTCCGTAAACATTTCAGCACGGAGACACTCCTGACCTCCATTTCTGATTACCTCCTTAAAGGCCTTGATAAAGGCCATTCATACATTCTAGCCCTACTAGACATTTCCTCAGCTTTCGATACCATCAGCCACAACAATCTAATCGACTGACTCATTGAAATTGGAATCTCTGGAATCCCTCTTCGCTGGTTTAAATCCTACCTTAGCAATAGACATTTCAAAGTCAAAATAGGAAATAATCCAGGGCAATCAACATAACATGAGGTGTGCCACAAGGCTCCTCCCTCTCCTCCACACTTTTCAATATATACCTGCTGCCCCTCTGCCACCTCCTCTCAGATCTCGGTCTTCCGCACTTCGTATATGCTGATAACGTGCAAATCATTATACCCATCACTGACTCCCTACCCAAGGCCCTTAACACATGGGTCTCTGCCCTCTCTGCCATCAACAGTCTCCTTACTAATCTTAACCTAGCTCTTAACACCAATAAAACAGAACACATGATTATTGCACCCCAACACAACACCACACCATCATTCCCTCACCTTCCAACACTCTCCCGTCCAACATCTCATTCTCTCAGCACGTACAGGACTTAGGTGTCACGCTTGACACACAACTTAATCTAAAAAAATGTATCAACTCCACACTCAAAGATGGCTATTTCAAACTTCACACACTAAAAAAGCTAAAACCCCTTCTGCACCTCAACGACTTCTGCTCAGTACTACAGTCTATCATTCTCTCCAAAATTGATTACGCCAACGCCATCCTCCCTGGCCTGCCCAAAAACACCATCGCCCCTCTCCAAATTCTTCAAAATATCGCCACATGCATTCTAACTGGCACCCGCAAAAAAGAGCATATTACCCCAATTCTCAAACAACTTCACTGGCTCCCAATCTCCTCCCGAATCCAATTTAAGACAATCTCCCTCATACACAAGTCCCTTCACAACCCAAGTATGCTCTGGTTTGACGCCCTTCAGTTTCACACCACCACTAGACCCACCAGATCGCATTACTAGGCAACACTACACACACCTTCACCCAAACTCACCCACCTCACCTCCACTAAAGAATGCTCACTATCGCAGGACCTGCATTATGGAACACCATGCCAACTGATTTATGCCAAGAACTTTGTCCAAAAAAATTCAAACAAAAACTCAAAAATTGGCTGTTCAAGCAGGCCTTTACTTGTCTCTACCTAACAACTTCTCACATACTTTTGTACCTCTTGATAATATTGCATTCCTGTTATTTCTGTTCTACGTTGACCACATTCTTAATAGCTTTTTCTTTTATTCAGATCTTAACGCACTTTATTGTAAATATCCTAACGCATTTTATTGTAAATATTCTGGAATCCCCCCTACTCTTATCTCATCTCTTCAATTTTCTATATGCAGTGTATATCTCCACCTTCCACCTGTAAATATTCTGGTATCCCCCTACTCTTATCTCATCTCTTCAGTTTTTTATATGCAGTGTATATCTCCACCTCCTTTCTATCTCTACCTTTCCCTCCCATCTGTTCATTTTTGGTAAATTCCCGATACCGTTTTGTTACTTGATTTTGTTTCTCGACTGTAATTTTATTGTAAAGCCCGTTGCTGATTTTTGTTACCTAGAAACCGATGTGATGTGATGTTCCCAACAAATGTTGGTCTATAAAAACATTAAATAAATAAATAAAAATAAATAAATGATTAAAACTAATGCCCTATGGCAAGATATGAGAATATTTGTACCCCAACCTTGTATTTGTTCCCAAAGTGAAAGGGGAGAGCTTATGCCTCTCGGGTTCAGCTTATCAATCAGAGGGTAAATTATAATTTTCGCGTAAATGCTTATTCACTGTACGTACCCGGATCAGTCCAGACTGTGGGTTGAGCCTCCTTTCCAGCAGGTGGAGACAGACTAAAACTGAAAGGATATCCTATATGAGGACAGAGCCAATCCTGTAACTCTTCAGTATTTGTCTGTCTCCAGCAGGTGTAACAGGTCACCCTTCGGTTCCCTGTTTTAGGCTTCCGGATCAAGCAAGTACTTCTTAGGAATCTTCCTTCTGTAAGAATAATAAATTCCTAGAAACAGGTTTCCTTTTTTTCTGTGTAGGAGACAGTGCCGTCTCCTAGCTCTTGCCGGACTCAGGGGGGCTCTGCCCCTTGTGCACTGCATAGCCTGAGTCCGTGTCCGCTTCCAGGTGTGGGGGACTGAGTCTGGTAGTCCAGGTCTCGTCTCCCCCTCCTCTGGCTGCCGAGAGGGTTTAGAACCCGACTGCTAAGCTCAGTCTGAAAATAAATAAATAAATAAATTGTCAACTTTTAAATTTTGGATTTAAGTTAAAGGTATTCCCCTACCGTTAACTTACCTGCAGCAGTAGACCAATATTTTTTCCTTTTTTTTCTGGTCTCAGGAGGCCTTGAACCAGCATCCAGACAGGCAGGAGTCAGCAGGTTCCCCCCCAGCTTCACTCTGGGCCTGCAGGCTGTCACTCAAACTTTTTTTTCAGATTTTTTTTTCTTCAGAGTGGCTGTCCTATGCCGCGGCAGGCAGCCTGCTTCTCTTGTGGGCAGCCCTCTTCGCGATTTTTGCAAGAGGGCCTTTGCTCTGCTTGCCTGCCAGGTGGGGAAGGTCCCTCCTCGGCAGGGCAAGCAAATTTAGCCCAGGGATTGAATCCCCCAGGCATGGCCAAGGCCGTTCCCGGGTCTGCAAAGCCCGGGAACAGCGGCCATCTTGGATTTTTCAGCAGCTCCGTTTTCAGAGCTGCCTGGTGCTGGGTGTCCGAATATTTTAGAAATACCCCCTGATTTGAGCCCCGTGGGCCCCCAGGAGAGGGGGTTCCCTGACCCCCCTCCCCCCCCCTCCCAGAAAATCCAGGGCCCGTTTTTCAGCAGAATTCATCCTCCTCATGCACAAATCATATTTAGCTAGCCTGCAGGAGGAGGAAGAAGGCCCCCCCCCGCCAAAAATTACTCGCTCTGCGCCGTTGACTGCTGGCCCGGTTGTTGAGCCCCAGGGGCCGGTGCGGGTGGTCCGGGGTGCCCCCCTCCCCAACCCCCAGGTGGATCCAGTGCTTCCGGACCCCGCCGCTACCCCAGATCCAGAAAGTACCCTTCCCCTAGAAGGGGACGACCCAAGAGTCCTTCGCTTGTTCCGCAAGGAGGAGTTGGAGCCCCTCATCCCCTTTGTCCTTCAGGAATTGGGGTTCGAGGGGCCCACTGCGGATAACCTGATGGCCTCCTTGCCCAAGGACATGGACCCGGTCCTGGTGGGTCTCAAGGCTCCGGCTACCGCCTTTCCCTTCCATCCCATGCTCAAGCTGCTGCTCCTACGGGAATGGGAGGTTCCCGAGGCGGCACTCCGGGTGGGGCGTGCCATAGACAAGCTCTATCCCCTCCTGGAGGAATGCTTGGAAATTTTAAAGAATTCCTCCGTGGACTCCTATGTTTCGGCGGTCACCAAGCATACCACGATCCTGGTAGAGGGATCAACAGCACTCAAGGACGGACAGGATCGTAAGCTGGAGGCTCACATGAAACACATCTTCGAAGTCTTGGCTCTCAGAGTCCGGGTGACTTGCTGCGGCAGTCTCATGCTGCGGGCAGGCCTCAGGTGGGTTCAACAATTACTCTGCACCCAGGACCTCCCGCCGGCCGAGGCGGAGCAGGCTGAGCGTCTGGAAGCCATAATCGCTTACGGGGCAGACGCACTCTACGATCTTGTTCGCGTTCAGGCGAAGGCAATGGCTTCGGCGGTGTCCGCCCGGAGACTCCTCTGGCTACGCAATTGTTCGGCTGACCAGTCCTCCAAAGCCTGGTTAGGCACGTTGCCTTTCAAAGGTAAGCTGCTCTTTGGTGAGGACCTTGAGAAGCTTATGGACTCCTTAGGGGAAAACAAGGTCCATAAGCTCCTGGAGGACCGTCCTAAACCATCCCGGTCCTACACACCCTCTCGTCCTCGCTTCCGGGGCCAGCGTCGTTATACTCCACGCGGGCGGGGTGGTTCCTCGAGGGGTTATTCTTCCCGATCTCAGTCTTGGTCGCAGCCCTTTCGTGAGGGCCAGCCCGCACGCTCCACCCCCAAGCCTGCTACACAATGAAGGTCAGCTGACTCGTTCCTCGGTCCCTTCCCTAGGCGGCCGCCTCTCCTTGTTTTTCGAGGAATGGGTCAAAATCACGTCGGATCAGTGGGTCCTTGACATTATCAGAGACGGGTACGCCTTCGAAATTGTCCGCGATCTTCCGGATCTTTTTCTCTTTTCTCCATGCGGGCGGTCCAAGAGGGACGCGGTGGAACAAACCCTCACCAGAGTCCTGGATCTGGGCGCGGTGGTCCCGGTCCCGGAGAGGGAGCTTGGCGCCAGCCAGTATTCTATTTACTTCGTCGTTCCCAAGAAAGGCGGGTCCTATCGCCCGATACTGGACCTCAAGAGGGTCAATCGGGCCCTCAAAGTTCCTCATTTCTGCATGGAAACCCTGCGAGCGGTCATCACAGCGGTTCGCCCCGGAGTGTTTCTCGCTTCACTCGATCTTGCAGAGGCGTTCTTCCATATTCCGATTCACCGCGATTACCAGAAGTATCTCCGCTTCCATGTTCTCAACCAGGGCTTCCAGTTTCAGGCGCTTCCTTTCGGTCTCGCGACCGCGCCTCTCACCTTCACCAACATCATGGTGGTAGTCGCGGCGGCTCTTCGCTTGGAAGGAATCCTTGTTCATCCCTACCTGGACGACTGGCTCATCAGGGCCAAGACTGGGGCTTCCTGCCAACAGGCGGTGGATCGCGTATTATCTCTGCTTTCTTCCTTCGGGTGGATAGTGAACTTCTCCAAGAGCAACCTTCAGCCCTCCCAGGAGTTAGAGTTCCTGGGAGCCCACTTCGATACCTGAGTAGGCAAGGTCTTCTTACCGCGTGCGCGCGCTCTCAAGCTGATCGAGCAGATCCAGAGTCTGATTGCGCTACCTTCCCCGACGGCCTGGGACTACTTGCAGGTTTTGGGATTCATGGCTTCCACCATCGACCTCGTTCCCTGGGTCTTTGCTCATATGCGTCTGTTACAGAAAGCTTTGCTATCCCATTGGCAGCTGGTGTCGGAACAGTTTCACCTGGTCCTTCTGTTCTTGGACTCTTGCAGTGGTGGCTGTCGCTCCCTCATCTCCTCCAAGGGATGCCTCTCCAAGAGCCATAGTGGATGATAGTAACCACGGACGCCAGTCAGTCGGGCTGGGGTGCGGTTTGTCTCTCCCAGTCCATCCAGGGAACCGGGTCACCGACTCAGTCTCGCTGGCACATCAATCGGTTGGAGACCCTGGCGGTGCGCCTGGCCCTTCAGGAGTTCCTCCCCCTGCTCTGAGGCAAGGCGGTAAGAGTCCTGTCCGACAACTCTACCACAGTGGCTTACATCAATCGCCAAGGGGGCACTTGCAGTTCCCTGGTGGCCCTGGAAGCCAGCCGTCTCTTCACATGGGCGGAATGGCATCTGCAGTGCCTGGCGGCCTCCCACATCGCGGGCAAGGAAAATGTCCAAGCCGATTTCCTCAGCCGTCAATCGCTCAATCCGGGGGAGTGGGAACTCTCTGATGCGGCCATGGCTCTGATAGTGGGCAAGTGGGGTCCCCCCCACCTAGACCTCATGGCGACCCTGTGCAACTCCAAGGCCAATTGGTACTTCAGCCGCTGGAGGGAGCACGGCTCAGAGGGCGTGGATGCTTTGGCTCTTCCTTGGCCAGCGGACGTCCTCCTGTACATATTCCCCCCCGTGGCCCCTGGTGGGAAAAGTTCTCAGAAGAATCGAACTCCACCGGGGACCAGTGGTTCTGGTAGCACCCGAGTGGCCGCGAAGACCGTGGTTCGCAGATATCATCAACCTGGCGATGGACAGACCTCTCCGACTCTGTCATCTGCCTCGTCTACTTCGACAGGGGCCTGTATTTTTCGACCAGGCCGATCGCTTCTGTCTAGCGGCTTGGCTTTTGAACAGTGACGCCTGAGGCGTAAGGGCTATAAGGAGGAGGTCATCTCCACCTTGCTACGGGCTCGGAAGCAGTCGACTTCCCTGGCCTACGTGCGTATCTGGAAGGTTTTTGAGTCTGTTTGTGCGGAATCGGGTATCCCAGCATGCTCCGCCCCGGTCTCTGTGGTTCTTTCTTTTCTTCAGGAGGGTCTTTCCAAGGGCCTCTCCTACAGTTCTCTGTGCGTACAAGTCTCCATGCTCGGCTCTCTCCTGGGTCGGGTGGAAGGTCATTCCCTAGCGGGCCACCCGGACGTGATTCAGTTTCTGAAGGGCGTTAAGCATTTCCGCCCCCCTTCTCGTGCCACTTGCCCGTCGTGGAGTCTTAATCTGGTCCTTCGAGCTCTCTGTGCGGCTCCGTTCGAACCTCTTCGCCACGCTACGCTAAAAGACCTTACGCTAAAGACTGTCTTTCTGGGAGCAGATTCTCCCACCTCCTCTTTCTCCTCAGCCAGGGTTTCCTGGAGGGAGCGAACCTTTACAGCCTCTCTCACCTGCAGCGGAGGATAGCCCCGAGGGGGCTTCTGACTCCTCCTCCTCTTCCTCCTTCTCCTCGGAGTTTATTTTATTTCTCCACAAGGCTTTTAAAGCCAGGAGGGAAGGGAAGCTGCAGGCTGGGGGTAAAACTTCCTCTAGTGGTCTTAGACCGCTTTCGAGAAAGAGACTTAAGTCTAAGGGAGTGTCTGGATCCTCCAAAGCTAAGCGCCCTTTGCGTACAGGGGCTCATCAGACCGATACTGATTCTGCGGGTCAGGATATGGACCCAAGGGACCAGGACCCGCAGGGTAAGCCTCCGATGGGGGTGGATAACAGACCCTGATCAACATCCACAGGATCCAGCACGAGGCTCTCACATTGTGGAAGGAGATGACACTAAGGTGGTCTGTCTGTTTAGGAGGGAGGAGTTGGCTCCACTTATCCCTGCCATACTCGGAGAGTTAGGCATAGATGGGCTGCCAGAGGAGTCCAGGCTAGGGGCCATGGACCCAGTGTTGTTAGGTCTGAGGGGCCCGGCTACTTCCTTTCCTTTTCATTTTTCTGCTACGGACTTGCTATATAGAGAATGGGATACCCCGGATCGGGGATTGAAAGATAGCAAGGCTATGGATAAGCTATATCCTCTTCCGGAGGAAGCAATTGATATACTGCGGGTGCCCAAGGTGAACGCGGCGGTGTCCGCAGTCACCAAAAAAGACCACAATCCCGGTTACGGGTGCTACAGCCCTGAAGGACCTGCAAGATAGAAAGTTGAGGCTGCAGCTCAAGAAAATTTTTGAAGTCTCGGCACTGGGAGTGCGGGCAGCTTTGTGCAGCAATTTTACCTTATGAGCGGGCCTTCGCTGGGTTCAGTCTTCAAGAGATATTTAGAAGATATGGAAAATGTCAAAGTTTTGGAATGATCAATATCACTTGTTTTCAACATTTATTATTTTCCTCCTTATAAAAAAAAAAAAAAGATGTAGAAGTAGAATGTCAATGAGAATCATCTCCTATTCTTGATCAGGCATTGAATGTCACTGTCTTGTTAGAGACTTCAGAAAGTATCTTGGCTAGGAATTCAACCCTGTTAGTATCTTTGGCAATGGAACAAAAGCCTGGCTTTTAAAAGTCTTATTTCAAACATCATGGGGAAATTTTTCTGCAGCACAGAGTTATGGTTTTTCATGATATAGGGCCTCATTTTCTAAAGTATTGCAGGCGTGCGATACTTTAGGGAATGAGGGGCGGGGGGCCGAAACGTGGGGCGGGCCTGCGCTAGCCGGCAGCGGTCGCACCATTGCGGTGCGATCGCTGCCAGTTTCGCACCCAATAGCGCCACCATAGAAGATGTAGCTATTGAGCACGAACTCAGACGCGAAAAGGGCCTTACCTTTTCATTGTCCGCGGCGTCTTCGCGGAGTCGGCCCCGGTGACGCCCTGACTCCTCCTCTTCCGGGGCCGACTCCGCCCCCATTTTGGTATCGCACGCGATAAGGGACTTTTCATTGTGGATATCCTCTAAACCCAACTGAGTATAGGGTGGCTGGGACAGGTTTGAGACTGCCTTGTTTAGCTATTTTCCATCACTTTCACTTTAATCTGCCCTTTCTTCCTTTGCTTTGAAATTTCAAGATACTTGGGTTGTCTTTTTTGCTTATCTAAGGAAAGAAAAGTCAGCTTTCAGAGCAAAGTATACTTGACAGGTGCACATGTTCATTCTTACACCTGTGTATTCACACTTACATTCACATACATACTGGTGCACTTATATTTACTTACAGTTGCATGCACATACTTCACACACTCACTTACACACAGACCTGCATTTACTCTTACCTGCATATCAGCATTTATGCACACACATGCTTGCAGCTTTGTCATATAATTTGTGTTTACCTTATATGGTGCCAAGGTTCCTTTGTGTGCTTTTGGTTTTCTAGGTAGTGCTTCATGTTCAGGAAGGTGTTGAAGTTTACTATCAAGATTACCCAGATATGCAAGTAACCACATTACCTCCCCAACCTCTTTCCTCCAGAACTGTAGAGTTGCCAGACAGCTGGCAGTGAGCCTGCGAATGCAGGGGGATAAGAGAGGAAGCAGCATGTCCCGCTGCTGTGCAATGCCATGCTACGAGGCCCAGAAGATCAGTAATGATGCCTATATTCTCATCAAAAATTTCAACAGTGCTGGTGCCCACCAAGCTGCGTGGTGAGTTCTCATGTGATTCTGTTGTCATCAGAAATACTTTTAAACCTTTACATAACTTTTACATCATGAATGCAGAGTTGATATGAGCTGGAAATTTAATCAGCTTGTTTTAGCAGGATACCTGGTGAGCCAGGAGAGTTGAGTTGGCCACCTAATCTAAATCCAGCCTTCCTACATCCATGCTTGCTGGGAATCAACAGTTCCAGAATATGATAGAAAAATCTTAATAAATGCAAACATTGTTTTGACTATTGTAGTCCAAATGTCTAAAGAACTGTTGTCAGTTTGAGTACTGAATTGCCTTCTAGTGGCAGGGGATCTTGCCAAGCACTGCAGCAATTTTAGATAGTAACATAGTAATTAAAGCAGAAAAGAACCAAATGGAACATCCAGTCTGCCCAGCAAGCTTCTACTGTACTGTATAGGTCTCCACCAGAAGATCTGTCTTTCATTAATTTCATCAAGGAAATGTCTGAAACCATTCCCTTTCAACTTCAGACAGAAGAGGACTCTAGGCACAAGATGCTGGAAGTACTCTAGTTTCCTGATGCTCCTAAGGAGATAATGTCTATACCTATTCATGAAATCCTGATTGACTTCCTCAAGAGAAACTGGGAACACCAAGGTTCAGTCCCACCTGTCAATCGTAAGACAGATACAACTTACCTCGTACAATCAGCTCCAGGATTTCAAAAGTCTCAGCTGGATCATCACTCTCTGGTGGTTGAATCAGCCCAGAAAAAGGCACAACATTCAAAACCTCATTCCTCCATACCTCCAGGGAAGGAACAAAAATCCCTGGATGCTTTTGGTAGACGTGTCTTCCACGGCTCAATGCTTATATCTCACATTGCCTTTTACCAGTTATACATGACACAGTATAACAGAGACCTTTTTAAGAAGATCCAGGACTTTTCTGAAACTTTACCAGAGCAACTCCAAAGTCAGCTTTATCCTCTGGCTCAAAATGTTCTGGATGCTGGAAAACACGAGGTACGCGCTGCATATGATATTTTTGACACTGCCTCTAGAGTGTCTGCAGTGGGTATTAGTACAAGGAGATGGGCCTGGCTCAAATCCTCAGTCTTAAGACCAGAAGTGCAAGACAGGTTAGCTGATCTACCCTGTGTAGGCAATAATCTCTTCGGTGAAAAAATTCGAGAGACTGTGGCGCAGCTGAAGGACCATCATGAAATGCTCCGCCAGCTTTCTTCTGTGCCGTCTGAGTTTCCATCCGCCCCCAAAGAGAACTTTCAGGCGTGACTCTAAGAGGCCGGCTTCTAGAGGTCATCTTCCAGACCTTACCAAAAAGGTCAGTCTAGACAGTCTCAGCCTCAAAAGTCTCAGCCAGCCTCTCAGCCTGGGCCAGCGTCAGGGTTTTGACTCCTTCCTAGAGTGTAAGCCAAATTCCTCTTCCATCCATACCGGTCGACTGTCGGCTCTGCCACTTCAACAACATTTGGCATACAGTCACCACAGACCAGTGGGTGCTTGCGGTAGTCACTCAGGGTTACCATCTAAATTTCCTGACTGTTCCACCGGACTCCCCACCTCGGCTGACGTGGAGGACTTTCGACCACTCTCTCTTGCTCGAGCAGGAGGTCGCAAACCTCCTCAAAATCCGAGCAATAGAACCAGTGCCCCCCTCCCAACAGGGGCAAGGGTTCTACTCCCGGTATTTTCTGATACCAAAAAAGTCAGGTGGTGTACATCCAATACTGGACCTTCGTGCCCTAAACAAATTTTTACAGAAAGAAAAATTCAAAATGGTAACCTTGGGCTCTCTACTTCCTTTTCTACAAAGAGGAGATTGGCTATGCTCTCTAGATCTCCAAGACACATATCTTACACACACATCTCCATAACTCTTCTTCACAAATTCCTGCGATTCCTGGTCAGCCCTCGTTACTTCCAGTAACGTGTGCTACCATTCGGCCTAGTGTCCACTCCACGAGTATTCACCAAGTGCCTGGTGGTGGTCGCAGCCTCTCTCAGAAATCAGGGAGTGCATGTCTACCCTTATCTCGACGATTGGTTGATAAGGGCTCTGACTCAGCAAGATGCATTAACCTCCCTGCGTCTCACTATCAACACCCTGATCTCCTTAGGGTTTCTAATCAACTATCCAAAATCCAAGATAGTTCCATCTCAAACCTTAACCTTTATAGGGGCCGTCCTAAACACACTACAGGTGAAAGCCTTCCTCCCCCAGGATCACGCTTTCACCATAAAATCTCTGGCGCATCACATGCAAACTCGAGCATCTTCAACTGCTCGTCATTTCCTCACACTGCTGGGTCACATGGCGTCCTCTGTGTATGTCACTCCAATGACTCTTCTTGCCATGAGAGTCATGCAGTGGACCCTAAAATCCCAGTGGATTCAAGCTTGTCAGCCAATGTCCAGCATTGTCCAGGTTACCAAACAGCTCCGTCTGTCCCTAGCTTGGTGGATGCACCACTCCAATATCATTCTCTAATTCTCAGTGGAGAACAGGATTTGGTGAGAGAGGTAACTGTGGTGGGGCCGCTTGGCAATAGTGATCATAATATGATCAAATTTGATTTAATGATTGGAAGGGGGACAGTAAGCAAATCCACGGCTCTCGTGCTAAACTTTCAAAAGGGAAACTTTGATAAAATGAGAAAAATAGAAAAAAACTGAAAGGAGCAGCTACAAAAGTAAAAAATGTGCAAGAGGCGTGGTCATTCTTAAAAAATACCATCCTAGAAGCACAATCCAGATGTATTCCACACATTAAGGTGGAAAGAAGGCAAAACGATTACCAGCATAGTTAAAAGGGGAGGTGAAAGAAGCTATTTTAACCAAAAGATCTTCATTCAAAAATTGGAAGAAGGATCCAACAGAAGAAAATAGGATAATGCATAAACGTTGGCAAGTTAAATGTAAGACATTGATAAGACAGGCTAAGAGAGAATTTGAAAAGAAGTTGGCCGTAGAGGCAAAAACTCACAGTAAAAACTTTTTAAAATATATCCGAAGCAGAAAGCCTGTGAGGGAGTCAGTTGGACCATTAGATGATTGAAGGGTTAAAGGGGCACTTAGAGAAGATAAGGCCATCGTGGAAAGATTAAATAATTTCTTTTCTTGGTGTTTACTGAAGAGGATGTTGGGGAGGTACCCATGCTGGAGAAGGTTTTCATGGGTAATGATTCAGATGGACTGAACCAAATCACGGTAAACCTAGAAGATGTGGTAGACCTGATCGACAAACTGAAGAGTAGTAAATCACCTGGACCGGATGGTATACACCCCAGAATTCTGAAGGAACTAAAAAATGAAATTTCAGACCTATTAGTAAAAATTTGTAACCTGTCATTAAAATCATCCATTGTACATGAAGACTGGAGGATAGCTAATGTAACTCATTCAAGGCCTTCCATTTCAGTCTCCAGAACCTCAAATTGTCTTAAAAACAGACACATCCAACCCAGGGTGGAGTGCACATGTGGACGACCTGCAGACTCAAGGAACCTGGTCTCCAGAGGAAGCCAGACACCAGATAAATTTCCTGGAGCTACGGGCGATCAGATATGCCCTCAAGGCCTTTCAGGACTGCCTATCAAACAAAGCCATCCTGATTCAAACAGACAATCAGGTTGCAATGTGGTACATCAAAAAACAAAGGGAAACGGGCTCCTACCTACTGTGTCAGGAAGCTGCATAGATATGGGCATGGGCCCTTTCCCGCTCAATGTACCTCAAAGCAACCTACTTGCCGGGAGTGGACAATCTCTTGGCAGACAAGCTGAGTCGCACTTTCCATCCGCATGAGTGGTCTTTCAACCCCACGGTAGCAGACTCAATATTCCAACATTGGGTCTACCCTCGCATAGACCTCTTTGCATCGGTCCACAACCACAAAGTAGACAACTTCTGCTCTCTCATTCGCAGTCACCACTCGCAACCAAGAGATGCCTTTGCCATCTTCTGGGCCAGCGGTCTCCTTTATGCGTACCCTCCACTTCCTCTCATCTCAAAGACGCTCGTGAAGCTACGGAAGGACAAGGGCTTAATGATTCTGATAGCTCCCCACTGGCCACGCCAGGTATGGTTTCCAATCCTCCAGGATCTATCAATACACCGGCACATTCCCCTGGGGAAGGATCAGAACGACGGGTACTTGCGCCACCCCATCCTTCAGGCACTGTCTCTGAAGGCCTGGATGTTGAAAGGTTAATACTCCAACCTCTTAACCTTTCAGAGTCTGTATCCCGAGTCCTGGTGGCTTCAGGAAAGCCCTCAACAAGAAGGTCTTATTGCTCTAAATGGAAGAGGTTTACGGTCTGGTGCACTTCCATGTCCATAGACCCCTTCACTTGTTCCACTGCGAGGTTCCTGGACTATCTCTGGCACCTATCAGAGGTATGCCTAAAAACGTCCTCTATCTGGGTGCATGTCAGTGCAGGGTCTGCGTACCATAAGGGTATAGGAAATGTCTCCATTTCGACACAACCCTTAGTATCACGCTTCACGAGAGGCTTGCTCCATTTAAATCCTCCACTGCACCCTCCGGCCCCTACTTGGGACCTTAACGTAGTGTTGGGATGGCTTATGCAACCTCCGTTTGAGCCTCTCCACTCCTGTAATCTCCGTTACCTCACCTGGAAGGTAGTTTTTCTTCTTGCAATCACATCCACTCGCAGAGTTAGTGAATTACAGGCATTAGTTACCTATCTGCCTTACACTAAAATTCTGCATGACACCCACCCTAAATTTTTACCAAAGGTAGTATCGAAATTTCACATTAATCAATCCATCATCCTACCTACATTTTTTCCCAGGCTCCATTCCAATCCAGGAGAACAGGCTCTTCTATCTAGACCGCACGTCAACCCACAGCCCACATCCAGGCCTTCAGAGAAAGGCTGGCGGACTGTATCTCTTTTTGCTACCAGCAAGCAGGCATTCCACTCCAAAACCGTGTGAAAGCACACACTATAAGGGCCATGACGACATCAGTAGCGCACCTTCGTTCGGTGCCGTTTGCTGACATCTGTAAGGCTGCTACCTGGAGTTCTCTCCATACATTTGCAGCCCATTATTGCTTAGATAAGGCTGGCAGACAAGATTCCATCTTCAGCCAGTCTGTTCTACTCAACTTATTTTCAGTTTTTCTTACCAACATCCTTCCACCGACCCGTTAAGGTTCAGGATGCAACTCTGCTTTCTCCTTTTTTATTTTCAACAAGCATAGATAATCACTTTTTGGCATATTTTTATATTTGCATTGCTAATCATGTCAGAACATCTTTCCTCTGTAACATTTAACCTTCTTTATCTTTTCTTCTTGTCCCAGACTTCTGATGTTAAAACTTTCCTGCATAGCTATAAGAAATCAAACATGGTAAATATATTCTACTAATTGCTAGTCTCTACGTTGCACAATCACTGACCTGTGGCCTACTTCTTATACCTAACACTCAGGTCAATCCAGTAAGAAGCGGTAAGGAGAGCTGCGTTAGTGCCGGGCGCACCAGTGGTTGCCGCACGCACAGTCCAGCTCACCTACCGCTCGATCCTGTATGTAAATAGCTTGCAAATGCAAGCTGCGTCTAAGAAGCGTCCGTGAAGCGTTAGGCCCACGCAACCCATTTTACTGTATAGAGCGCTATACAGCGCCTATACAGTAACCTGGGTGCGCGGGCCTAACGCTTCACGGACACGCTGGTATCTGTCATTTCAAATGACATTTGAAATGACAGGTACTAGGAAGTGGACGGTTCTCCTACGCTCACCTGCGCTGGCCGCGTCAATGGATGCTGGTCTCCGGGGCAGCCCCAGTCCTCTTCCCCCCTCCTCCCGAAGCAACGAAAGCAGAAAAAATCTAAAAAGCGAAAAAAAAAAGTAGCAACGAAGTGGACGGTCGGGATGGCCAGTCCTCTCTCCCCTCCTCCCGAAGCAAGGCTGCTTTACTTTACTGGATTGACCTGACACGCTTTGAAGCTTTCCCGTATTTTTTCTTCCCCTCCCTCCACTTTCTTCCAGCACTTTGCCTGTTTTCTTTTGGGGGACTCTCGTTTTCACCACTTCAATTCCCTGCTCCCCCCAGCAGCTAAGGCCTCCTCCCTCCTCACAGTCCCATGTGTAAAGCAATGACTAACTTTTTTTTTCGCAGCCGCTCGAGATTGCCAGTCCTCTCTCCCCACCTCCCGGAGCAAGGCGCAAAAAGCAACCTTGCTCCGGGAGGAGGGGAGAGAGGACTGGCAGTGTAAAGCAACGACTTACTTTTTCGCAGCCCTCCTCCGAAGAAGGACATCGGCTCCCCTGTCTCCCGGCGAAGATGGATGCCTGCACGGGCGAAAGCGGCCCCTGTGCGTGCAATTGGGCCGCTCAAGACGTGACGTCACATGCCGTGACGCCAAACGTCGTGACGTCACGCCTTGAGCGGCCCAATTGCACGCAAAGGGGCCGCTTTCGCCCATGCAGGCATCCATCTTCACCGGGAGGCAGGGGAGCCGATGTCCGTCTTCGGAGGAGGGCTGCGAAAAAGTAAGTCGTTGCTTTACACTGCCAGTCCTCTCTCCTCTCCTGCTTCGGGAGGAGGGGAGAGAGGACTGGCAATCTCGAGCGGCTGCGAAAAAAAAAGTTAGTCATTGCTTTACACATGGGACTGTGAGGAGGGAGGAGGCCTTAGCTGCTGGGGGGAGCAGGGAATTGAAGTGGTGAAAACGAGAGTTCCCAAAAGAAAACAGGCAAAGTGCTGGAAGAAAGTGGAGGGAGGGGAAGAAAAAATACGGGAAAGCTTCAAAGCGTGTCAGGTCAATCCAGTAAAGTAAAGCAGCCTTGCTTCGGGAGGAGGGGAGAGAGGACTGGCCATCCCGACCGTCCACTTCGTTGCTACTTTTTCTTTTCGCTTTTTAGATTTTTTCTGCTTTCGTTGCTTCGGGAGGAGGGGGGAAGAGGACTGGGGCTGCCCCGGAGACCAGCATCCATTGACGCAGCCAGGGCAGGTGAGCGGGGGCTGGGGGAAAGTTTGCCGCCTACCCTTACCCCTGCCTCTAACGCAGGGGTAAGGGTAGGCAGTAAGTTAGCAGGTTAAACGCGCGGCAAAACAGCAGGGTAAAAAAGCGATAGTCAGGGCGCGCGTTACTGGATGGTAGGGAATAGCTAATTCGATCTTTTACATGTAATATACATGCCGCGTGCAGAAGGGGTTACCCGGGGATTTAAGGACGCGGTAAGAGTAGGTTAAAGGGGATTGTGGATCGCAGGAAGGGCTAAAGCGGCCGGAAAGTGAGTAGAAAGCGGGTTAGGAGTGGGGTAAACGCAGCCGCACTTTACTGGATTGACCTGACTATAACAAGCTGAAAGCATAGATTGGCTAATCACGACAATCCCTCCCTTGTGTTAGATCTCAGAAGTGGGTCAGTTACACTGTAGAGGTCTCTACATCAAGACCTTCCAATTTTATTGCGGCGGTTACTACCCCTAACTATTTAAGCTAGATATTTCACTTAGATGCAGTTCCAACACTGCTCTCTACATTAATGGTGGGGGTGGAAGGAAAATAGAACCTAAGGTTACTAAGAGCCAAGAAAAACAGATAAGTATGTGAGAGAAAAAAAAGTGCGAAACTTGCTGGGCAGACTGAATGGGCCGTTTGGTCGTCTTCTGCCGTCATTTCTATGTTTCTATAATTCTTCTGAGGGTTGAAGGTGACAAGTGGAGATGTGGGCAATTCAAAAATCTTTAGTGCCATAATAGTAGATGCATTGGATAGGTTTCTTCTTGTGAGAGAAAAAATGTGGCCACACATTCGAAAAAGTAATATGTCCACTAGAAAGACTACTACTACTACTAACAGTTAACCTACAACCTGATTGCCTAACACCCCCCCCCCCCCCCCCCAAATACCATGATCCTATGCCCAAGATGTCCCAATTCCAATTTCCCATTTCATTTTGTAAACCATTGGTTTGGTAAGCCAAATCATTGAAAGTAATAATTGAGTGATCAATTTTCCCTGCTTGATCAATATATGCACAACAATAAACAGTTATTACTTGACATACCCCTGCCTTTTCTGCTAACAAAATATCCAGTGCCATGCTATTACTCACTACAACTCCAGCCAAAGAAGATATTTCCCCTTGTACCCCTAATAAGGCTGTACTACTTTCATGAGCCTTAGTTGTTAAATGGTTTCCCCTTTTCTATTGTAAACCGGTACGATAAGACCTCGTCTTGAGTATCGGTATAGTAAAAGAATTTAAATAAATAAATTAAATAAATGAGCCATCTGTTCCACTTTTGAAGACAACTTGATAAAGGCAGTTTGAAGATCATACACACCAACTCCTGGAAAGAGAACTTCCATAAAAGCCTTAAAAGAACATCATACTCATCTATAGAGCCGAATATTTCGGTGGTAGTTCTTAGAAATCTTTCTGGATAAATTGGGAAAACTTCAGGAACTCGTCCAAACCTTTTATTTAAATGCAGGTACACTAATAGCTTTCACCACATCCTCTGGCAACGAATTCCAGAGCTTAATTATGCATTCAGTAAAAAAAAATTGTTTCTCTCATTAGTTTTAAATGTAACACTTAGTAACTTCATTGTATATCCCCTAGTCTCTGTACTCTTTGAGAGAGTAAACTGATTAATGTTGACTCGCTCCATTCCACTCATTTTATAGACCTCTATCATATCTCCCCTCAGTCATCTCTTCTCCAGGCTAAAGAGCCTTAACCTCTTTAGCCTTTCCTCATAGGGGAATCGTTCCATTCCCTGTATCATTTTGGTAACCCGTCTCTGCATCTTTTCTAATTCTGCTGTATCTTTTTTGAGATGTGGTCACCAAAACTGCATACAATACTCAAGATGAGGTTGCATCATGATATACTGTTTTATTCTTATTCCTTTCCTAGTATTCTGTTTTTCTTGACTACTGTTGTACACTGTGCTTTATCCAACTTGACGCCTAGATCTTTTCCTGAGTGCTGACTCCTAATGTGGAACCTTGCATTGTGTAGCCATAATTTGGGTTACTCTTCCCTAAGTGCATCATTCTGCATTTGTCCACAATAAATTTCATTTGTCATTCGCATTCCCAGTTTTGCAGGGTATTCTTTCAATTTCTCACAATCCTCTTGTGATTTAAGAACTTTGAATAATTTTGTTCATTGCCAAATTTGATCACCTCACTTGTTCCCATTTCCAGGTCATTTATAAATATATTAAAAAGCAGTAGTCCCAATACAAATCCCTGGGGCACTCCACTATTCACCTTTCTTCATTGGGAAAGTTTACCATTTAGACCTAGTCTCTGTTTTCTATCTTTTAACCAGTTCCCAATCCACAATAGGATAATACCCCCCTATCATAGGGGAGTGCAGTTCCGGTCCTTGAGGTCTGCAAACCAGTCGGGTTTTGAGGATAATCCCTAATGAATATGCATGAAATAGATTTTCTTACAACTGAGGCAGGATGCTTGCAGATGTGTCTCATGTATATTCATTAGGTATATCCTGGAAACCCAACTGGTTTGTAGCCCTCGAGGACTGGAATTGCCCACCCCTACCCTATCCCATGATTTTTTTAATTTCCTAAGTTGCTCATGAGGGACTTGTCAAATGCTTTCTGGAAATCCAAATACACTATATCAACTGGCTCAGCTTTATCTACGTGTTTATTTATACCCTCAAAAATGATAGCAGATCCGCAGTTTCATTTTTCAGCATTCTGGGATGTATACCATATTGCCCAAGTGATTTGCTACTCTTTAAACAAGATCCATGCCCCATTTAAATTCTTACATTTTTCAGCTGCTCCTTTAAGTTTTTTCCTAATCCTTTTTACTCATTTTTTTTCCCACATAATAATGTTCTGCTTTGGTATGTTTCTTAGGTCTAGACTGGTGGGGACAATCCTACAGAATGGAAATTTTAGCTTACCTCCGTTAATTCCTTTCCTATGCATTCTTCATACCATTCTGGATCAGCCCACCCTACAATCTCTATCATTGTTCTTGTTTCCAGTTTTTTTCTCCCAGGAAGTATAGATGGTCTATGCTTTTAATAATGTGTGCTTGCTGCTTTTCAGTTATGCTGCTTTGGAAACTTTTCCAGCTGGACAAAAGTGGGAACAGCATAACTTAGTTCCTGAATGCTGAGATCCCCACTGTTCTCGCTCTGGAAATTACAGGATGGAATCCTGTGGGTCCAGTCTGATTGAGAAAGGGAAGACAATGTCCATTTTATATTGTGCACAGCTTTGACATGTCAAGTCCCCAAGTATATTAAAAGTTCTGTTTCTCTAAGATATGTTTATTTAATATATTATGCATTTCTACAGCTACTATATAATGCACATAAAACTATATTTGCTTTAGTTTAGTTATGCAAGAGAGCTGTTGTGAATAAAGCAGTGTCTAACTCATCTGCTTTATGATTGTGAGCTCTGTAGGCTTTGTGCATTTGTGTATGTCTATATAACCAGAGTTGCCTGGAGACCTGAATAAACAAACTTAACCCTTGAACCTGTGTTCAACTCTGTAACTGTACATGAGGGCCAAAGACTGAGCTATATTCTTTGTATATAGAAACGTTAGTCAAAGGGAAGTCCTGCTTCCATGGGAACACCCCTACAGAGGTCCTGGCACCGTAAGGATGTAATAGAAGACAGTTGTGCAATTATGGGCATTCACCAGCATGATGGATATAAAGCTGAGCACTACAAATTCCAGGTTCAACTCCATGAAGTAACATGAGACCCAGAAATGTTATGCTACCTCTGAGCAGGAGTTAAAGTTTTAGCACTAAGAAAACATGTGTTACGCCTACACACCTTTCTGCTTTGGGGAGTAATAACTGATCGAAAAACACCAAATGCCTTGAATGTGAAAGCACCCTAATAAAATTATAAACAGAATACCAGCAAAAAGGGTGCAAATATCTTTCTTGTTATAAAGTTTGTCTGGTATCTGATTGAAACGACGTATGCCACCTATTAGGCTATGTCTGAACTCAAACTGTATACTGTTTTTAATTTTTATAGATTTTTTAAATGCAATTTTAAAAAGGCAAAGAAGTTTTTAAGCCTTAATCCAATCTGTAATGTGATGAAAGCCCAAACTAAATCCAAAAGTTCTTGAAATCCTTTTTCGAATCTGTATTGCTGACAACTAGGGAAACATCTAAGTCCGCTTATGGCTTGAAAGGTAGGCCTATCGGGTGAGAAGTGGTGTACAAATTCCCTGCTAAAAACGACTTCATGCACCCGACTCTGGCCGCATTTCGACAAGGATGTATGCTTCAGGGGCCTGAGAGAATGTATTAAAGAAGTTTTGGCACTTCCAGCCCGCCACCGTTGTTGTTACAGCCTCGTTACTAATGCCTTGATTAACATGGGATTTGCGTGTACACTTCAGTGTAGTCTCAGCAATTTGGGAGGAAGAAGGTGAGCCTCATTGTCATTATATGTAAAGATGATACTCATCTGTATCAGGTTAACTCTGAAAGCTGTAGTGTTCATTATGCAGAGGCCAGGAACATTGGTAGAAGGCTCTGGGCCTCAATTATTGAAGTTTCTGCGATAGGCACAGAATAGGAAAACAGCTGTGCTAATTCTTCCCTTTTATCATTCAGTTTAGTTTGCTCTCGCCTTCCTGCTTATTGAACTGGAATAGCAGGAGAGCCTTCCAGAACCCATGCCTGATACTAGAGGATCCCTTAGAGCAATCTGCAGGTCTCCTATCACTCGTGCTGCGTTGTGATAATGGTTTTAATTTTTTTTTTTTATATTTATTTATATTCCGCTTTGAAGTGTCTAAAAATGTGGATTACATTCAGGTACTATAGGTATTTCCCTTTGCCCAGAAGGCTCACAGTTTTTGTATCTAAAACAATGAAGGATAAAGTTATTTGCCCAAAGAGTGACAGCAGAAAGTCATGAGTCCAACAGCTAAGCAGTTGTGTGGATGAGCAGACAAAATGAGTTGTATGGCTTTTTTTTTTTTCCCATCATGTTTCTATGAAGTGTTTATGATTGTGAACATAAGTTTTTCCTGTTTCTCTGTCTTTCAGGTCCCCTCCACTCACACTGCTTCATCTTTCTGCCAGCAAGTTTTCAAATGCTAGCACCCTCTCTAAGGCAGGTATTGCCAGCTTTCTGAGTCGTGCCACAGAAAACACCCAAACATCTGCAACATTGTCTGCCTCCAGAGCCAATGCTACCACCAAGGTCACCCCCAACTCCAAGCCACACAGTAAAAAAGGAGGCTGCAATGACATTCAATTACTCTTCTGGAGAGCTGCAGCCAGGAGGAAGGAAACTGGTGAAGCTTTAGAGGCAGCGCTTCCCCTCTCAGAGATGATGTTAACCTCTTCAGATGTACCACTTTCCCTGTCAGAGACAGTGCTACCCTCATCAGAAATATCCCTCCCTGCCTCTCCAACTGCTACATTTCTATCTTCTCCCAGCAGGAGCCACTGCATGACTCTGGCTAAGACAACAGGAGACACTAGATCATTCTTTCAGAGTCAGGCACAGGAGCTGCTTGTGAGCCCAAGCCTCGGAAATGGCTCGCATTGCCCAGTTTTGTCACATAGTACACAGTCTGTCTGGCGACCTGCTGCTACCATAGCCTCACTGGTGCCTCCAGCTAACCTTTGTTCAGAAGACAATGTAGATACAGAGCACCTTTCTACTGTGGCTACTCAGCTGGAGAATTCTGAAGATCATCCATCAATGAATGCTAAGTATTGTCCCCCAGAGGATCTGGTGCAGTGTGAAAAGTGTGAGCAGAAAGTAGTGGTGTGGGAGCTTCCAGAACATTTGGACTTTCACTTTGCCTTGGAGCTACAACAGTCTTTCTCTTTGAGTAGCTCAGCAGGGCTGAATCGTTTCCCAAACTCCACTGAACCACCTGCTCTTTCTAGATCTGCTGTATCTTCTGCATCAAGAGGCAAGAGCAAGTCCAAACGCCAAGCACCTTCGAGCTCCAAGCGCCCTAGACAAGAGGTACTCCAGACTCTGGATTACTTCTTTAAAAGGACTCCTCCGTAACCTGAAATGCTGTGATTGTTCTTTTTATTAAGTAATACATGTTTTATATCCATATCATGTATATAGCTTGATCTTGCTAATTCTTTGTAACAGTTGATATACCAGATGTTTTTTAATAAATAAAATGATAGCGAATGGGATAAAATTATCTGGGACCAAAGACTCTAACCTATGCTGAGAAAAGACCAATTCTCATAACAGTCGAGCTAGTCAAGTTTTAATCTTCAAGAGCTGGATATGGGCATTAGACCCCATATCTTCTGCTAGGCCCATTAGGCCACAGTGTCTCATACTTTTTTAAAAGGCATTGGTCTTTTAACTTACCTTAAGCCACAGAGCTCCACAGCCTGCTCTAGTGTTTTGTACCTGCTGAAAACATGCGTAAGGCTAAGGCAATAAGTACCATCTAGAATTGCCATAAATTCATAGTGTTCCATCTGCTTTGTACAGAGCATTGTGCCAGGGTATTCTATATTTTGTGCAAAGGGCATAAGGTCATGGTTTCCATATCCATTTGTTGTGTGTCTATATCCATATCCTGGTAGAGTGCTGCCACTCCAAAAAAAAAACATACCAAAAGTGCAGTTATGAACATGTGAACCTGAAAGATGTAGTAGGCCAGATTGACAAACTAAAGAGTAGCAAATCACCTGGACCGGATGGTATGCATCCTAGGGTTCTGAAGGAACTCAAAAATGAAATTTCTGATCTATTAGTTAAAATTTGTAACCTATCATTAAAATCATCCATTGTACCTGAAGACTGGAGGGTGGCCAGTGTAACCCCAATATTTAAAAAAGGCTCCGGGGCGATCCGGGTAACTATAGACCAGTAAGCCTGACTTCAGTGCCGGGAAAAATAGCGGAAACTATTCTTAAGATCAAAATCATAGAGCATATAGAAAGATATGGTTTAATGGAGCACTGTCAACATGGATTTACCCAAGGAAAGTCTTGCCTAACAAATCTGCTTCATTTTTTTGAAGGGGTTAATAAACATGTGGATAAAGGTGAACCGGTAGATGTAGTGTATTTGGATTTTCAGAAGGTGTTTGACAAAGTCCCTCATGAGAGGCTTCTACGTAAACTAAAAAGTCATGGGATAGGAGGCGATGTCCTTTCGTGGATTACAAGCTGGTTAAAAGACAGGAAACAGAGAGTAGGATTAAATGGTCAATTTTCTCAGTGGAAAAGTGTAAACAGTGGAGTGCCTCAGGGATCTGTACTTGGACCGGTGCTTTTCAATATATATATATAAATGATCTGGAAAGGAATACGACGAATGAGGTTATCAAATTTGCAGATGATACAAAATTATTTAGAGTAGTTAAATCACAAGCAGACTGTGATACATTGCAGGAGGACCTTGCAAGACTTGAAGATTGGGCATCCAAATGGCAGATGAAATTTAATGTGGACAAGTGCAAGGTGTTGCATATAGGGAAAAATAACTGTTGCTGTAGTTACATGTTAGGTTCCATATTAGGAGCTACCACCCAGGAAAAAGATCTAGGCATCATAGTGGATAATACTTTAAAATCGTCAGCTCAATGTGCTGCAGCAGTCAAAAAAGCAAATAGAATGTTAGGAATTATTAGGAAGGGAATGGTTAATAGAACGGAAAATCTCATAATGCCTCTATATCGCTCCATGGTGAGACCACACCTTGAATACTGTGTACAATTCTGGTCGCCGCATATATTTGCGATGGAGAAGGTACAGAGAAGGGCAACCAAAATGATAAAGGGGATGGAACAGCTTCCCTATGAGGATAGGCTGAAGAGATTAGGGCTGTTCAGCTTGGAGAAGAGACGGCTGAGGGGGGATATGATAGAGGTCTTTAAGATCATGAGAGGTCTTGAACGAGTAGATGTTACTCTGTTATTTTCACTTTCGAATAATAGAAGGACTAGGGGGCATTCCATGAAGTTAGCAAGTAGCACATTTAAGACTAATCGGAGAAAATTCTTTTTCACTCAACGCACAATAAAGCTCTGGAATTTGTTGCCAGAGGATGTGGTTAGTGCAGTTAGTGTAGCTGGGTTCAAAAAAGGTTTGGATAAGTTCTTGGAGGAGAAGTCCATTAATGGCTATTAATCAACTTTACTTAGGGAATAACTACTGCTATTAATTGCATCAGTAGCATGGGATCTTCTTAGTGTTTGGGTAATTGCCAGGTTCTTGTGGCCTGGTCTTGGCCTCTGTTGGAAACAGGATGCTGGGCTTGATGGACCCTTGGTCTGACCCAGCATGGCAATTTCTTATGTTCTTATGTGTGCTTTTATTTTGTATAAACATGAACATTAAAACCAAAATAGATTCCAGAACCCAAAAAGGAAAAGTGTATCCTTTTATCCCAGGACAAGCAGGATGATAGTCCTCACATATGGGTGACATAATCGATGGAGCCCTCTCACGGAAAACTTCCTTCAAAGTTTCTAGAAACTTTTGGCTGGCACACTGAGCCCACTGAGCATGCACAGCATGCCATGATCCCTGCAGCCACAGAGGTCTCCCTTTTTTCCGCGCTGCTTTTAACCTCGCATTGAAGGAGCTCTGTGAGATTTTCTCACTGTTTTTTCCTCACGGAATATTACTGATAATAATAATATTTCTGTCAGAAAATTTCCCTCTCTGGTCTCCCTTCGACATCCTGTTCGGTGAGTACTCTTTGGAGTCTTTTTTTTTTTTTCCCGTCGATTCCCGATACTTTTTTATCAATATCCGCAAGCCACCGACCGTTACCCGGCCTAAAAGTTTTCATAATGGCCACGGGTTTCAAAAAATGTCCCTGGACAATGTCAATTACAGACCCGCATGACATTTGTGTTCTCTGCCTGGGATCAGGCCATGATGCCTGCGCATGTTCCACCTGCACCCAGATGACACCGAAGGGCAGGCGTGCCCAACTGGATAAAATGGAGGAACTTTTCAGAAAAATCACTCCATCTTCAGTGTCATCACCGAAGATAATTCCTTCCTCTTGAAAAATATCGAGGTAAAAAGAAGGCCGATGACTGTCCTTCATTGACCGCATCTGGATCTTCTATAGCGTCCTCTTCGGTCTCCAGCAAAGATCATCGAGAGAAAAGACACCATCGCCACCATTCCGATTCTGTTCCTTCGGAACCATCGGTGTCCGCATCGGCTTTGAAGGACGTCGAACTGATGAAAAAGCGGGTCTGGATACAAGAGCTACCATGCCCCTCTGTACCTGAGGCACCGAGGCGCTCTCCACTGGCGACGGTGTTAGAGGCTGTGCCACCACACTCTCCTGTGGAAGTGCCAGCAGCACCAGTCTTACCTTCTCCTGTGACAGAGGACCCAATCCCAGTTTCCAGAGAAGTGACTTCAATGATTCAACAGGCAGTCACCGAAGCTTTGCAAAAATTCCAACCTCCATTGACACAGATGCCACCATCGATACCAATGCCAGAACCAACTTTATTTGCTCCTCCCTGACAAGAATCGATGCCTTGCTCGGTGCTCTTCCAGCACCAACACAGATACCATCGGGTTTCCCGATGCCTCCATCGGCGCCATCTCTACCAAAGCAACTACCGATGGTTCCAGCAATACCTATGCCAGGCTCATCTGAAGACGATGACAGGGACTCTGATCACACTCCAGGACCATCGGACTTACAAAAAACCTGTATTCCATCGATGCCCTCGATGCCATTCCCTGGTCCATCGATGCCCTCCCTGCCTGGTCCATCGGGGGATTCCGCTCGTCGGTTCCCTTCAGTGCCATCGATACCTTTCGGTTCCCCATCGATGTCAAAGCCAGGAAGTCAAGCAGAGCAGGAGCGGAGAAGAAGACGGGAACGGAGCAGGAATTGGATCACGGAGGTAGGACGGAGCAGGAACACAGGAACCGGGCCACAAGGCAGCAACCAGCAACTCCAGAAGAGTACGACCTGTTGCAAAGGCAAGGAAGGAAAGCCACAGGCTGGGTTTAAATACCCAATGGCGTCTGACGTCATCTTAGGGGCCGGGCCGAAGTTTCCCGCCACGGCCCCTTTAAATCCTGACCCCTTGTGCGCGCTTAAGGGGCGGGGTTTCCTGGAGGAGCTCGGCGGCATCTCCCTCATGGAGAAGCCGCCATGGAGAGGCCCAGCCGCGGCCTAAAGGTGAGTGGGCAACGCCGCGAACAGACAGCAGACGGCAGCAGGAAAGGTAAGGACCCGGCCTTGGACTCCCGCGGCCGAGGTTCATAACAGTTCCCCCCCCCCCCCCCCCCCCTCTTATGCCTCCTCCTTGGGGGTCTGGGCTTGTTCGGATGATCCCGATGAAACTGGTGAAGGAGGGATTTGTCTAGAATGTT
This sequence comes from Rhinatrema bivittatum, assembly GCF_901001135.1. Lineage (NCBI taxonomy): Eukaryota > Metazoa > Chordata > Amphibia > Gymnophiona > Rhinatrematidae > Rhinatrema > Rhinatrema bivittatum. Next base: position 4,974,398 of record NC_042617.1, on the reverse strand, counting down.
GACAGCAGGTTCCCAATTGTTGTCTTCAGGACCACATCCTTCCCAGGATAGTAAATATTCCCATCTCCAATAGTGGAAGCGTACATCTAACACCTCCCGTACCTGATAGATGGTCTCTTCTTCAGCAATTGTCTGGGAGGGATCAGGTGGCTTCCGATGGAAGGTCGAAAGTATCAGTGGTTTGAGGAGTGAGATGTGGAATACATTGTAAATTTTCAAAGTACTGGGAAAGACGTAGACAGTAAGTAACGACGCCAACTCTCTCCGAAACCACGAATGGTCCAATATATTTGGGTGCAAGGTGCATAGAGGAAATTCGGAGACGAATATGCTTTGTGCTCAACCATACTTTATCTCCTTGTTGAAACACAGGAGCTGGACGACAATGTTTGTCCCTGTTCTTCTTAGTGATGGCAGCCGTTTGCTGTAATTTGATTTGAGTAGATTCAGAGAGAGTGAAGCTGTTGAGCAGATAATTGGGCCGCAGGGGACGGCACAGAGAGCGGGAGAGGTAGAGGAGGCTTGTGTTGCCTACCATAGACAAGCTGAAAGGGAGAGGTCCCCGTGGCAGAATGGACCTGATGATTGTATGAAAACTGAGCCCATGGTAATAGACACCTAATCATCTTGCTTGTGGATCGGAGAAAAGTCTCTACTGAGTGATTAGTTCGTTCTGCTTGTCCGTTACTCTGTGGATGGAACACCGAGGTGAAATCCAAATGGACCCCAAACGTTTTACAGAGGGCCCTCCAGTACTTTGCTGTAAACTGAGGGCCCCGGTCGGAAGCAATATGGAGAGGTAGTCCATGAGTGCGAAAAATGTGTTGCGTGAAAAGCTGGGCTAACTCGGGTGCAGAAGGAAGCCTGGGTAATAGGACGAAATGGGCCATTTTAGAAAATCTGTCCACCGTGACCCAGATGACTGTCTTTCCCTCGGATAAGGGCAAATCCACTATGAAGTCCGTAGACAGATGGGTCCACGGTTCAACAGGAATGGGAAGTGACAGAAGAAGGCCCCAAGGGCGGCCTGGCAAAGGCTTTTGTCTGGCACCGGTAGGACAGGAGCTGACGTATGCTTGGACGTCTTGTTTAATGTGAGGCCACCAGTAATACCGGGTGAGAAGTTCCAAAGTCCGTGCCCTACGAGGATGTCCTGCTGTAAGGGAGTCATGAGCCCAAGAGAGAATTCTCTTTCTCAGGCGGAGTGGAACTATCGTTTTACCGAAAGGAGGTATTTCTGTGGCTGCCACAATGACCTTTGCAGGATCCAGAATGTATTGAGGTGGACTGGATGTGTCCTCTGTTTCAGTAGTGCTGGATAGAGTGTCAGCACGTATATTTTTTGTTGCTGGCCTGTAGCGTAGTGAGAAATGAAAATGACTGAAGAATAAGGACCAGCAAGCCTGTCTTGGATTCAGACTCTGTGCTTGGCACAGAAACTCTAAATTCTTGTGGTCCATGTACACTACTATCGGATGCTGGGACCCCTCCAACCATTGATGCCACTTCTCGAACGCCAGTTTGATGGCCAAAAGTTCCTGATCACCTATATCATAGTTTTTCTCCGTGGCAGAAAACTTCTGAGAGAAGTATGAACAGGGGAGCAATTTGCCCTTGTTGGAAACCTGGCTGAGGACTGCTCCTACTGCTTGGTCTAATGCATCCACCTCCACTATGAAGGGTCATTGGGGGTCTGGATGATGTAGGCAAGTGTCTAGTAGAAAGGCTTTCTTCAAGTCTTCAAACGCTTGGCATGCCATCAAGGGCCAATGTTTGGCATTAGCTCCCTTTCTAGTAAGGGCCGTGAGAGGAGCCACCCTCTGAGAATAGTATCGTATAAATTGCCTGTAGAAATTTGTGAACCCGAAGAATCGCTGGAGGGCCTTGACCCCCACAGGTTGGGGCCAAACCTTAATGGCAGATACCTTGTCAGGGTCCATATGAAATCCAGTTGAAGAAACTATATACCCCAAGAAGGGCAGTGACTCTTGTTCAAACAGGCATTTCTCTAATTTAGCGAACAGACGATTGTCCCGAAGCCGCTGTAAGACTTGCTTCACTTGTTGGCAGTGTGTAGCGATATCTTTAGAATAAATTAAGACGTCATCCAAATAAACAATGATGGATGAATGGAGCATGTCCTGTAGTACCTTGTTCATCAGGTTTTGGAAAACAGCAGAGGCATTGCACAACCCAAATGGCATGACTCATAGTGTCCATCACGAGTATTGAAAGTGGTTTTCCACTCGTCTCCTGGGTGGATTCGTACGAGGTTGTAGGCCCCATGGAGATCGAGTTGGATGAAGACCTTGGCTCCCTGTAGTTGGTCCAAAAGCTCTGGGATGAGTGGCAGTGGATATCTGTCTCGATACGTGATGGCATTGAGCCCTCTGTAATCGATGCAAGGCCTGAGGGAACCATCTTTTTTAGCAACAAAAAAGAAGCCAGCTCCTGCTGGTGAATTAGAAGGACGAATGAATCCACGATCCAAGTTCTCCTTGATATAGCTGGACATGGCTTGTGTCTCCAGGAGAGACAAAGGGTATACTCGCCCTCAAGGTGGCTTTGGGCCAGTCAGTAAATCAAATGCGTAGTCGAATGGTCGATGCTCCGGCAGGAGTTCAGCCATTTCTTTAGAAAATACGTCCATGTACTCAGAGTACTGCGGTGGTAATGCGAGGGGAGTGGCCATCAAAGTTATGCAGGGTCGTGGTAGTGTCTGTAAACAGGATGAAAAACAGTGCGGACTCCTACCGCTATTTGAAGACCGCTATTTGAAGTGTGTCCTACTGGATAATAGGCGAATGTCTTTGAAGCCATGGCAAGCCTAAAACAATAGGGTGGATGGCCTTCTCCAGGACGAGAAACAAAATCTCTTCTGTGTGAAGCACTCCAGTACGCAGAATCACAGGAGTAGTGGTTGCAGAGACACATCCTGGAAGTAAAATAACACGGATAGATGAAATTCGTAGTGGTGGCTTGCGAGGTAGTACAGCGAGTTGCAATTGTTGTACCAGATCTGCAAGAATAAAGTTCCCTCCTGCTCCGGAGTCAATGAAGGCAAGAGTGGAGAATGTTCCCCCAGGATATTCAAGGGTAACTGGGACAGTACATTGAGGAGCGGGATTGACGCAGCCTAGGAACAGCTCTTCGATGACACCTAGGCCCTGGAGTTTTCCAGCTGCTCACTGCATTGGGCCAGTAAATAACCCTTTCCTCCACAATACAAACAGAGACCCAGCGATAGGCGGCGTTTCCTCTCCTCTGGAGTAAGGGGACTGCGACCAAGTTGCATGGCTTCATCACCCTGACTGCTCGGGTGTCCCAGGGGTGATGACAAAGGTCGGGAGAAGGCCGGAGCTAGCGTGACTGGTCTACGGGCCGGTTTGACCTCTCGAGCCCGTTGTTGAAACCTGTGGTCTATCCTTCTTGACAGATCGATCAGACCTTCGAGGTCATCTGGAAAATCCTTTGCTGCAAGTTCAGCTTTGATGCGAGAGGACAATCCTTCCAAGAAGATACTGCGTAGGCTGTCCTCACGCCAACCCAGCTTGTTCGCCAAGGTGCGAAACTAGTCTGCATAGTCAGCCAGTGGTCGGGAACCTTGGCGCAAGTGCAGAAGCTCAGCAGCTGCAGTAGACTGGTGGGCTAGTTCGTCGAATACTTGTTTAAAGCTGTGTACAAACTGTTGAAGATTTCCCAGCAGTGGATCACTAAGTTCCCATATTGGAGAGGCCCAAGCCAGGGGCCCTCCCATCCAGCAAGGACAAGATGTAAGTGGTCTTCACCAGATCAGATGGGAACTGTGTAGGCTGGAGCGCAAATCGCATGAAGCAATGATTGAGGAAACCCCGACACTGCTTGGCTTCTCCTGCATAACGGGGTGGAGCCGGTAGATGCATGGATGCAGCCAGACCAGGTGCTAGAACAGGAGCCGGAGGCAGAGCTACCACTGGAGGTGTTGAATCCAGACAGCTCGCCAATCTTTCAACTGTAGCTGCCAGGACATCCAAGCAGTGTTGCTGCTGCTGTAGCCATTGAGCCATACCGGGGATGGCCTGGGGACCAGGGATGTCCGCCAGGTCCATGGCCTTTACAAACTTTGTGGAGCATGGGCTCTTGAGCCGTCTAGAGTGTGTAAAGGGATCTGCTGAAGGGAGGCCTGCAGCAGGACACGTAGCTGGGAGGCAGTGCGAGACCAGGAGACTGAACAGGTCCTTCACCTATACCAACCCACGTTCCCCGCAGGTTGAGCCCTTGGGTGCCGGGGCTGGCAGGACTTAGGCGGGGTCTCCTGGCGAAGAGGAATCCGGTGACAGGTCCGAGTTGAGGCAGGCTGAAGAGATGGGTGAACGGAGACAGTCTAGAGGTCGTGGCAGGCAGCAGAGAAGCAAAACAATGAAGTGAGCTGGAGGTCGGGGCAGGCAGTAGCGTAGCAGAGTCAGGAACAGGCAGCGAATGGAGAGTACCAGAGTCAAGCCGTCTTCATTTATGGATTTTACTAATCTTAGACCAATAGCCTCTTTAATGTCACTTTCAAAAACATTGGAGTCAGTTGTTCTACACCAACTAAATGATTTTCTTGCAGAACATGATATACTACATCCGAACCAGCATGGGTTTAGGAAAGGTCATTCAACCGAAACCCTGTTACTATCATCCTTTGATAGAATCAAATCCCCTCAAATATCTAACACAGATTTTATTTTTGTGCTTTTAGACATCTCTGCTGCGTTTGATACGCTTGACCATAAAATCTTATTATCAAGTCTTCAATCCATTGGAATTCAGTCTACAGTACTTAATTGGTTTGAAAGTTATCTTTCCAACTGTACTTGCCAAGTAAATATCTGTTCTTGTTCATCACACCCTTACCCACAGTTAACTGGAGTACCTCAAGGATCTTCGTTATCCCCCATTCTATTTAATATATACCTACTGCCACTCTGCCAGATATTATCATCATTAAATGTACAGTTTAAAATCTACGCTGACGATGTACAAATATTCACTCCTTACAAAGTATCTTGGTCCGAAACTCTGTTCTTAACTCAATTATACATAAAAACAATTGAACAATGGCTTGCTCACAGTCGTCTAAAACTGAATGCAAAAAATACCAAAATAATATTTCTCAGTTTTATTGAAAACCCCAGTAATGTACCGTCAGCTTATATTACTTTAGGTAATGAAACCATTGCAATTAACAAACAAGCTCGTAATTTGGGAGTCTTATTGGATTCAAATTTATCATTATCACAACATATCTCAAAAACAGTTAAAAACTCTTTTTTCAAACTGCACATGTTAAAAAGATTACGGCCTTTTTTATTTGTTTGAGATTTTCAATCAGTGCTTCAAGATTTAATTTTTTCGGGCTTAGATTATTGCAATGGTTTATATTTAGGACTACCTGAAGCCAGCATTAAGCCATTGCAGCTAATTCAAAATACAGCTGCTAGGGTTTTTACTGGCACTGCCATGAAACAGCGTATCATACCCATTTTGCACAAGCTACATTGGTTACCAATCAGATATAGAATAATGTACAAGATTGTGCTGACAATATATAATTTATTAAATAACGTGGATTCCGTCTGATTGTGTACGTCCTTAAGGTTATATAAGCCATCAAGAGAGCTTAGATCCAACACTAAGAATCTACTAGAGGGAGCGGTGACGTCACCTGCTAAGATGGCCACTTGAATTCGTGGCTCTCGACTTCCCCTCCCACGATCCCTCACCATCGGCGGCCCAAGTGCTCGGTTTTTCCTCCAAATACCATAGCAGGGTCCCGGGACGCCCGACACGACGACCCCGAGGAAAAAAACGGACCTAAACAGATTTTCTTTCGCTTCAGCAACGGTGACGGCTGCAATTGGGTCTGGAGATAAAATGGCGCCCGGGCAGGAGAAAAACGCTGACGCTGATCCTGCCACGTTCACGGATGCGGAGGGCCCTGACATCCCCATGAGACAGGAATTTAAAAGCTGGTTCCAGGAGTTGCAAGGGGATATGGCGCGATTCAGGAGTGAGATCGGGGACATTTTAGAGACTATGCAAAGTGAAATAAGAGTCCTCGGAGGCAGAGTGGAGGACGCAGAAACAGGCTTGGAGGAACAACAAACGGAGGTCAGTAAGCTTAAAGAGGAGCAGGAAAAACTGAGAGCAGCTCAAGAAGAGCTAAACTTGCATGTGGAAGACCTAGAGAATAGATAATGCCGCGTAAATTTGCGGTTCCGCGGGGTACCTGAAGAGGAGGAATATCGTGATTGCTCCACAGTGATGAAAGACATCTGCCATATGCTGTTACACCCCACTGGAGGAGAGGAAAATCGAAAGGAAGTGGTATTAGAACGCGCTCAGAGAGCTATGGGCAGTCCACGTAACAGCCAGGCACGGGACATCATAGCCTGCTTTCCCAGTTTCACAGTGAAAGAAAGGGTGGCTCAAGCTGCCAGGAAAAGTGGGACTATATCCTGGCAGAATCACCAGATTGAAGTTTTTCAGGACCTTGTTGTCTCAACTATAAGAAAGAGGAGAGAATTCCATGACGTCATTCAGACACTGCAATCTCAAAATATACGCTACCGATGTTTGTTTCCTTTCGGCCTCAATTTTACAGTCGGCGGCGTCAACTCTAAGGTTCGCAGAGTAATGGAGGCAGAGGATATACTACGGGAGGCCGGCCTGCTTCTGGAGGGCCCAAAGAGATCTGAGAACACAGCTGCTCACAATGGGAATCACAGAGTGGAACGTCCTTACTGGAAGAGAGTGGATAAAGGGGACCGATGTCTATGGAGGCAACGGTGGGGGGGTCCACTGACTCCATCCTAGGACCCGGGATGAGAAAGAAGAGGAAGCAGGTAGAGACTGAGTATTATGCAATGAGACGAGGTTACTCTCACTAATAATAGGTTGATGTTAGTTAACATATACAGTTTTGTATTTAGCATTTGTTCCGTCGATGGGGGGGATCTTACAATAAGTGCAGAAAAGGAATTTAGTCCAAACCATGAGGGTTCATCAAAGCTCTACAGAGCAAGTAGATTTTTATTCATTTTAGGCGGCAACTCCACAATTTTTAGAAAAGCAACAGATTAGAATGCGTCCCCCGACACGGTCCCGTGTTTCGCCAAGGGCTGCATCGGGAGGGAGCAAGAATTTTTCACAAAACACTGTAAATAAAACATACACTGGTAAGGACATAGAATGGCAAGTAGTCGACATAGATTACAAATGATTATACACATACCTGAATGCTGAAGGAATTCAAAATTGGCAGGGAGCGCGTCCATCTTAGATGCAGACAGGCATTTAAACCACACGGAGTTGGCGCGAACTCAGGTTGACAGGTCACATGGTCAGACGGGGCCAATCACAGTTGCCCCCGTTCCTGAGGCGCAACTAGCAGTGCAAACAGCAATTAACCTAGGTGGCCCTGACAGGTTTTTAAGTAAAGAGATGCCACTCTAATTCCCGATTTAGACCATTAGGAGCAACTGAATCAAGTTGGAAGATCCATCTCTGTTCAATGTGTCCAAGTTGTTCATTGTAGTTGCCTCCCCGAGGAGAACGGGGGACAACCTCAATGACACAAAAGGACAGGTCAGAGATGGAGTGTGCCTGTTGGACCCAATGTGTAACTAAAGGCTCATTCTCACGAGTGTTGCGGATGTTGGAGCAATGCTCAATTATGCGAGTTTTAGCCATTCTAGAGGTCTTACCCACGTACACCAAGGGACAGGGGCAAACAATTACATATATTACTCCTTTCGAGGTACAATCTGTGGTGGCCCGAAGGGGAAAGTTTTGATGTGTGATAGGGTGTACAAAAGAAGTATAAACCCCTGATGCTCCCTCCCGATGCAGCCCTTGGCGAAACACGGGACCGTGTCGGGGGACGCATTCTAATCTGTTGCTTTTCTAAAAATTGTGGAGTTGCCGCCTAAAATGAATAAAAATCTACTTGCTCTGTAGAGCTTTGATGAACCCTCATGGTTTGGACTAAATTCCTTTTCTGCACTTATTGCTGGGATATTTGTGAAGTGCAGTAACTTGCTCTATTGGTTTGTTGGGGATCTTACAATCCCACCAAGTGTTGATATTCTGTCAAGTTATAAGCTGGGACGGGGGGTGGGGGATTGAGCGCCACATTGGATGGCGGTGACGTCGACACGCTCTAGGGAAGACTCCACATGGGAACATGTGGACTAGATAGGGAAGGGGAGGAGGGGTTTTATGGAATGTCTACCGTGTTCAGGGATCTTAGTAGATACGAAGCAGAGACGGTTAGATACCAGTACAGATTGAGGAGGGTGCTGCAGAAACAGTGTTTGGGAGGCGGGTGGGTAAGGATTATAGCATGGGGACTGTAAAAATTATCTCCATTAATATGAAGGGGCTACAAACATCCACTAAATGGCAGGTGTTTACTCAGGAATTGGCTGCACTCCGAGCCGATATTGTATTTTGCCAAGAAACACACCTTACCAAGCGGCACGAACGCCTATTGGCATCCAAAGGGTATCCTCAAACTTTTCACACGGCGGCATCAAAGCATCATAAGTATAGTGGGGTGGGAATGTACTTACAGTTGAGGGATGTGGAAGGTAGATACCTTCTTGTGAAGGTGAAAATCCACGACAAACTTTACACCCTCTTAAACGTATATGCTCCTAACACAGACCAGGCAGCTTTTCTAACCAAGATCTCTAATATTATAAGTGAATGGTTTGAAGGCCATCTTATTGTTGGGGGAGATTTTAATCTTACCGGGTACCCATACCTAGATAATTCTAACCCAGGTGGCAGTGGGGGCAGGACAAACAGATCGGCACAAAAGCATCTAGTTGCAGACAGAGGACTCACTGATATATGGCGGTTACGCAACCCCACTGCACACAATTACACTTTTTATTCCCACCCACACAAATCATATTCCAGATTAGATTATTTTTTAATGGACAGGCAGTTGGTTGGCACGGTCAGTGAAGCAGAACTAGGGAACATTACATGGTCAGACCATGCTCCTATATGATTATCCATAATTACTGGGGGGATACCGGCGGGTACAAAATTCTGGAGGCTAAATGATAGCCTCTTGGATGACTGTACATTTGTGGCCCACATGAAGGATGAAATACAGACCTTTCTAGAAATCAATGATAATGGGGAGGTTTCGCCTGGGACCCTATGGGACAGTTTAAAGGCCTACACACGAGGCCTGTTTATTGCAAGGGCTGTGCATGTAAAGAAAGACAGAGACAAAGAGCGGCTTGCTCTAATGGATAGAATTAACAAACTGGAAATTCGCCATAAACGATCTCCAGATGAGCATACACTCTGTTGTTTGAAGGAAGCGAGACAGGCCTTACATAATCTAGAGCTTGGGAAAATTGCCCACCAATTAGAGCAGTTGAAGCAGCAACATTATGAGTTCGGCAACAAGGCAGGCCGTATGTTAGTGAGAAAGTTAAAAGAGAAGGATGCTCAAACTCAGATTACAAAAATTAGGGACTCTCAGGGAACCTTTGTGTACTCACAGGCAGATATTGGGCACCAATTCACTCATTTCTACCAGACACTATATGAGGCTGAAGCTCAGTGTTCCCCACTGGATATCACGCAATTTTTGGATGGAGTGGAAATGGCATTCTTACCCCATGAGCACAGGGAACAACTGAATGCTGAATTAACTGAGGGGGAAATCTTGGGTATTATTAAGGATCTCAAAATAGGGAAAGCCCCAGGTCTCGATGGTTTTACTGCCAGGTATTTAGTGCCGATTTAATACCTCCTCTAGTGAATATGTATAATGCCCTAAGATCGGAGGGTTCGCTAGCACCGGCAGCTAACACGGTGGGCATTACAGTATTGGCAAAACCCGGGCGGGATCATACACTCTGCGGGTCATACAGGCCGATTTCTCTGATCAACATAGATCTTAAAATATTGGCTCGTGCGCTAGCCTTACGCCTGGGGAGGGTGACGCCCCTTCTAGTGGCAGAGGACCAGTCGGGGTTCATTTCGGGCCGATTAGCGTCGGACAATGTCCAAAGGGTGGTTGAGCTGATGTGGTGGGCCCAACATCAGAATATTCCGGCAGTACTTCTAGCGGTTGATGCTGAAAAGGCCTTCGACCGCGTGCATTGGCCTTATCTTTTTCAAGTGCTGGAAAGGATAGGATTAGGTGAATCATTTATTACCTGGATTCAGAAATTGTATGGACAACCTCTTGCCAGAATAAAGATTAATGGTGCCTATTCAGATCCTTTTGAGGTTAAAAGAGGGACCAGGCAAGGCTGCCCTCTTTCACCTCTTTTATTTGCGCTATCGCTTGAATCGTTGGCGGCCAGAGTGAGGAACCATACTCAGATTAGGGGAATCCGCATAGGAGAGACCAACTATAAAATGTCGCTTTTTGCGGATGATTTGCTTTTTACTATATCAGATCCGGGAACGTCCCTACCGATACTACTGGAGGAACTCATTCACTTTGGGCGGCTATCAGGTTTTAAAATTAATGCCGACAAATCGGAATTATTGAACGTATCTCTGCCGGCAGAACAGTTTGCTGATATGGGGAGCGCTTTACCATTTCGTTTGCCTAAAAATTATGTAAAATATCTAGGAGTCAAAATTGGAACTAATCTTGATCATAGCAGTTAAACTATGATCCCTTAATCTCTCAAATCCAACAAGATATGGATAGGTGGGATAGATCCGATATTTCGTGGTTTGGTAGGATCGCAGTGATCAAAATGAATGTATTACCGCACTTCTGCTACATGTTTCAAACTATACCTGTCGAGGTCCCAGAGGGAGCAATGCATATATATCAGAGAAAGATTTTCCGTTTTATATGGAAAAGGAAACCTCCAAGAGTCTCATGTCAAGTTCTTTATCGGGACAAGATCGGGGGGGGGGGACAAACTCAATATTCCAAATTTACTCTGGTACTACTCAGCTATCATGCTGGTAGCGGTTATCAGTTGGCACAGACAGAAGGATTTGAAACCTTGGATCACTATTGCCCAGTTGGTAGCAGGTGACCCTCCCCTGGCTTCTAGGGTTTGGAGTAAATTGGGAGGGAAAGATACTCGCAAACAATTGATGCCCTTCTCTCAGGCTGTGCTTAAAATTTGGCTGCAATGGCGGTCCCATTTAGTGGGTGACAAGGGGGTGTACCTTTCTACTTCTTTCCTGTATGATAATGCCTTTCCACCAGGAATGGACAGGGCTTTTGTCAATCGTTGGAAGGGGAAGGACCTGACCAGGATAGGACAGTTTTATTCGGGCACCCAATTAATTCCATTTGTAGAACTGCAAAATAAGTATGATATGACACCAGTGGATAGGTATACATATATACAACTAGCGCATTACTTTAGAGCGGTGGGGGTCCCAGAAGCCCTTTTAGCCGACAGTACAAGGTTTGAAACTCTGTGCACTCAGACGGGTCCCCTTCACCGACCAATATCCAGAGTGTATATGATTCTTACTGGTGGCTTCAGGACTAAACTGACCTATCAGATCAGGTGGGAAGCAGATCTTGGGGGAGAGCTATCCAAACTAGAATGGGACTCATGCCACAAACAGATGGGTAGGAGCTCTGTATCAGCCACTGTCAAAGAAAATGGTTATAAACTGTTATATAGGTGGTATATGTCTCCCGAGCGCTTACACAAACTGAATAGCAGGGTCAGCCCGCTGTGCTGGCGGCAGTGCGGAGAGAAGGGAACCTTTTTCCATATGTGGTGGACCTGCCCCAAAATGGTGACAACATGGGAATTGGTACTAGAGCATCTTTTCAAAGTATTAGGTGTCCGTATTCACCTGGCTCCTAAAACCTGCTTGTTAAGCCTGATGGAGGACGCAATAGGAGACCCACTAAACTCACTGTTGCTACAGTACATGATAGCGACTCGATGTGAAATAGCCTATATGTGGAAGGATGTTAATACCCCTAATCTCTCAAATATATTGAGCCGAGTAGACATGGGATACCTTACTGCCATTCGCCATCAAAGAGTTCAGAAATTCCTTGCGATATGGCAGCCTTACCGCACCTGGAAAAACCGTACTCTGCAATCATAAGTCACCTTGATGGCACACAGCAGTTGAGAGGGGGGGGGGGGGGAGGGAGAGTGAAAGAGGGGAGGGAGGGTGCATGGGGGTTGCTCTACAGGGAAAAGTGCAACATAATCAGTTAAAGGAGACATAATATGGTAATGTAGCAGTGTTCCAACTCTTCACAGTTCTGTGATATAATCGGGATTAATCTTTGACTGGGTTGTGTTCTAGAATTTCGAATACATATATGCTGGTTGTTGTGTTCACAATGATAACTATACGTATCTGTACATTTTTGAAATCATTATGTACGCTGTTGTTTATAATGGAAAATAAACAATTACAAAAAAAAGAATCTACTAGATGTCCCATCAGTATGACTAGCCCGACTGAATGACACCAGAGAAAGAGCTTTCTCTGTGGCAGGTCCCATTCTGTGGAACTCCCTGCCTAATGCACTAAGGCAAATAGCAAATAGGAGTGAGTTCAAGAAAGCATTAAAAACTTATTTTTTCAAAGAAGCTTTTGGAAACACTGAGGATGGAAAGAACATTAGCAAGTAACAGACAGCAAAGAGCAGCCCACCCATCACCAACTGCCTGATAGCCCGGCGAGAAAAGAAAAGAAGGGAAAAACAAGGCAAGTGCCTTTAAAAATCAAACTGGGATAAAAGAACAAGAGGCAAAGAGGCAGAGGTCGATAGCCACGCCCACCAACCCAACGTTGCCAGTGCCGGAGCGCTAAGTCAGCGACACCTCCAGGCAACGGACAGCAAAGAGCAACCCACCCACCACCAACTGCCTGATAGCCCCGGCGAGAAAAGAAAAGAAGGGAAAAACAAGGCAAGTGCCTTTAAAAATCAAACTGGGATACAAGAACAAGAGGCAAAGAAGCAGAGGTCGATAGCCACGCCCACCAACCTGACATTGCCAGCGCTGGAGCGCTAAGTCAGCGACACCTCCAGGTGTCGCGCGCCGAAGGGGCGCAACAAAGGGGCTCCCCCCTTTGTGCACCCCTTCGAGCAATCCGCAGTGCCAGCAGTACATAATATCCAGACATCCCCCGAATGTTAATAAGAATGGCAAATCATCAACCCTCCAAAATCTGCAAGGACAACAGAAACTGACCAAACACTGTCAACAACTGGAATGAAAAAGGTACGAAATCTAAAACAAAACTTAAATATCAACACACAACCATTACTCACAACAACACATCTCTCTGTAACTATCTAACACTTTCTTTCCTATTTTTTAATGCTCAATCAATAATCAAAAAAATACTAATCATCAATGACCTTCTCCAAGATGAAAAACCAGACTTTATAGCCATCACAGAAACATGGGCAAAAAATACAGACACAGTAATAATCAACCAAATCAACAACTCCACCTATAGAACGTTTTCTTTACCCAGACCTAAAAAGAAAGGCGGAGGCCTAATGCTACTCACCAAAAAACCTACAGATGAAACCAATTCCAACAAGCAATTGCTCTCCACTGGAAATTGCACTATTTGATTCTCCACACTTACAAATTTGCCTAGTAAACTGCCCCCCAATTCTCTCAAAAAAAAACTGCTCACCACTTATTAAACAAATATAGATCTATCAAACACAGAAAATGCAACATCTTCCTGGATCACCATAACGAAAACAATAGCAGATAAGATAAATCCCATAATAAGGAAAACTGTAAAAGAACCAAAAAATCAGAATCTCTGGTACAACAAAAACATCAGAGCAGCCAAACGGAAACTCAGAAAAATAAAGAAATCATGGAGAAAAACAAAACAACCACACTACTAAATGCATACAGAACACAACTAGCAGAATACAAAAAAATCATTCATAAAACAAAAAAAGACTTCTACACCAAAAAAATAACCAAATACCAACAAAACCCTAAGATGCTCTTCAACATAGTAAAAAGCCTAACAAAATCATCTTATGACGATCAATCACTTTCAACACTAAAGATCAATAGCAATGACTTTGCAGACTTCTTTAATGAAAAAAATCAAAATCCTCATAAAGAACAACCTAAAAAATGACTCACAAGACCAGAAATTACTGAACATTGAAACAAAATCTTGGTCCAACTTTGAAACAGCATCTTCCTTAGAAATCCAAATGATCATTAAAAAAATAAACCCAGCTAAACACCCTATTGACGCCATACCCATTACAACAAAAAAAATCTCAAACCACCAATAACCTAAACGCTAACTAAAATTGTAAACCTTTCCCTCATGGAAGGAAACTACCCAGAATGCCTAAAATCAGCAATCATCAAACCCATTCTAAAAAAGAATAATCTAGATCCTGAAAACCCACTGAACTACCGACCCATATCAAACCTCCCATTCATTGCCAAAATCATTGAGAAAGTTGTCCACACTCGGCTCACTGACCATCTAGATGAAAACAACATCCTCCTACCCACTCAATTTGGCTTCAGAATGCAACTGAACACTGAAACCCTACTTCTTGCTATGAACGACTTCATACTCAGAGGTTTTGAAAAAGGCCAAAATTACCTTCCTATCATGCTCGACCTATCAGCAGCCTTTGATACAGTAAACCACTCTATCTTGATTAACCGTCTATCTGAAATCGTAGCTAACAAAACAACCCTTCAATGGTTCTCCTTGTACCTGTCACAAAGATCCTACCAAGTGCTACTTAATGATTCTCTCTCAAAGAAAATCAACCTAAACACTGGAGTTCCCCAAGGATCCGCTCTATCAGCAACACTATTTAACATCTATCTGCTCCCACTATGCCACTTCCTTTCAAATCTGAATCTGACCCACTTCATCTATGCTGATGATATTCAAATATTAATCCCAATAAAAAAAATCACTAGAAGAAACATACAAATTAACAACCAATTACCTAAACAGTATAATGGAAATACTAGCCAACCTAAAACTCATCCTCAACTTCGACAAGACTGAATTAATATTATTAGACAGAAAAAACAACTCTCCTCAAATACCACCGCTCAACCTCATGAACCAAAATGCGATCATATCCAATCAACCATGCCCGCAACCTCGGAGTAATTATTGACAGAGAACCTTCTTTCAAAAACCATATATCAACAAAAATCAAAGATGATTATCATAAACTACTTACACTCCGTCATCTAAAACCTTTTCTTTCCAACAATGACTTCAGATCAGTCTTTCAATTACTAATTTTCTCCAACATAGACTACTGCAACTCTCTTCTTCTAAACTTACCTCTAAACATCATTCGCCCACTCCAGATCCTGAAGAATGCAGCTGCAAGAATGCTCACAGGAACAAAAAAGCATGACCACATCACTCCAACACTTATTTCTCTTCACTGGCTACCAATAAGATACAGGATTGAATACAAAGTCCTATCCATCTTACATAAAATTATATATGAACAACAAGAAAATTGGCTAAGCCCCAACATACAACTACATACCCCAAGCAGAAACCTAGGAAAAGTAAAAAGTCATGGGATAGGTGGCGATGTCCTTTCGTGGATTGCAAACTGGCTAAAAGACAGGAAACAGAGAGTAGGATTAAATGGGCAATTTTCTCAGTGGAAGGGAGTGGACAGTGGAGTGCCTCAGGGATTTGTATTGGGACCCTTACTGTTCAATATATTTATAAATGATTTGGAAAGAAATACGACGAGTGAGATAATCAAATTTGCAGATGACACAAAATTGTTCAGAGTAGTTAAATCACAAGCAGATTGTGATAAATTGCAGGAAGACCTTGTGAGACTGGAAAATTGGGCATCCAAATGGCAGATGAAATTTAATGTGGATAAGTGCAAGGTGATGCATATAGGGAAAAATAACCCGTGCTATAATTACATAATGTTGGGTTCCATATTAGGTGCTACAACCCAAGAAAGAGATCTAGGTGTCATAGTGGATAACACACTGAAATCGTCGGTGCAGTGTGCTGCGGCAGTCAAAAAAGCAAACAGAATGTTGGGAATTATTAGAAAAGGAATGGTGAATAAAACGGAAAATGTCATAATGCCTCTGTATCGCTCCATGGTGAGACCGCACCTTGAATACTGTGTACAATTCTGGTCGCCGCATCTCAAAAAAGATATAATTGCGATGGAGAAGGTACAGATAAGGGGAATGGAACAACTCCCCTATAAAGAAAGACTAAAAAGGTTAGGACTTTTCAGCTTGGAGAAGAGACGACTGAGGGGGGATATGATAGAGGTGTTTAAAATCATGAGAGGTCTAGAACGGGTAGCTGTGAATCGGTTATTTACTCTTTCGGATAATAGAAAGACTAGGGGGCACTCCATGAAGTTAGCATGGGGCACATTTAAAACTAATCGGAGAAAGTTCTTTTTTACTCAACGCACAATTAAACTCTGGAATTTGTTGCCAGCGAATGTGGTTAGTGCAGTTAGTATAGCTGTGTTTAAAAAAGGATTGGATAAGTTCTTGGAGGAGAAGTCCATTACCTGCTATTAAGTTCACTTAGAGAATAGCCACTGCCATTAGCAATGGTTACATGGAATGGACTTAGTTTTTGGGTACTTGCCAGGTTCTTATGGCCCTGATTGGCCACTGTTGGAAACAGGATGCTGGGCTTGATGGACCCTTGGTCTGACCCAGTATGGCATTTTATGTTCTTATGTTCTTAAATAAGGGACTCCTAAAAACATCACCAAAGCACTCAAATCAACTCACCTCAACCCAAAAAAGAGCAATCTCCCTTGGTAGCCCAAAACTTTGGAACTCCCTACCGACTGAGCTCAGAACTCAAGAAAACCTAAAAACTTTCAAAAAGGATCTAAAAATGTGGTTGTTCAAAAAAGCATACCAACTCACCCAATGAACAACATAAATACATCGCCCTCCAATCCACCCTCAAGAATAAATGAAATTCATCATATCCATATTTTTTTTTTATAAATAAGAAGTGTTACATAAAACTGAACTATAACCTTACACGTTATCCCATTTGCTTAATAACAGTTTGTACCTTGAAACCCTTGTTTAACCCCCCCCCCCCCCCCCTTATCCCTGTAACCTTATATTTTGTAAACTGTTATGATGGCGTTATTTTAACGATTCCGAATGCCGGTATATAAAACTCGTTAAATAAATAAAATAAATAAATAAGTATATTGCAGTAATTTTGCTCACATACTTGTAGGATAAGGTCTCTACACTTTTATTTCTACCTGTTCTTGTTTTTTAAAATAGTAATTATTTATAAGTTAAGTTACATCTATTTTGAGGTAGCTATTACGTGGTAAATTTTATTTTTGCATTGATCATGACATGATTGTATTTTTATTCTATGTTTTTATTATTTTTCTTTTATTTTTGTTTATTCGATAGTTTAAGGCAATGGTCTTTGATATTATGGGGTAGATTTTCAAACCGCGCGATTTGGCGTACTTTTGCTGGCGCATCAGGCGCAAGCAAAAGTACGTGGGATTTTAGTAGATACGCACGTAGCCGCTAAAATCCTGGATCGGCGCGTGCAAGGCTATCGATTCTGTTTAGCCGGCGCGCGCCGAGCCGCGCAGCCTACCCCCGTTCCCTCCGAGGCCGCTCCGAAATCGGAGCGGCCTCGGAGGGAACTTTCTTTTGCCCTCCCCTCACCTTCCCCTCCCTTCCCCTACCTAACCCACCCGCCCGGCCCTGTCTAAACCCCCCCCTTACCTTTGTTGGGGGATTTACGCCTCCCGGAGGGAGACGTAAATCCCCGCGCGCCAGTGGGCCGCTAGCGCGCCGGGACGCAACCTGGGGGCGGGTCCGGAGGGTGCGACCACGCCCCCGGCCCGCCCCCGAAACGCTCCCGACACGCCCCGAAAATGTCGCGCGGATCGGGCCCGCCCCCTCAGAAAACCCCGGGACTTACGCGAGTCCCGGGGCTCTGCGCGCGCTGGTAGGCCTATGTAAAATAGGCGCACCGGCGCCTATTTTACATAGGCGCCGGTGCGCCTATGTAAAATCCGCCCCTATATTATTTTATTTAACTTTATTTATTTAGGTTTTTTTATATACCGGCATTCATGATAAAATCACATCATGCCGGTTTACATTCGAACAAAGATGTGCAAAAAATGCAATAACTGAATCTAGTGCAGAGGAGTTGCAGTTACAATGAAACAGGGGTAATGGAACTGGGACACGAGAGAAAAAAGCAGAAGAAGGTTAACATCATAAATTAATAATTATTTACAGAACCAGAATGGCTACATTCTTTGAGTATATAGGTTGTGATTCAGGTGTGGTCAGGGAAGGCTTGTTTGAAAAGCCAAGTTTTCAATCTTTTTCGGAAGGTTGGCAGGCAAGGCTCCTGGCGAAGGTTCGTGGGGATGGAGTTCCAGAGTGATGGTCCAGCTGTCGAGAAAGCCCGTTCTCTTGAGGTTATGTGCCGCGTGGATATCGTATTGGGTATCTGGAGGGATCCTCCGTAGGCTTCTCTGGTCGGTCTAAGGGAGTTGTGTGGGCTGAGCGGGTATTGAAGGTCAAGTGACGTAAGGTGGTGGATGGACTTATATATGATGGTAATGGATTTATAGATGATTTTGAAGTGAATAGGGAGCCAATGGAGATCTTTTAAGATGGGTGAGATGTGGTCTCTTCTTCTGGTATTCATGAGTATTCTTGCCGCCGTGTTTTGGACCATCTGCAGAGGTTTAGTGTATGAGGATGGGAGTCCTAGAAGGGTAGCGTTGCAGTAATCTAACTTTGCAAAGATTATTGCTTTTGTATTGTTCTAAAGTCATGAAAGTGGAAAAGTGGTTTTATCCTTTTCAACACTTGGAGTTTGTAGAAACAGTCCTTTGTGGTGCGGTTAACAAATGCTTTCAAATTCATCTTGTTATCGATTATGGCTCCTAAGTCTCTGACTTGAGAGGAGAGAGGAATGTTAGGAGGGGTGCTGGAGTTATTGTTGTTTTCTGGGGAAATTAGCATGAGTTCCGTTTTGGTGGAGTTTAAAATGAGGTTTAGGCTGGCGAGGTCATTGATTTTTACACGGCATGATTCCCAGTATTCGAGAGTTTTGATGAGAGATTCTTTAAGAGGTTTAAGATTCTTTAAACTTTATTATTTTATTTTAGATTTTATTGTAAACGGTTTTGGTCTACATTGTATTGTGAAAAACGGTATATAAATACTTTAAATAAATAAATAAAGCCAGGAAGTCAAGCAGAGCAGGAGCGGAGAAGAAGACGGGAACAGGAACTAGATCACGGAGGCACGGCGGAGCAGGAACTGGATCACAGAGGCAGGATGGTACAGGAACTGGAGCAGGAACACTGGAACTAGGACGTAAGGCAGCAACTCCAGATTAGTTTGACCTGTTGCAAAGGCAAGGAAGGAAAGCGCAGGCTGGGTTTAAATACCCAATAGTATCTGACATCATCTTAGGGGCTGGGCCAATGTTTCCCGCCCTGGCTCCTTTAAATCCTGACCCCTTGCGAGTGCGCCTAAGGAGCAGGGTTTCCTGGAGGAGCTTGGCGGTGTCTCCCTCATGGAGAAGTCACCATGGAGAGGCCCAGCCGCGGCCCAAAGGAGAGCAGGCAACGCTGCGAACAGGCAGCAGGAGAGGTAAGGACTCGGCTGTGGACTCCCGCGGCCAGGGTTCATAACATCTGCTTGGTGCTCCATTCTGACATTCCTTCCTGCTCCCATGGGGATTAAGGGAACTGGGCAGCCTGGCAGGTTGAATGGTCTGGGTGGGCTAGGCCCCGCTGTTAGGCTTTTTCCTGTGTGTTTGGTAGGCTGCAGCAGCATTTTCATACAGTTCTGTGCATGGTTGGCTGTCCTCAACAGGAATGTCGGTCTGCACGGTGCATCCGGCTCTGCCTACAAATTGTGCACCAAGTTTTGGACGCACTTCCTTTGCACACATTTTTTAAGCATATTGGCAGTGTGGCCAGATTTTGGCACACTGTGCGCTTGTTTTTGTAGTGCATAAA
Source organism: Rhinatrema bivittatum (assembly GCF_901001135.1). Taxonomy (NCBI): domain Eukaryota; kingdom Metazoa; phylum Chordata; class Amphibia; order Gymnophiona; family Rhinatrematidae; genus Rhinatrema; species Rhinatrema bivittatum. The sequence goes on along the minus strand of NC_042617.1, from coordinate 4,954,363 downwards.
GTTGGGGCTCCTAAGTTTTGTGCGAATAAAATTTGTGTGCTTGAAATTTTTCAGCGCAAGCTGGCTGGATGCACATCTCAATCAACTGACAAACTTAATGGTGCCACTGAACAAGAAACCTAAGCGCCTTTCTCCCTGTGTTACCTGTCATAGTCAGGGATCTCAGCCCGGAGTGCCCTCTAACATGTATAGGTGCTGCTTAGAGGCTCAGGGAGAATTAGCATCCTCAGATTTTGCTAAGCCTTGTACTTCCCAGTCTGCTGCTGGTCTGGCTAAGGACTTGTCTGAAGGAATGCTGGACCTTGGAACTACCTTAAATTTACATTTATGTTTATTATTATTTATGAATCACCTAACACTAAAAGGACTAGGTGATGAACAAGAGTACAATCATAATATAAAATTACAAATCCAAGGACAAAGAATAAAAAAATGATGAACAACTTAAAACAGCACATAATTAAAAATAAAAAGATATCATAAAAATCGATAAAATGATGAAGAAATGGCAGCTCACTGGGCTCTGCTCCAGTACCTTCTGGTTTTGGTTTTGGCCTGGATCCTTCTGCCTTTTCTTAGTTAAAGTTTTTTCAAGGATTACAATCCTTTCTTCAGGTGCAGTCCTCAGCTTCAACCAATCCTGTCATGTCAGATCCTCAGCCGGTGGCCCCTCCCTCTTCCAATCCTATGTTTAAGCGCCAAAGCATGCCTCGGTTAGCTGCGGGTATTCCTGACAGGAATCTGGATGGCACTGATGATGAGGCAGATCCTGACTCTCTGGAACATAAGAAATTGCCATGGGTCCACAAAGACCAAGGGTCCACAAAGCCCAGCATCCTGTTTCCAACAGAGGCAAAACCAGGCCACAAGAACCTGGCAATTACCCAAACACTAAGAAGATCCCATGCTACCGATGCAATTAATAGCAGTGGCTATTCCCTAAGTAAACTTGATTAATAGCAGTTAATGGACTTCTCCTCCAAGAACTAATCCAAACCTTTTTTGAACCCAGCTACACTAACCACATACTCTGGCAACAAATTCCAGAGCTTTATTGGCGTTGAGTGAAAAAGAATTTTCTCTGAAAGTCTTAAATGTGCTACTTGCTAACTTCATGGAATGCCCCCTAGTCCTTCTATTATTCGAAAGTGTAAATAACCAATTCACATCTACTCGTTCAAAAGCCGTCTCTTCTCCAAGTTGAACAGCCCTAACCTCATCAGCCTTTCCTCATAGAGGAGCTGTTCCATCCCCTTTATCATTTTGGTTGCCCTTCTCTGTACCATCTCCATTGCAACTATATCTTTTTTGAGATGTGGTGATCAGAATTGTACACAGAATTCAAGGTGCAGTCTCACCATAGAGCGATATAGAGGCATTATGACATTTTCTGTTTTATTAACCATTCCCTTCCTAATAATTCCTAACATTCTATTTGCTTTTTTGACTGCTGCAACACACTGAGCCGACGATTTTAAAGTATTATCCACTATGTTGCTTAGATCTTTTTCCTGGGTGGTAGCTCCTAATATGGAACCTAACATCGTGTAACTACAGCAAGGGTTATTTTTCCCTATATGCAACACCTTGCACTTGTCCACATTAAATTTCATCTGCCATTTGGATGCCCAATCTTCCAGTCTTGCAAGGTCCTCCTGTAATGTATCACAATCCACTTGTGATTTAACTACTCTGAATAATTTTGTATCATCTGCAAATTTGATAACCTCACTCGTCTTATTCCTTTCCAGATCATTTATATATATGAAAAAGCACCTGTCCAAGTACAGATCCCTGAGGCACTCCACTGTTTACACTTTTCCACTGAGAAAATTGACCATTTAATCCTACTCTCTGTTTCCTGTCTTTTAACAAGTTTGTAATCCACGAAAGGACATCGCCTCCTATCCCATGACTGTTTAGTTTTCATAGAAGCCTCTCATGAGGGACTTTGGATTTTCAGAAGGCGTTTGACAAATACACTACATCTACGGTTCACCTTTATCCACATGTTTATTATCCCCTTCAAAAAAATGAAGCAGATTTGTTAGGCAAGACTTCCCTTGGGTAAATCCATGTTGACAGTGTTCCATTTAACCATGTCTTTCTATATGCTCTACGATTTTGATCTTAAGAATAGTTTCCACTATTTTTCCTGGCACTGAAGTCAGGCTTACTGGTCTATAGTTACCCGGATCGCCCCTGGATCCTTTTTTAAATATTGGGGTTACATTGGCCACCCTCCAGTCTTCAGGTACAATGGATGATTTTAATGATAGGTTACAAATTTTAACTAATAGATCAGAAATTTCATTTTTTAGTTCTTTCAGTACCCTAGGATGCAAACCATCCAGTCCAGGTGATTTGCTACTCTTTAGTATGTCAATCTGGCCTACTACATCTTCCAGGTTCACAGTGATTTTGTTCAGTTCGTCTGACTCATCACCCCTGAAAACCATCTCCGGAACTGGTATCTCCCCAACATCCTCATTAGTAAACATGGAAGCAAAGAATTAATTTAGTCTGTCTGCAATGGCCTTATTTTCCCTAAGAGCCCCTTTAACCCCTCGGTCATCTAATAGTCCAACCAACTCATCACAGGTTTCTTGTTTCGGATATATTTTAAAAAGTTTTTATTATGAGTTTTTGCCTCTATGGCCAACTTCATTTCAAATTCTCTCTTCGCCTGTCTTAGCAATGTTTTACAATTAACTTGACAGTGCTTATGTTTTATCCTATTTTCTTCAGATGTATCCTTCTTCCAATTTTTGAAGGATTTTTTTTTGCTAAAATAGCCTCTTTCACCTCACCTTTTAACCATGATGGTAATTGTTTTGCCTTCCTTCCACCTTTCTTAATGTGTGGAATACATATGGACTGCGCCTCTAGGATTTTTTAATTTTTTTCTTCTGAACTTCCAAGGACACAGGTGTCCAGTTGTCTAATTGGAAAGCTATCTGTAATTGGAAAGCATCCAAAAGAGGTCCTTTTCTAGTACCAGACATATGGAAAACAATTCTTTATGTCACAATGCTAACTTGGAATAACTGACTACATACACTGTTCATACATGATTATAAGCACATATAACATTTAAAACACATTTTCTGACACTACTACAGTGATTGCCATCTTGCAACACGTGAGAAAGTTCTCCACTTCCTTCGCCTGTGTGTGGATTTGTGGAGTGTTTGAGGCTTGTTGAGAAGATCGAGGGGTTCTTGCTCATTCAGTTAAGGTTCCACTCATTTTGGAATTTTTGCAGGATGGATTGAGTAATTAATTCATTAAAGGTACAGGTGGCGGCTCTTGCCTATTTCCAAGGTCTGGTGAATGGTGGAACCTTGTAGGCTAATCCTGACGTGGCCTGTTTTTTAAAAGGAGTGAAGCATCTTCGCCTTCTCTTGTGGTTACTGGTGCCTTTGTGGAGTCTTAATCTAGTTTTGGATTTTTTGGCAGGCCCCACTTTTCGACTGATGCATAGCCTTTCCTTGAGGTTACCTTGAAAACGGTGTTTCTTATGGCAATTTGTTCTGCGCATAGAGTATCCAAACTACAGGTCTCGTCTTGCCTGGAGCTGTTTCTGCAGGTGACTCCAGGGGCAATACAGCTTCGTACTGTGTTAGTGATCTGATGCCTGATAGGAGTAGCAATCTGTTATAGATCTGTTACTAGTTAGACTGCGGAGTAGCAATCTGATAATATTGGTTCCTAAAGAAGGAGTCAGCAATCTTGTAGTGTCTCAGATATCGTCTTGCTACGTAGTTAGCAATCTGTTCAGGATCTGATATAGTAGTGGGTGGATCCCTGGACCCGGTGGCAGATGACCACGCCCCTGGGAGAATATCCCGAGAGGGACCACCAGCTAGGCTTGAGTATTTATTATTTTATTTATTAAAGGCTTTTATATACCGACTTTCTTGATACAAATCAACTCGGTTTACATTGAACTAAGCAGTAACTATAACTAACCATTCAACAAGAGACAATTTAAAAGGAGCATAAAGTTACATTATAACAAGGATGCCTTAACTGGGAGTGGGGAAAAAAGAAAGGGAGAACGAAGATAAAGTACTATATACAATAGAGTATGGGAGGGAGGCAAAGAGCCGACCTCATGATAATTTGTGAGCATAATTTAGTGTTTGTTTATTTACATAAGTGATGGGACAATACTAGGTCAGTCTGTTGGGCTAGTGGCGGGGAAGGCTCGGCAGAACAGCCATGTCTTTAGTTTCTTTTTGAAAGTTAGTAGACAAGTTTCCCGCCTAAGATCCGGAGGCATGGTGTTCCAGATAGAGGGACCTGTGATAGAGAATGTCCTGTCTCTGATATTTGAGTGGTGTACAAATTTGATTGGAGGAACATGTAAAGATCCCTTGTAGGCATCCCTTAAGGGTCTGGCCGTGGAGTGCAATTTGAGAGGGTGTAGTAGATCAAGAGGGGTCTGATGGTGAATATTTTTGTGGATAATTGTCAGTGATTTATGGAGAATTCTGAAGTTTACTGGGAGCCAGTGAAGATCTTTTAGAATAGGAGAGATATGCACTCTCTGATTGGTATTCGTCAAAATTCTCACCGCTGCATTTTGGAGCAACTGGAGGGGTTTTTATAGTAGAAGCCGGGAGACCTTGCAAGATGGAATTGCAGTAGTCTATTTTGGAGAACAGAATGGCTTGGAGGAAAGATCTGAAGTCGTAATGGAATTGTAGCGATTTGAGTTTGAGTACTTGTAGCTTGTAAAAGCACTCTTTTGTGGTGTGTTTTATAAATTGCTTAAGGTTCAGGTGACTATCAATTATGACTCCGAGATCTCTAGCGTGGGATATTTGTATGTTGGATTGCAGTTGGTGATGGAAGGGACTGCCTTCTGGAGAGATTAGCAATAGTTCTGTCTTGGATGTGTTGAGCACCAGGTTGAGGCTTGAAAGGTGATGGTTGATCGTTTGCAGGTGAGAGTTCCATAGCTTGAGTGTTGAGTCCAGTGAATTGGATATGGGGATTAAAATTTGGACGTCGTCTGCATATATGTAGAACTTAAGTTTTAGATGTGAGAGTAAATGGCAGAGAGGGAGTATGTATATGTTAAACAAGGTGGGCGATAGGGAGGAGCCCTGGGGGACTCCGAATGGGGCGTTAGTGTGAGATGATTCCTTGTTATTGATTTTAACCTTATAGCCTCTATTGCTAAGGAAGGAGTCGAACCATCTAAGAGCTGATCCTGCAATTCCTATGTCTGATAGCCGGTTTAGCAGGGTATTATGATTTACAGTATCGAAAGCTGCAGCGATGTCGAGAAGGGCTAGGAGGAACAATTGTCCTTTATCAAAGCCAATGTATATTTGATCAAGGAGTGAGATGAGGAGGGATTCGGTATTGTGTTCTTTTCGGAAACCGTATTGTGACGGGTGTAGAATATTATGGTCTTCTAGGTAATTTGAAAGTTGCTTATTTACAATTTTCTCCATGATCTTAGCAACAAATTCCAGAGTTTAATTGTGCGTTGAGTAAAAAAGAACTTTCTCTGATTAGTTTTAAATGTGCCCCATGCTAACTTCATGGAGTGCCCCCTAGTCTTTCTACTATCCGAAAGAGTAAATAACCGATTCACATCCACCCGTTTTAGACCTCTCATGATTTTAAACACCTCTATCATATCCCCCCTCAGTCGTCTCTTCTCCAAGCTGAAAAGTCCTAACCTCTTTAGTCTTTCCTCATAGGGGAGTTGTTCCATTCCCCTTATCATTTTGGTAACCCTTCTCTGTACCTTCTCCATCGCAATTATATCTTTTTTGAGATGCGGCGACCAGAATTGTACACAATATTCAAGGTGCGGTCTCACCATGGAGCGATACAGAGGCATTATGACATTTTCCGTTTTATTCACCATTCCCTTTCTAATAATTCCCAACATTCTGTTTGCTTTTTTGACTGCCGCAGCACACTGTACCGACGATTTCAATGTGTTATCCACTATGACACCTAGATCTCTTTCTAGGAGTTGATGAATATGAGGTCAAGGGTATGACCGGATTTATTTGTGGGGGAGTTAATGAGTTGTTTGAAGCCGAGGGCCAGTAAGGAGTTAAGGAAGGTCTCACAGGATGACGTGTTGGGGATGGCGTCCACGTGGAGGTTAAAGTCTCCTAGTATAATGGTAGGGACTTCTATGTTGAGATTATCAGAGATGAAGTCAATGAGTGGGGATGGGTCATGTTCAAGTAAGCTAGAAGCCGCATATGTGAGGCAGATTTGTAACTCTTTGGATCTAAGGAGACCAATTTCAAGTTTGTGGGGGGCAGAGATAGATTGTTGTTTGAGATTGAGGTTTTTTTTTTGTGGCGAGAAGGAGGCCACCACCTTTTCTTTTGAGTCTGGGGAAGGAGAAGATGTCGTAGGCATGCGAGGGCAGCTGATTGATGACAACATGGTCTATGTTTTTAAGCCAAGTTTCTGTGATGGCACAGATATCGGGGCAGGAGTTAGTGAGAATATCCTCGAGGATGGGGCTTTTTTTTTTTTTAGGAGGGATTAGGCATTTATTTTATTTATTTATTTAAAATTTTTATATACCGGCATTCATGTTGCAAACACATCATGCCGGTTTACATATAACAGGGGTGTACAGTAAACAATTCAATAACCTATTTGTGTAGAAGGAAGCAGTTACAAATAACAAGGTAATAGAACTGGGAGGAGAGAAGAAAAGAAAGAGAATAACATTAGGTATAGGTATTTACATTAGTAATAACATTTTTACATGTGGAAGTGGTAGAATCTGGCTGAATAGAATTAATCGGTGTCCGGGAAAGCTTTTTTAAACAGCCAGGTCTTAAGTCTCTTCCTGAAGGTTGGGAGGCTGGGCTCCTGTCTAAGGTCCGGTGGGATGGAGTTCCATAGAAGGGGGCCGGCTGTTGAAAAGGCCCGATCTCTCAAGGTAATGTGTTTGGTAGTTTTGGCTGGGGGCACTTGAAGAGATCCTCTGAGTGTGTCTCTTGTTGGTCTGGAGGAGTTATAAATTTGGAATGGGACTTGTAAGTCGAGTGGGGTGTGTTGATGGCATTAAAGAGTGATATGGCTAGGGAAGTGAGGCCTAGGAACTGTGTGAGGGGAGAGGTCATGATAGGTAGCAGTGATTTACGCTGAGGGAGGGGGCGGAGGGCAAAGGGAGTAGTGTGCCTGAGGGAGGGACTGTACAGGCAGGGTATGGTGTGCATGGAAGGAGCGAAATACTGGGGGGGGGGGGGGAAGGAAAAGAGGCAAAAGTAAAGGAGAGAGGACATTAATGGGCAACACTAAGGGGCACACCAAGGGGCAAGCTCCTTGGTTGCGCAACGCCTGCGGTCTGCCCTGGTTTTAAGGCTGCCTGGAGCCGGGAAGTGGCGTCGGCAGTGGCGTCAGTGGGGGGGGGGTCCTCTCAAAGAGAGAGGGCCGGCTTTGCCTGGACTTGCTGCGGGTTGCTTCGGTCGGTTGCGGCGGGCCGAGGGCGAACTCCTGACCCTGATGGGTCTGCGCCGATCGTGCGGAGGTAGGCAGTCACGGGGGTCTGACCAAAGAGGGGACGCCTGCGGTCTGGCCTGGTTTTAAGGCTGCGTGGAGCCGGGAAGTGGCATCAGCAGGGGTTCCTCTCAAAGAGGACCAGCCTTGCCTGGACTTGCTGCGGGTTGCTTCGGTTGGTTGCGGCGGGCCGAGGGTGAACTCCTGACCCCAATGGGTCTACGCAGAGGTAGGCGGTCACGGGGGTCCGGCCAAAGAGAGAATGTAATCCTGATATATAAAATGGGCTCCAGAGGTGATCTGGGAAACTGTAGACCAGTGAGCCTGACTTCAGGGCTGGGAAAAATCATGAAAACTATTATAAAGATTAAAATCAAAGAACATTTAGACTGATTTAATGGGACACAACCAGAATGGATTTACTCAAGGGAAGTCTTGCTTCACAAATCTACATTTTTTTTTTGAAGGGGTGAATAAACATGTGGATAAAGGTGAACCGGTAGATGTGATGGATTTGGATTTTCAGAAGGTATTTGACAAAGTCCCTGATGAGAGGCTTCTAAGAAAACTAAAAACTCATGGGAAAGGAGATATCCTTTTGTGGACTGCAAAGTGGTTAAAAGACAGGAAACAGAGAGTAAGATTAAATGATCTGTTTTCACAGTAGAAAAAGGTATATAGTGGAATCTCAGGGATCTGTACTTAGACCGGTGCTTTTTAATATATTTATAAATGATCAGCAAAGGAATACAATGAGTGAAGTTATCAAATTTGCAGATAATACAAAATTATTCAGAGTAGTTAAATCACAAGCGGATTGTGATAAATTGCAAGAGGACCTGGTGAAGCTGGAAAATTGGGCGTCCATATGGTAATGAAATTTAATGTGGATAGGTGCAAGGTGATGCATATAGAGAAAAATAACCATGCTGTAGACACACGATGTTAGGTTCCATTTTAGGAGTTACCACTCAGGAAGAAGATCTGAGCAACATAGTTATTACACTGAAATTGTCTGCTCAGTGTGCTGTGGCAGTCAAAAAAGCAAACAATGTAATGGAGAAATTACTTACCTGATAATTTTGTTTTCCTTAGTGTAGACAGATGGACTCAGGACCAATGGGTATAGCAGATGGAGATGGAGACCAATGATAGCAGATGGAGATGGATCAGATTTCAATCTGACGTCAGCCCTAGTACAATATACCCCTGCAGGAAGTGCAGCTCTTCAGTATTCTCCTTGAAAAGCATTGTGGATATATGCAAGACTGAATAATTTGAATAACTTGATTAACTTTATAACTTGGTTAACTTAATTAATTGAACTGGTTGAATTGGCTGTAGCTGGAGACCGCCAGTGCCCTCAACCGAGAAGCATCGACACCCGGTAGGATGGGTGTCCTAGATGAAGGAAAGCATGGCTTACCCATGAATCACTCGTTCCTGGGGATGTCCCCCGAGAATTCCATGAGTAACGGCAGCCGTGGGTGGGATGCTGAGTCCATCTGTCTACACTAAGGAAAACGAAATTATCAGGTAAGTAATTTCTCCATTTCCTAGGGTGTAGCAGATGGACTCAGGACCAATGGGATGTATAAACGCTACTCCCGAACTGGGTGGGAGGCTGCCCATGACCCACTTAGTACCGCCCTTGCAAATGCTGTGTCCTCCCAAGCCTGAACATCCAGGCGGTAAAACCTGGAGAAGGTGTGGATGGAGAACCATGTTGCTGCCCTGCAGATCTCAGCGGGTGACAGCATCTTGGTTTCCACCCAGGACACTGCCTGGGCTCTAGTGGAATGGGCCTTGACTTGTAAAGGCGGTGGCTTGCCTGCTTCTAGGTAGGATGCCTTGATGACTTCTTTGATCCAGCGGCTATGGTTGCTCGCGAGGCTGCTTCCCCTTGCTTCTTCCCGCTGTGAAGGACGAACAGATGGTCCGTCTTTCGTACAGATTCCGACCTTTCCAGGTATCTGACTAGGAGCCTGCCGATATTGAGATGGCGTAGACTTCGAGCCTCTTCCAAATTCTTATGCTCATCTGGCTTGCTCATCTGGCAATGGTAGCGAGATGGTTTGGTTGAGATGGAAATCAGACACCACTTTGGGGAGGAACGACGGAACTGTGCGTAACTGGATGGTTCCCAGGGTAAGTCTGAGGAACGGCTCTCGGCAGGACAGTGCTTGTAGCTTGGATAATACGCCAGGCCGAACAGACTGCCAGCAGGAAAGCTGTCTTCAGTGTTAATAGTCAGAGAGACATGGGTGGAGAGGTCTGAAGGAGGTTCCTGCTAGGAAATCTACAACCAGGTTGAGGTTCTAAAGAGGCACTGGTCACTTCAGTGGTGGTTGGATCTGCTTGACTCCTTTCAGAAAGCGGGAGACATCCGGGTGAGAGGCTATGCTGCCACTCTCGCTATTGGTTCCGTAGCATGACAATGTGGCCACCTGTCCCTTGATGGAGTTGAGGGACAATCCCTGCTGTAGGCTGTTCTGCAGGTATTCCAAAATCGCAGGAATTTTGACCGAGCGTGGTATGTCATCGCAGTCCTCGCACCAGGCTTCGAATACTCTCCAAATCCTTATGTATGTTAGGGATGTGGAGAACTTGTGTGCTCGGAGTAGGGTGTCAATTACTGCCCCCGAGTATCCGCTCTTCCTTAGGCGAGTCCTCTCAATGGCCAGACCGTAAGAGAGAATAAAGTTGGATCCTCGTGGAGGATCGGTTCCTGTGTGGAGATAGGGGAAGGGGGCTCCCTGTCAGCAGTCTTCGCATGTCTGCATACCACGGTCTTCTTGGCCAGTCCGGGACCACTAAAAGTACTGGTCCCCTGTGGTGTTCTATCTTGTGGATGATTGCGCCCAATAGGGGCAACAGCAGGAAGGCATATAACAGAGTCTCCTGTGGCGAGGTCTGTACCAGGGTATCGATTCCCTTGGACTGGGGTTCCCGCCTGCGGCTGAAGAAACTGGGTACTTGGGCATTGGACCGGTTTGCCAGGAGGTCCATGGTTGGTGTTTCCCAACGGTTTACTATCAATTGGAATGCTGTGGTCTACAGCCTCCATTCTCCTGGATCTAGACTTTCTCTGCTGAGGTAGTCCGCAGTGATGATGTCTTTCCCGGCGATGTGGACGGCCGAGATCTCTTGAAGATTCACTTCCGCCCATGACATTAGGAGGTCTATTTCCAGAGACACCTGTTGGCTTATGGTTCCTCCCTGACTGTTGATGTAGGCCACTGTTTTGGCATTTGTCTGACATTACTCTGACCGCTTTATCTCGGAGTCTGTGACCGAACCTTAGGCAGGCTAGTCTGACTACCTGGGCTTCTAGGCGATTGATGTTCCATCCCTACTCTTCATTCCATTGCCCTTGGGTGGTTAGCTCCTGGCAGTGTGCTCCCCGTCCTCGTAGGCTGGCATCCATGGTGAGTAGGATCCAGGTTGGTGAGGATAGTCTCGTTCCCTGGCTCAGATGGGCTTCTTGTAGCCACCATTGTAGTTGGGCCCGAACTCTGTCTGGGAGCTGAAGACGTACGGTGTAGTTCTGGGACAGTGGATTCCATCGTGATAGTAGTGAACATTGTAGGGGTCTCATGTGAGCTCGTGCCCATGGCACTACTTCCAGTGTGGATGCCATGAGGCTGAGGACTTGTAGGTAATCCCATGCTGTGGGGCGACGTTCACTCAACAGGGTTCGTAACTGGGTCATCAGTTTTGATCTCCTTGTCTGTGTCAGGATGACCTTGTCTTGTTTGGTGTCGAACCAGACTCCCAAGTATTCTAGAGATTGGGAGGGCTGCAGGCAGCTCTTGTTTGTGTTGACCACCCACCCGAGGCTCTCCAGTAGAGTTTTGACTCTGTTGCTGGCTCCCCTTCTGTTGTGCTTGTTCCGAAAGGACTGGCTCTGGCCTGTGGGGCGGGTTGCTTGCTATGTGCTTCTATATGGGTTGAAGCGCTGTGATCCTCTGCCCTTGGAGGTTTGGGGGAAGGATCGCTGGTTTCTCTTATTCCTGTCCTCTGGTAGCCGCGGCAGTGGGGACTCGCCCCATTTGTTGGCTAGTTTCTCTAGTTCGCTTCCGAACAGGAGTGTTCCCTTGAAAGGCATCCTTGAGAGTCTCGTTTTGGAGGATTCGTCGGCCGACCAGTTTCGGAGCCAGATTTGTCTTCTGGCTGCCACGGCGGATGACACTCCTCTAGCTGCGGTGCATACCAGATCAGAAGCGGCGTCCGTGAGGAATGATACTGCTGGTTCCAGGGCCTCCCCAGGAGTGTTGTTCCTGGTCTGTGCTAAGCAGGCACGTGTCACCACAGCACAGCAGGCCGCGATCTGTAAAGACATAGCGGAGACCTCAAAGGACTGTTGAGGATAGATTCCAGACGTCTGTCTTGAGCATCCTTGAGTGCTCCTCCTCCCTCCACCGGGATAGTAGTGTGCTTCGAGACCGCGCAGACCATGGCATCCACTTTTGGACATGCCAGGAGATCTTTGGTGGCTGGGTCCAGAGAGTACATGGCTGCCAGCACCCAGCCCCCTTTGAACGTAGTTTCTGGGGCATCCCATTCCAGGTCAATTAGTTGCTGGACTGCTTGTAATAGGAGGAAATGGCAGGAGGTCTGATGGAGTCCCTCTAGTAGTGGGTTCGTCTTAGGTTCCCCTGAGGCACTTGTGCCCGGGATAGCAAGCTCTTTTAAGCTGTGTGTGACCAGGTCTGGAAGCTCGTCCTTGGTGAAGAAGCGTCTGATGGTTCAGTGGGGCTCTGTCCCCGGAGGGGGTTCCCCTTCCTCATCTGTTTTGTCCGTGTCCCCGAAGGTGGAGCTTCTGGGTGGTGGGATCACTTCCCTGGGCATAGAGAGTCCTGGGATGTTGAGGTCCTCTGGTGGAGCCTGTGGCCGTATTATATGAGGCTCCGGTTGCATGTGGACGAAGGTATGCAGACCTTTGAAGAATTCCACCCAGGAGATAGATGCTGGGTCTAGACTAAGGGGCGCCGTGTCCCTGGGGAGCCCCGTTTGAGGGGGGGGTCCCACTGTGGAATGCTAGGTCCGGTGTACTGCTCGAGAGGCTGGAACCCCGTACCGGCTGGGGAGGGCCATGAGTTGGATCCCCTAGGGCCATGGCCTCTTCATGCTGTGCAGCTCTAATGTGGCATGCTGGGCAAAGGCCCTGAGCTTTGAGTTTTTTTCCGGTGGTGCCATGGCTTGTGCGTGTAAGATACAGTTGTGCGCTGACGTTTGGTGCGCGCTCAGGGAGATGTGCGCGCTGTTATGCGCACATTTATGCGCCCGGCACAGTAAGCGTGTGGCTATGCGCGTTGCTTGTGCGCATGGTACTTGGGCGCGCGACGTTGTGCGCACAAGGTATTTGTGCGCACAGCTCACCTCTGTGCGCACAGATCGGAACGGTGGCGAACAGATCAAAATGGTGACGGCGACCACGCGGTCTATATGGCGACCACTTCTGAGGGTCTCCACGTGGGAGGACCCTCGGATCGGACCGGGATCTAGCCCTGCTAGGGCAGATCAACCTGGTGGCATTGGTGCCGGCTGGCGACCTGTGCGTCTCCTTGAGCTTCGAAGACCGGAGACTTTTAAATAGATTTCTATCTTACCTTGTCTCGGCGCTTCCTGGTTTCGTTCCGGGCAGTCTCCAGCTGCAGGGGGAGAGGGAAAATACCTTCACCACCGCACTCGAGGTTGCACCCGCTGCCTTTCAGCCTCACCCGATGTCGGGGGCTAGGTCCCCGCCGAGCGTCAGCCGCCGGACCAAGGCTTACCTCCCAGGGATCGTGGAAATCACCTCGGGAATTCTCAACTGGGAGAAGGACCCAATGGGTGTCACCGCAGTAGAGCGGGGCTCGTCTGTAGAGGTAAGATTTCTTCTTAATTTAGTTCTCTTTGGTAAAATTACTCTAATGCTGTGCGAGCGTGCACAGAGTCCCTAACTGCTATGGAGACGGAAAATACTGAAGAGCTGCACTTCCTGCAGGGGTATATGTACTAGGGCTGATGTCAGATTGAAATCTGATCAGTCTCCAACTATCAGGAGTACACTATACTAGGGATGTGAATCGTTTTTTGACGATTTAAAATATCATCCGATATTTTTTAAATTGTCAATAATCGTTAAAGAGTGCGATAAATCGGTGGAATTTCTATTGTATCGTGAAAAAAATAGTTAATCGGGTTAGTGTCCACTAACGGGAGTTATTTAGGGGGAGGGTGGGAAAACCGGCACACCAAAACAAACCCACCCCGACCCTTTAAAACTAATCCCTTACCTTCCCCCACCCTCCCAAACCCCCCCCAAACTTTTTACATGTACCTGGTGGTCCAGTGGAAGCCCCGGGACCGATCTCCCACTCTTGGGCCGTCGGCTGCCACTAATAAAAATGGCACCGATGGCCCGATAAAAAAACAACCCACCCCGACCCTTTAAAACTGACCCCTTAGCTTCCCCCACCCTCCCGAACCCCCCCAAAACTTTTTACAAATACCTGGTGATCTAGCGGAAGTCCCGGGAGCGATCTCCCGGTCTCGGGCCGTCGGCTGCACTAATAAAATAGATGGCGCCAGCCAGTGCTCCTACCATGTGACAGGGGCCGGCCAATGGCACAGATATCCTGACACATGGTAAGGGCAAAGGGCCATCAGCGCCATTTTTTATTAGCGCAGCCGACGGCCCGAGATCGGGAGATCGCTCCCGGGACTTCCGCTAGATCACCAGGTATTTGGTTCGAGGGCTTTGCTCTACTGAGGGAGGAAAATTTCTCAGATTGTCACCCCAAGAGCAGCCAACTTTACTTCAAATTCCTCTTCACCTGGCCTAAAGCAAGTGTCAGCTCATGGCACAGGATGCTTACATATCATCTGCTGGAGACAGAATACCTAACAAACGATCCTATATATAATCCACCAACGTGGGGGTAAATCAAATATCACACTACCAATAGAACCTGCACAATAAAACAAATTTAGCTATTTTTACTATTCTTTATCACCCTTTTTTTTTTTAATATCAGCATAAAATATACCTATGTGTTTCACACTTGACTCTATATCCCCTATTTTTTATTGTATATTTATTGTATATTTGATTTATTGTATTTTTAAATGTTGTCTTTAAAAATATTTGGTAGGTGTGTGGTGACGCTTCATAAAACTCAAGGAACACTAACCCTTAGTGCCTTGCTCAGTTCTTTAGTTTAATCATAAGCACCACCATCCACCCTTTAATTGTTTATTGAATTCCTTTAAAATGAACTTTTATTTTTATATATAATTTCCTTCTTATTAATTTCTAAAGGTCATTAATAAATTTTCTGAAAGTCATTAGTCATTAATCAGAGTGAAAACACTAAAATTCAAACAGAGAGCTCCAGGTCGCCAATAATTTCAGACGGGAGCTCAAACTGCTGAAACACTTATCTTAGCGTGTAAAAGTAGTCCTTTGGCGGCACTTGCCCCAACGAGGCCTGGTTTCGATTACTCTTCATCAGGGGAAGCCACTCTCTTGCTGTACCCTGTAGCACAGTGTCTGTACCCTGTAGCACAGTGTCTTTTATAAAGCAAAAATGATGTATCATCTCAATGATGTAGCCACTTACAGTGTCCTATTGGAAGATCCTACAAAGGGATTAGTTGATCAGAGAAAAGCGGTGATTTCTCCATCTAAGTCACTCACTGAGAAAGAAAAAAAAATTTTTGATAGTGGATCACCCGAGAATTCCCATCATTTACGGTCTTCCAAAGATATACGAAAATGTAAATGATCCCCCAGTTAGACCCATCGTGTCATTGAAGGGTTCAGTTTTGGAACCTCCAGCAATTTTCGTTGATAAATTTTTACAACCTTTGGTGCAAATGCAACGGTCATATTTGAAGGACACTATCCAGTTTCTCAATAAATTGGGAGAGATTCAGATTGGGGGTGGTCTTGCTATCTTTTTTTTTTTTTTTTTTTTTAATTTTTTTTTTTTATTAAACTTTTCAAATTTAAAGAAGATATTACACAATTGTATCCACAATATAAACATGAAAAAGCAAAATTGCTTACCTTGTAATAGGTGTTATCCCAGGACAGCAGGATGTAGTCCTCACATATGGGTGACATCAGTAATGGAGCCCTATGTACGGAAAACTTCTTTAAAAGTTTCTATGAAACTTTTGAATGGCACCGGAGTGCCTACTGAGCATGCCCAGCATGCTATGATATTCCCTGCCACAGGGGTCTCTCTTCAGTCTTGTTTTGTAGCAATCAGCGTTAGCCAAAAATAAAATAATAATAAACGTATCGTACCCAACTCCGCGGGGTGGCGGGTGGGTTTCGTGAGGACTATATCCTGCTGTCCTGGGATAACACCTATTACAAGGTAAGCAATTTTGCTTTATCCCAGGACAAGCAGGATGCTAGTCCTCACATATGGGTGATTAGGAAGCTAGAGGCTGAGTCATTTTGTGCTGAAGTGACCGTAAGGTATTATTATTGAAATGAATCAGCCGAAATCACAGCAGGTTGGATGTAGAAGGAGTTGGGGTTACACTGGAAACAAGTTCTTTAAGACGGATTTGTCCATAGGCTGAATCTTGTCTTCCTTCTTTGTCTAAGCAGTAGTGAGCTGCAAAGGTGTGAAGAGAACTCCATGTTGCTGCTTTACAAATGTCCAGAATAGGCACAGAGCGAAGGTGTGCCACTGAGGCTGACATTGCTCTGATTGAGTGTGCGTTTACTCGCCCTTGAAGAGTAAGGCCTGCTTTCTCATAACAGAATTGTATGCAATCTGCTAGCCATTTTGACAGAGTATGTTTACCCACTGCTTTATCTGGTTTGTTTGGATCATAGGATACAAACAGCTGACTGGATTTTCTTTGGGCTGTAGTGCGGTTTAAATAGAAGGAGAGTGCACGCTTACAGTCCAAAGTGTGTAAGGCTCTTTCTCCTTGGTGAGAGTGAGGCCTAGGAAAGAATGTAGGTAAAACTATCGATTGGTTCAAGTGAAATTCCGTGACAACCTTAGGAAGGAATTTTGGATGTGTCCGGAGGACTACCCTGTCATGGAGGAACTTTGTAAAAGGTTCGTATGTGACTAGTGCTTGTAATTCACTGACCCTTCTAGCTGATGTAATGGCTATAAGGAAAACCGTTTTCCAAGTAAGGTATTTAAGGTCACAAGTATTTATGGGTTCAAAAGGAGAACGCATAAGTCTAGTGAGTACTACGTTCAGATCCCATTGTATGCTTGGGGAATGAACTGGAGGTTTAATGTGAGTTAGGCCTCTCATGAATTTACTGACGAGAGGCTGTGTGGAGATAGATGCATCTCCCAGCTTGGTATGATAAGCTGAGATTGCACTTAAGTGTACCCTTACAGACGATGTCTTAAGACCAGAGTCTGTAATCTAGTAGCGAGGTAGTGGGGCAAGTGAAAGGATCTAAATCTTTCTGAGTGCACCACAGCGTAAACCGTTTCCATTTGTAGGAATAATTCTTTCTAGTGGAAGGTTTACGTGCAGCTATAAGTACCTGAGATATAGTGGATGGAAGGTTGAGAGGCTGTAAGATCAAGCTTTCAACATCCATGCTGTCAGGGATAGGGACTGAAGGCTGGGATGGCGCAACTGACCCTGTTCCTGAGTTATGAGATTGGGAGCTACTCCCAGGCGAATCGGATCCCTGACTGATAGATCTAGCAGTGTGGGGAACCATACTTGTCGAGGCCAATATGGGGCTATGAGTATCATAGTTCCCTTGTCCTGTTGTAGCTTCACTAGTGTTTTGGTTATAAGTGGTATCGGAGGATACGCGTATAACAGGCCGGAGTTCCAATGGCGAGCAAATGCGTCCCTTGGTAGGCTGTTCTGCTGTTGGAGTAGAGAGCAGTAATTGTTCATCTTGTAGTTGAGCTGGGATGCAAAGAGATCTATCGTCGGTTGCCCCCAGCGCTGGAAGATCTTGGACGCTATTGTTGGATCCAAAGACCACTCGTGCGGTTGGAACTGACGACTGAGGCGATCCGCCACTGTGTTGTGGATGCCCGCTAGGTAGGTAGCCCGTAGAAGAATTGCATGTGTCAGGGCCCAGTCCCAGATTTGCGCTGCTTCTTGACAAAGGAGGTACGAACCTGTCCCTCCTTGTTTGTTGATGTACCACATTGCTACTGTGTTGTCCGTCTGGATTAAGACAGTCTTGTGTGATAGGCAGTCTTTGAATGCATGCAGCGCATAGCGTATAGCTCGAAGCTCTAGGAAGTTTATCTGAAAAGTGGCTTCGAGTCGTGTCCACTTGCCCTGTGTCTTTAGATGACCAATATGCGCTCCCCATCCTAAGGTGGATGCATCTGTAGTCAATGTCACTTGTGGCACTGGTTGCTGAAAAGGTAAACCTTTGAGCAAGTTGGGCATTAGCGTCCACCAGAGAAGTGCGGCCTTGAGCTCTGGTGTGATGTAAATAGGAGTGGACATTGGTTGAGTGGCTTGTATCCACTGTGTTTTGAGTGTCCATTGTAGAAGTCGCATGGTCAGTCTGGCCATGGGAGTCACATGAACCGTGGAAGCCATGTGCCCTAGAAGAATGAGGCACTGGTGAGCCGTCACCTTGAATCGGTTGCGGAGATCGTGAGTTAAGAGGACAAGTGTGAGCACGGTCTCTTGGTAGAAAAGCGGTCTCTAGCGTAGTGTTGAGCTCTGCCCCTATAAACTGTAGTAGATGAGTTGGTGACAGATGGGATTTCTGGTAATTGATGAGAAACCCCAAAGAATGAAGGACTTGGATGGTGAGCTTGAGGGACGCGACAGCACCTTCTTTTGAATGACTTCTGATGAGCCAATCGTCTAGATAAGGAAACACGTGCACCTTTTGTTTGTGTAGGTGTGCCACTGCTGCAGCCATGCATTTTGTGAATACTCTGGGTGCTGATGCGAGTCCGAATGGCAGCACTCTGTATTGAAAATGTTGATCTAGTACCCAAAATCGTAGGTATTGACGATGAGGAGGATAGATGGGGATGAGAGCGTAGGCATCTTGAAGATCCAGAGAGCAGAGCCAATCTCCCCTTTGAAGAAGAGGCAGAATGGAGCCTAGGGATACCATTCTGAATTTTTCTTTCTTGAGAAATTTGTTGAGGTTCCTGAGGTCTAGGATAGGACGAAGGCCTCCTGTTTTCTTTGGAATGAGGAAATATCGGGAGTAGAATCCTCTGCCCTTTTGAGGACCAGGAACTGGTTCTATGGCCCTGGCTCTCAGAAGGGTGGATAATTCTGTTTGAAGAATTATGGAGTGTTGATTTATTGAATGAGAGTGAAGTGGTGGTTTCTCTACAGGGGTAGTTGAGAAATCCAACCTGTAACCGTGAGTCGTGATGGATAACACCCACTGGTCGGTGGTGATGGAGGCCCAATTGCTGAGGAAGTGTTGAATGCGGCCTCCTACAGGTGTTTCGGGGAACGGATTTATGCTGCTGCTCTCTGGGGATGTTCAGAAACCAGACGTGGCCGTTGTTTGTGGAGGCGGCTGAGGCCTCGGCTGCCTTTGCCTAGGCTGCTGGCGCTGTGCTGGGCGGCTAGGCCTCTGTCTACCTGCTGGGGGGTAGTATCTTCGTTGGCGATAGTAAGGCCTTCGAGTGTCTCTTCTTGGAAACTTTCTAGAAGAGGCCTGCGACTCCTGAGGCTGAGACGACAATTGCTTCAAAGTCTCTGAGTGGTCCTTAAGCGTCGCTACCGCTTCCTTTATCTTGTCTCCGAAGAGATTATCCCCCAAGCATGGTAGATCAGACAAATGATCTTGGACTTCTGGGCGAAGATCCGATGCCTTCAGCCATGCCCATCGTCGTGCAGCTATAGCCGATGCGGACAACCTTGATGCTGTCTCAAAACAGTCGTAAGTGGCCCTGACTTCGTGTTTCCCCGAGTCAAGGCCTTTATGTACCAGTGCTTGAAATGCCTCTTGGTATTGATCCGGTAGGGTCAGAGAAAGCTCTTGAACCTGTTTCCAAAGGTTCCTTTGCTATTGGTTCATGTACAGCTGGTAAGATGTAATTTTTGATACCAGCATGGAACCCTGGAAAACTTTTCTGCCTAGGTTGTCTAACAACCTACTGTCCTTCCCAGGCGGCACTGAAGCATGAGATTTCTGTCTCTTCACCTTCTTTTGGGCGGATTCTACCACCACTGACTGGTGGGGTAGTTGTGGTCTTTGGAATCCCGGGGTTGGCTGTACTAAGTACGTGGCCTCAGCTCTTTTATTAACCGGTGAGACAGAACTTGGATGCTCCCAGATTCTGTGTTGAAGTTCCTGTAAGACTTCATGAACTGGGATTGCCAACATCTCCTTTGGAGGGTCTACAAACTGTAAGACTTCCAAAGTCTTTTGTCTCTGATCCACCTCTGTTTGTATAGGGAATGGAATGGTATCAGCCATTTCCCTAACAAAGTTTGTGAAGGAAAGATCTTCCGGTGGAGACTTTCTGTGATCCTCAGTTGGAGATGGTTCTGAGAATAAATCTTCTTCCGAAGAGTATTCTGAATTGGAATCATCCGGTTCCTGCTGTGGCTTGGGATAAGGAACTGACGGTCTTACAGGCGAATGTGGCCTAGGGGGCCTTGGCACCCCTGAAGGGCCTGGAAGTGGATCCTGCGGTGCTTGCCTTGTCAGGATTCCCAGTAGTGTGTCCAATTTGCTGAAAACTGGGTGCAAAATGGGGACATCCTCCCGAGGAACCGGTGTTGGCATCGGCCTTCCTGGTGAGGGCACCGGCATGGGCATCGGTGGCACCGAAGACGGAATCGGAGGAGGCGTACGAGGTAACGGTGAATGCACCGGGGTTGGAATCGATGTCGGTTCCCACGGCATCGTCGATGACCCCGGAATCGTTGGTGCGGAGATGGGCATCGATGGTTGTGGAATCGGCATCGATGGCGGAATTGCGTCTCGAAGAGCCTGTTGCACCGCTTGACGAATGAGCGCATCAAGTTCCACTCGCACAGCTGGTGAAAACAGAGCAGCTGTGGAGGGAGGCGGTGTTGGCGATGCCGATTCCTCCTCAGGGCCCTGAGGAGGTTCGGAACCCGGCACCGATATCGGTGGGGATCGCCCGTCAGTAGGCCTTGGAGCCTCTGCTTCCGTCCGGGTTTTCTTAGCTGGAGAGCCTGTACCTGTGGTAGTGTCTCCGGACACCGACTCTCTCCGCCGTCGATGGCGATGCTTCTCAGGCTGTTTGTCGCTTCCTGAAGTGGATGCCTTCGATGAAATCGACGGGGATGGAGTGGAAGCGTCCCCCGCAGCCGGAAGTTTCTTTTTTAATAGTAGTTGCCGAATCGAGGCCGATGGCGAAGACTGGGCCGAAGTTGACGGTCTTGGCAGCAGCTGGACTGAAAAAAGCTGCTCCATCCTTTCTGCCCTTAGGCGCCGACCCTTTGTGGTCATTTCAGCACAGGATGAACACGCCTGGATGTTGTGATCCTTGCCTAGGCAAAGAACACACTCACCATGCGGATCGGTAATAGACATTGTTCTATTACAATTCGGGCACTTTTTAAACCCGGAGGCCATGGCGCCGGACGGCCGTCAACGCAAAGCTCGAATTTTATCGTTCCCAGCCGGGAATCGAAAAGGAAAAAAGTAACCAGCCGGTAACAAATGGGAAAAAATCCCCTTTTGTGATATAAATTTGTCGAAATTTTCCGATTTTTTTGGAGATGAAAAATCACCTCAGACTCCAATCAAACCGCGAGGCTAACCGCTTCGCGGAAAAAAGAAGACTGAAGAGAGACCCCTGTGGCAGGGAATATCATAGCATGCTGGGCATGCTCAGTAGGCACTCCGGTGCCATTCAAAAGTTTCATAGAAACTTTTAAAGAAGTTTTCCGTACATAGGGCTCCATTACTGATGTCACCCATATGTGAGGACTAGCATCCTGCTTGTCCTGGGATAATGAATAGTATCTTGTATATACCTTTTTACATACATTGTGTGATAAACCTCGGCAATGCAATTAAACGAAATAATAGAGGCTTGAAAATAAAGAAAAGAGCAGTATATATAATTAGAAATTAAATAATAATATTGTTTGTGTTGAACCTTATTCAATACTTTACATTCATTACCCCCAATATTACATTACAGAGAAAAAGGGGAATTAAGTGTCAAGATATGCACGAAGTTGATCTGGTTGGTTAAAGATGTACCTTGTATTTTGAAATATAATTACACAACGACACGGGAATCGTAGAAAAAATTTTGCTCCCTTCTGAGTAACTTTATCTCTCATAGCCAAGAAATCCTTCCTTCTTAGCTGGGTGTCTCGGGAGATATCGGGAAAAATTCTGATTACCTGGCCATGGAATTTAGTATTTTGATTTTTGAAATACAGTCTTAAGACTGAATCTCTCTCAGACAAACATGCAAATTGCACAATTAAAGTGGCACGGACCTTTATATCCATATCAGAAGATTTTTCTAATAGTTCTGATAAATTTAAATCTTCTTTATATTCTCCCAATACTTTATCTTTATCTTTTGTATCTTCCATACTATAAGGCTGGGAAATATAGTAGATTCTAGAAATTACTGGTATCATTGTTTGATTGGTCCTGCTATCTTAATGACCATGGACATTGTTTCTCTGTACACATGTATTCCTCAACGATTAGCTGCAGACATTGTTAATGAGGCAGTTTTACATCACAGAGGACCAAAAAGGAATAAAGCTGAATTATTGAGAGAATTGGCGGAACTGGTGATATTCAACAATTATTTCAGCTTTGAAGGGAAGTTTTATCACCAGAATCACGGGATTCCTATGGGTTCCTCTCTAGCCCCGGCAGTCGCAAATTTATTTGAGGCTAATTTTGAAGAAAAAGTAATTTACCTGTCTCCATGGTGGTCCATGATCGGGGCCTGGTTCAGGTATATCGATGACATCTTCATTGTTTGGAGAGACACACAAGAAAACTTGGAGGGTTTCAAATCTTGGATCAACAATGCAGATCATAATTTGAAATTCACATTTCAACATAGTGATTCTAAAATTGTATTTTTGGACGTAGTGATTGAGATCAAGATGGAGCACATGGTCACTACTGTAAACAGAAAGCCTACAGATAAGAACAATTTGTTGCGATATCATAGTCACCATTCTACAGCTTTTAAAAAGGGTCTTCCAGTATCACAATTTTTCAGAATTAGAAGAATTTGTTCATCGGATATGGAGTTTGAGAAACAAGCTGCACTTCTCACTAAGAAATTTAAGGATCGAGGATATCCATCTAATGTTATCAGACGGGCGTACAAGAGATCAAAATACAGTGATCGGGCTCAGCTCCTCTCATACCGGCAAAGGGCACCGCAGGAACAATTGGTCTTTGTATTACAGCAGAGCACATCCACAATGTCATTGATCAATTCAGTTAAAAGACACTGGCATGTTTTGGGTCTTCACAAGATTTTTGCTGAGCTCCTGTTTGCAACTAGTCAGGGGTCTAATATAAGGGACAAAGTAGTCCGGGCCAGTTTCATAAAGGACGGCCATTTATTGAGCAAAAATGGTGAACACAAACGGTGTGGGACATGTTCATTGTGTTTTAACACGATTGAAGGTAACAGCTGGACTGATGTGAATACTGGTTACAAGGTTAAACATAGATCTATGGAGGGGGGCGGAGTCAAGATGGCCGCCGGACTGCTTAGCTCGGCATGAGACCTTTGGCTGAGAGTCTTGAAATATATTTTTTCCTGCGAACTTTTACCTGAAATGGGGAGGAAGCGAAAACCGAGGGGACAGTATCCTGCACTGACCCCCGGGACGCCCGTAACCGGTCCAATGGACTCTCACGTTCGTCGCAGCGAAATTGGAGCGGGGCAGCAGCCGTTGGAGAGTGGGGGAGGAGAAGTTGAGCTCCCTGCTCTCCCAGGCTCAACATCTTCGTTTAGCTCCGCAGAGAGAACCCCCCCCCCCCCCGGTAAATCCTGCGATTGCAAGGAGAGTCTCACCGGAGGTGTTTGCATCTCAAGACCGAAGTGTTTTGGGGGCAAGCCAGTCAGGACCGGGTGAGACCCTAGCTGCAACCCTGAGCCCGCTGGAATCAACAGGGCTGATCGGAGTGGAAAGGGGAGGAATACATGAACCCGTGGGAGCGAACGAAGTGAACGGAACTGTATCAACAGCAGAAATCCCTCCTCTGGTAAGACCTATGACTTTCTCACTAGAAACGCTTGGGAGGCTATAAACGATATGAGAAACTCCATTCTCCAGCAATTAATTCCGGTAACAGAGCAAGTCAAACAGCATGACCTTAAAATTGAAGTGGTTTTAAATGAATATGTACAAATGGGAAATCAGGTATCAGCGATTAGAACTGAGTTGAATAGAGTGCAACAAAATCAAGTGGTGATCCTTAAAGAAAAGCATAGTACAGCTTTAAAGATGGAAAGTCTGGAAAATTTGGTCAAAGGCAGAAATCTGCAATTTATTAACGTTCCTCAGTTACCTATGAGATCTCCTAGAGAGGTCTTTATGAGTTACCTTAAAGAATTTCTCAAAATCTCAGACTCTGCGCTTCCACCAATAACCAAGATATTCTATCTGCCTAAAGCAAGAACAACATTGGGAGAACAAGGAGGAGAAGTTGAAACTTCAAGACCTGCAATTAATCAACCTCTGGAAATGGATTTATCAGCAATCCTCGAAACATCGGATTCAGAGATGGCCGTCCCTGCAACTCTTATAGTGACTTTGGCACTAGAGACAGACAGGGAATGGCTTTTGAAATTAGTATCGAGAAATCGGAATGTAAACTATTTGGGTTGTAGAATACGCGCCTTCCCAGACGTATCTAGAGAAACTCAGAAGAAGAGAAAGGCTTTCCTGCTGTTAAGACCACAAGTATTATTAATAGGGGGGAATTTCCTTTTGAAATTCCCATGTAAATGTGTAGTCAAATATTCAGGGAATACGTATGTATTTTTTGATCCCCCGCAGCTAACCCAATTTTTAATTGGGAAAAATCCGCTAATTCCAGTAGCCCCCACGGAATCTTGCATGGATACCCCTAGTCTCTCATGAAAAAATAAATGTTTGCTGTAACAGTCTGGAATTTCTTTAATGATTATAGATATTTCTTTAGGTTGTGGATACTCATTCCCCCCACAATTAGGGGACTTATAAATGTTAGAGTGTGGGTGTTTAAAAATGTTTCTCTTTTATGCTGAAATAAGCATTGTGGAATTTTCTTTGTGTATACCCTCTCTACTTTTTCAAGTATGATCTTGATAAATATTTGTAAAATTGCATAAATAAAAAACATAGATCTATGACCAATTGTCTATCAAAAAATGTGGTATATGCCATTGTTTGCAAATGTTTTAAAGTGTATGTAGGACGGACGAGCAGACCCATAAAAGCCCGCCTTATGGAGCACAGATCCCAAATCAATAATAGGGTCATCACAGCACCCCTGGAGAACCATTGCACCGAACATGGATATATGTTCGAGGACCTCAAATGGACTGTAATTGAACAAATTATAACAAAATCTGAGTGGGAAGATGTAGGGTTTATACTGAACCGGAGGGAACAGAATTGGATTTTTACATTAAAGACAGAGATGCCTGCTGGGTTAAATGATCGGATCGATTGGCTGTCTCTCCTTTGAATTTTGTTTGAAGGGGAGGTACCTTCCTTTAGCCATGCCTACAGTCACGTGATGGAGTCCCTTTAAATTGGGATGCCGAACAGAGAAGTGCGGGTCCGCCATTTTTTGAAGAGGAGTGTGGAGGGAGCAGCGTAAAGACGAGCTCGCGAGAGGATTAAATTAATGGATAAAAGACACTGTGCTACAGGGTACAGCAAGAGAGTGGCTTCCCCTGATGAAGAGTAATCGAAACCAGGCCTCATTGGGGCAAGTGCCGCCAAAGGACTACTTTTACACGCTAAGATAAGTGTTTCAGCAGTTTGAGCTCCCGTCTGAAATTATTGGCGACCTGACGTTCTCTGTTTGAATTTTAGTGTTTTCACACTGATTAATGACTGACTTTCAGAAAATTTATTAATGACCTTTAGAAATTAATAAGAAGGAAGTTATATATAAAAATAAAAGTTCATTTTAAAGGAATTCAATAAACAATTAAAGGGTGGATGGTGGTGCTTATGATTAAACTAAAGAACTGAGCAAGGCACTAAGGGTTAGTGTTCCTTGAGTTTTATGAAGCGTCACCACACACCTACCAAATATTTTTAAAGACAACATTTAAAAATACAATAAATCAAATATACAATAAATTAAAAAATAGGGGATATAGAGTCAAGTGTGAAACACATAGGTATATTTTATGCTGATATTAAAAAAAAGGGTGATAAAAAATAGTAAAAATAGCTAAATTTGTTTTATTGTGCGGGTTCTATTGGTAGTGGGAGACAGAATACTGGCAGGCTGAGGTCAGCACAGGACCCTATACTGATAGTATCTAAACCAGAGTCATCTACAACCAGTCTTATGGATTTGATAAGAAACATTTTCCAAGATATCTTGATTAGCCACCGAGGGCAGCACGCTGCTTGCCCAGATATCCAACTAGGGCCATGCAACTCTTGCCACCAGAGGAGCCAGTGTGGTATTTCCATTCTCATAAGAACAGCAGCAGAAAATGTGGATGATCTAAAAACTATTTTCTCCTTTTGGAATCTTGTACTATCCTTTCCACCATACAGTCAACAAAACAGAAAGCAACTTTTGCAATAAAACCTCTTTATTCTGTACAATATATATACGTAGCAAGAACATATTTAGACATACAAATCAGACATATTTTTGCATTTTAAATGTAAAGGGCACAACACTCAAAGCTGCCCCTCCACAGGAGGCAAGAAACTGGATAGCAAAGGAAGGGTGGGAATGCACCACTCAACCTCCTTTGCAGACTAGAAAAAACGTACAGAAAGGTTACCGATGACTGGTTACTGGCCAGCCCCCCTGCTTGCACTGTGCAGTCAGAACTGGGCTGGGTGTTAGTGAAAGCAAGCAGGGGGCAGCCTGGGGAGGGGTAATAATGCTGTGCAGGGGTCAGTAGCAATAGAAACAGCTGGATCTAAAGACACAGGCACAGCTGGATACGTTTTTCAATAAATCACTCAAAGCTTGAACACATTTTTATCCCATACAAGTACTGCTCTTACTCTGATGGCTAAAACTACCACTAGGAGACCCTCTGGTAGCTGTGTCCAGTCATTGGAGGGTGCTGCGGTCCAGCAGCCAATGCAGGGACAATAATTTCCCACCAGTGAAGGTTACAGCCACGCCACATAATTCAGGGACTCTGGCTTTCTTTTCATGTTACTGCAAAAGTAAAAGATTTAGGTTTCTAAAGCTAAAAGATTCAGTGCAGTAAAACAATAAACTAGTTAAAATGAGTGATTCAAAAGATAAACCAAAGTGAAATTGTTTCCTTTTTTTTTTTTTTTACTACCATGTGATGTATAAAACCAGCCTTGCTAGAAGCCAGCACGGCATGTGATCAGACAAAACAGAGTTGCTGGTGCTTTATGTCTCTGGCCAGGAGCTCAGCCCTTGTCCTCACTGCACTGGGGAGAGCCTGGAGCCGTGTACGGGGAACAGCCCACGACTCCCTCTGCCACATGGAAGCAGCTGTGCAGCCCACTATGTCTGTCTAGAGAAGTTCATGGGGAAAGCAGCACTTTGCTCTGCAAGGGGAAGCTTTGAATGTTCCCTGTGTCAATGACCAAGAGCAGAACAGCAATGAGCTTTCAATGACAGGCAAGGACACTTGCAGGACAACATGCCTAGCAGCTGCTCAGCTTCAAATGTGGCCCATAAACTCTACACCTGCCAATGACAGAGTCCTCTTGCAGCCTCTCAGGGATTGTTGGCATCAGTGGCAATGGCCTGGAGACTAGTCACATGACCTATACCCTTGGTGACCCCTTCTCTGAAGAGTAGCTTGGCTCCCAGCTTCAGATATTCAGGATGCTTAATAAAACGGAAGCGGACAACTGCTTTTTCCCCTGTCCGAAGCTTATCCTGGTGGAGACAGAGAGAGAGAGGGCCATATTGTTAATCATGCACAGATATACCCTTCCAGCTGACAGCGACAAGGCAGGATGGAGCACAATACATCTCAAGGGACACTAACGTTGCCTCACGTTGATGAAATTACCTTACCTGCCAAAAAAAAGTTACCACCAGGCTGTTTTCCCAGTGAATGTTAAATAAGAGTTTTAAATAGTGGTTTTTAGTTTTGAGATCCCGTTTTGTTTTTTTTTATAATTAGTTTTATATACATCTATAAGGCCAGGTTGCTATGATAGTGTTTCTTTTAGTATTTTTCTTTTTTGTTGGTTTTATGATAGTTTTAAAATTATGCGTGCTTGACTGTACACTACTTCAGACAGTTTTAATGTAAAACTGGGGAAGTGGTCAATAAGAACTTGTTAAATAAACACGTGAAGAATGGACAGGATCAGCAGTTACAGCTCAGGCTTCTCACCCAAACAGCACAAGCTCAGCTCCACTGCGGTGAAATGCAGCAACCACAACAGCCGTCTGAGAAAGAGCTGCCAACACTCAGCGCATGGAAGACTGCTGTAACATTATGGCCAGAGCTATATGACAAGCCCCAGCTTCTGACTGGATAAAGGAAAATTGGTTTTTACCTGTTAATTTTCATTCCTGGAATCCCACAGATCAGTCCAGACAAGTGGTTTTGCATCCCCACCAGCAGATGGAGACAGAGAAAAAAACAAACTTTGGCACACTGCTACATAACAGAGTGTGCCACCTGCAATCCTCAGTACTGAACGTGTACTCAAGCCAAGATGAACCCTTGGCAACACTAAAGACTCCCCCCTTCCAAGGCATGCAGGAACCAGGTTGGACTCCCTGATCTGGAGCCGTTACATCCATAACAAGAAACTGAAAACCCTCAACCAAACAAGCTGAACCATATTTCTGCACTATTTACAATCAGATACCTCCTAGTCTTTCACAACTATGGGAATGGGTTTCTAGGCTGATATATGGTATGTGGTATTCCAGGAATGAAAATTAGCAGGTAAGAACCAATTTTCCTGATCATACCCCAGATCAGTCCAGACAAGTGGGATGTACCCAAGCTACTCTACACTGGGCGGGAATCCAAAAGACCAGCACGCAAATCACATTCCCCATAGGACGCCTCCTCCGGGGCTCACACATCCAATCTGTAATGCTTGGTAAAAGTAAGTGTGAAGCAAAGACCACATCACTGCCCGACAGATCTCCTGTGGAGAAACCAAATGACACTCCGCCCAGAAATCTGCCTGTGCCCTGGTAGAGTGGGCATACAACACTTCAGGAACAGTGCGCCCCTTAAAGATATATGCCAAATAGATTGTCTCTTTGAGCCATCGCAACACCAAAGCCTTAAAGGCCTTAAAGCCTTTCTTTGCCCTGCTAAACAAGATAGATGATCAGATCGCCAAAACCCATTAGTAACCTTAAGATAATGCAACAGAGTCCAATGTTCATCCAATAAATGAACCTACCTCTTAAACAGCACCTCTGTCACCAAATGACAAAACTTGGGAAGCTCCACCATCTGGTTAATATGAAAAGAGGAAACCAACTTCAGCAAAAAAAAGGGCACCGTACATAACGAGACCCCAGTGTCCAAAATACGCAGGAAAGGATCCCTGCACGGTAGCGCCTGCAGCTCCGAGATTCACCTGGCCAAACATATCGTCTCAAGACCACTGTCTTCAGAGTAAGATCCTTCACAAAGGCATGCTTCAAAGGGAGAACCACAAAGAAATTCCAAGATAGACACATCCGACAGACCAGAGGGCACAAATATTTTTCCCCTTTACAAAACAAATCATGTCTGAATGCAACACGAGCGGTCTCCCCTTCCTGAAGTTTCCCTCTAAGACACCCCAAATCTGTTACCTATACACGAAACAAATTGTAGGTCAGCCCTTTTGACAAATCTGCCTGCAAAAAAGGCTAATATAGGCAAGACCTCTGCGCACAAAGGATTGAGACCTTTCTCCATACACCACAACGCAAACACTTTCCAAACCCAGTCATAAGCCAGGAAGGTAGAAGGCCTCCTGGCCTGCAGTAACATAGCAATAACCGTTTCCAATTACTCGTTCAGGTGCAAACGTCGCCTCTCAAAAGCCAAGCTGCAAGACAGAAGCGATATGCCTGATCTGAGAAGATGGGTCCTTGATGCAACAACCCTTGCAGACGACAGTGGACTTCAATGGGACAAAAGTGAGATTTGCAGAGGCTGCAAATGCCTACAGCACCAACTCCAGCATAGAAGCCATAGACCTCAGGACCTGCAAATAATCCCAGACCCTGGGCACCGGAAGCCGTAATAGTCGCTGCACCTGCAAATGGGGCTTGGTCACCCCCTCTGATGTAAGACAGACCTTGTCCATTTGAGTTTCGAACAATGCCCCTAGGTATTCCAGTGATTGGAACAGGACCAGATTGTTCCTTCACCAAGTTCACTACCCAGCGCAGAGACTTCAACAGAGTCATGACCTGCTGTGCCGAGCGATGACACTCCAACTCTGACTTTGCCCGAATGAGCCAATCTTCCAAGTATGGAAGAAACAGAATCCCTTCCCTGCTGAGCGCTGCGGTCACTACTACGATCACCTTTGTGAAAGTCTGTGGTGCAGTTGCCAAGCCGAAGGGCAGAACTTGAAACTGATAGCTCCCCCAACACCATAAACCACAGAAACTTCTGATGACTTGGACGTATGGGGATGTACAGGTAGGCCTCCGTCAAGTCTAACGACATTACATACTACCCTTTGCGGACAGCCACTATAACTGCTTGCAATGTTTCCATGCGAAAATGTGGTACACGGAGCACTGCACTGATCTTCTTCAGATCCAGAATGGGCTGGAATATACCCTCCCCTCCTTCAAAATAGACAGAGTACCTTCCAAGGCCTTGCTCCTGCGGGGAAACTTGTACTATGGCATCGAGACTTGGCAATTGCTGCACCTTTCCTTGCACTGCCTCCCACAAGATGCAGGATGTGCAGTGCAATGGGACACTATATACGCCTCTGTAACCGGACGTGAAAATTCTAAGGCGTAGCCACCTCTTATCACCTGCGGCACCCAATGGTCTGTGGTGATCTTGGTCCACTCCTCATAAAACAGGGTTAATCTCCCTCTGACGGCCTCAGGTCCAGCCTGGTCTCATTGTGAGGCCTTAACTCCTCCAGCTCCTTGACCGGAACTATCTTGAGAAGGCTTATGTTCTCCTTAAAAGTATGGCTGCCCACTTGTCTTTGGAAGAAAGAAGAGGAGCAATGGTTGAAACAATCTCCTCGCATCCCGAATGTGAACACAAGGTGGAAAAGTCTTCTTGCCAGGCTTCTTATCCTCCAGCAACTCGTTCCCCTTCGACTCTCCCAAGTTCATCATCAGTTGCTCGAGATCGTCCTCAAATAGTGTTTTCCTTTAAAGGGAAGATTTCACAGCTGTAACTTGGACCACGCATCAGTCGACCAATTACCCAGCCACAAAAATCTCCGCACTGCAATGGCAGAGACTATATTCCTGGCGGAAATCCTGACCAAATCGTACAGTGCATCCACCACTCCCGCTTCCAAACAGGCTGCCTGCTTGGCTTTGGCCAAAGATCCCAACTCCTTCTGTGCTTTCTGCACCCATCGCAGAAAGCACATGAGGCTACTGCAGACTTCGCTTGCAAACTTAGAGCAGAGACCTCAAACATTCTCTTCAACTGAATCTAGTTTCCTACCTTGCACATCATTCAAAGCGGCTGAACCTGCTACTGGAATAGTCATGTTCTTGGTCACCACTGAAACCGAAGTTTCCACCTTCGGCATCCCCAAGAGTTCCAGCGTCTCCTCAGGCAAAAAGGGTACAATTTTGCCATTGCCCTACTGTCCTTCAGCCCTGCTTCTGGAAAGTCCCACTCCCGGGTCACCAGCTTCTTTACCTTCTTAGGAACAGAAAACATTTTGGAGAACCCCAAAGGACATCCATGACTGGGTCCACTCCCTCATTATTCGATTCCTCCTGTGCAACCTTAATTCCCATCTCATCCAGGACCTGAGGAATCAGCAGAACCAACTCTTCCTTTCAGAACAAGCGGTCCACCCTGGGGTCATCCCCCTCGGTTACTGGCAACTCCTCGGGCTCTGCCTGCCCCATGCCATGTGGACCAGATGCCCTCTGATCATCCAACAGATCAACTGTCAGGTTAACCGCCGGATCTACTCCAAAAACCCCTTGAGGATCTTCTTCCTCAGAATCTGCAGCTGACTCTACGTCCTTTCTTGCACCACTTCCTAGGCCCAGGAGACGGAGGACCCCCTCCCCCTTTGCACCTCTTACCCAGAAGCGGAGACTTCTGGGGCAACTGCCATTTACATCCTACCCCCTTCTTGGCTAAAAAAAGCCTTGTGAAGCAGGACAGAGTCTGCAGAAAAGGGGTCCAAATCACTAGCATTCCTACTAACCGCTTCTTCAGCTGGTTCTCCTATGCTGTCCTGGTCACCAGGAACTCCCTGCACCATTGGCAACAGTGGAGGATGAGAGTCCCTGGCCTCTACCATCTGCTGGAGACAAAGAAATACTGAGGACTACAGGTAGCACTCTCAGTTATGTAGCAGTGTCTCAAAGTGTTTTTTCTCTGCCTCCATCTGCTGGTGGGGATGCAAAACCCACTTGTCTGGAGCAATCTGGGGTATGATCAGGAAAAGGTCATTGCTTGCGCAGCAGGGCAGAGTTACATTTAGCTTTTTGAATGCCTTTTCTGCTGCACTTTCACTAAGATCTAGAAACTCTTTTCAAGTGCAGTAAATAAAATGCTTAGTACACTAGGTGGCACCTCAGGGGTATAGGACAGAGTCCGCAAAGTCTTCTTCTGTCTCCATCTGCTGGTGGGGAGGCAAAACCCAGCTGTCCTGGACTGATCTGGGTATGTACAGGGAATTGCACATTTTATGCATTCTCATATAGCAATTAAAGTACAAAGGGAACAGTCTGAGTCACTGAAACTATAATCTGTTAACGGTAACACAGAAGAGGTCAGCCGATAAGGCTTACCGATGACAGAGCCGTGATGCTGACACCAGTTTGCTCAGTTGCTCCTGCCTGCAGGAGATTGTGCCTTTGCTTTACCTTTAGCTGGGTTGAGTTGGTCCAGGAAACAGTTATCAGACAGCAGGGATGACACTGGTCTGTTTTAGGGATGGGATTTTGGATTTTTTATTATTTTTTTTATGTTAACTGCCTTGGATCCCTTTCTGGGATTAAGGGAGTATATAAGCCTTAATGTAATGTAAAAAACTATAAACACTGGGAAGTATAGTGAAGGAGTGGCCTAGTGATCAGAGCAGTGGGCTGCAAATCCCACTTACCCACTGCCACTCTGACTCTGAGAAAGTCATTTTATCTCCTGTTGCCTCAAGTACCCATTTAGATTGTAGGTTCTATGGGGCAGACACTTATCATACCTGAAAATTGTGGTAAACGGCCTTGAGTTAAAATGGGAAAGTTGGACTAGAAATACAAAATATTCTTAAGGCAGCCTGCTGCCTCTCCCTGCCCATGTTTAGGTGACTTGCATATTGCTGCTCTATCTGCCCCAGCATGCTTAAATTCTGTTATTACCTCCGCCACTGCTGGTTACTCCAGGCAATTCCCATCCTCTCAGTAAGATGCATTTCCTCCAAGACTTCCTAATAAATATAGTTCCTGAAACCTCTTATTTGTTTTGTTTGTGTCTTGATAGATTGCACACTCCAGGGAGCGGGGACTAACTTCTGCAAATCTGGACAGTAGTGCTGCACACATTTATTAGTAGTAGTGGTAACCCCTTGTCCTATGGAAAATGCCTCTTCTACTTGTTAAAAGATAATTAACAGACTAGCTGGGTCAAGATGAATTTTTTCTTCAGCAAGAGTGAGGACGACGACCAAGACATAACTCTCAATAGAATCTCCGAGGCCTGCCGATACTCGAGACGCATGTTGATACCCCTTCCCCCTCCCCGCTTCCCAACTAGAGCATCAAGTCTATTACCTTGCCATGGAGCTCTTCAACGATGGCCGTCTGCCGCACATTTCCCACATGAACCGTCACCTGGAAACCCTTCCTGAAGGTTGTAGCATGAAAGAGCAGCACAATTTCCGCTTCAAATACTGAACAGATGGTAGGATTCATCTCTGGGCTCACCATCACCATACCCTGCCCAGAAAACACACACAAGATTATCGTCCCCCAGTGTCATCAGCACACCCTGCCCAGGAAACACACGGCATTATCACCCCATGGTGGCAGCAGTACCAGACCCTTCTCCCACATTACCAAGCTGACCTGATCAAACTCTAGCTAAGGAATGAGGATTTGCTTAGCTCTGCAAATTGCAGTTCTATTACTTCTCCCCACCAAAGGCAATAAGCTCTCCTGGTAGAACTGGGACCAGCTCCAACTCTCATTTCACTTGAGATTAGCAGCTCCCCTCTCCTTCCAGGAGAGAACGTCCACAGCCTCTATCTGAAACATATTAATCATGAACTAACAACATAAACTCCACAAATAAACACCGCAAAGTCCCGAATGATCCCACAAGGATTGCTGAAGTCCACCTGTCAAAATCATCAGAGTAACACAATAAATAATGGCAGATAAAGACCAAATAGGTCTGCCCAGCCTTGATTTTATACACATCTACCCATATGGACTCAACTCTCTCCCACTCCCACTGTCTCTTTTAGGATTGCAACTGCTGCTCCATGCAGGTTACCCCATGCCTTCCCAAGAAGTACAATGCAGTCAAATCATAGCTGTCGCTCAGAAGATTGTGCAGCGCTTCATTATCCTGTGCCTTTAGCCTATGCTGTTTTCAAATCTGTTACTGTTTTACACGTCACTGCTCCAGATAGGAATTCCAGGCACCCACCATCCTCTTGGTGAAAAAATACTTCCCAACACTGTTCCTGATTCATCAATCACTGGATAAGACTGCTCTCTTATTTAGCATGGGAGTACAGAACATGTTTTATGTCAATTCCCGAAGCAGCTACAATGGGTCAGTCAAATTAAAGAAGAAAACCCCATCAGGCAGGTTCTACGCTCTTGCATCTTAGTAGATCACATTTGCAGATAAGTTCCTGGGACTTTATTAATTTATGAAATAAACAAATTTGAGACATTTGAATTTATTATATATGCAAACAAAAGACCAAAAAAGACTTTTAGGATGGAATTTGGTGGCCTGTGACTTGATAGCCATTTGAGAGACAAAAAGTGTTCAATGTCACATATCTATCTCCCCGCCCCAATCCCATAAATCCAATTTATTTCCATGAATATTTTGTATTGTCAGAGATCATGGCATAGTTGCTTACCTGTAACAGTATTCTCTGAGGATAGCAACACAAACACCCACACAAGATGGGTGATGTCATCCGATGACGCCAAGTTGGGTCATTTGTCTCTTAAAGCTCAGAAAGTTAAACTTTACCTTGCCATGGTAAAGTGTCCCTGTATGCAATTCTGCCTCACTCTATTTCCAAGTCAGGTAAACTTCCCAGGGAGGAAGGCACGGAGAAAGCCTGCTACAGGTAAGCAACTTGGCTTTCTCTGTGAACACACAAGATAGGCCTCCCCAGCTGAGGGTTGCTTTGAGCTGAGTTTTAGCTTCCATTGTTTTTCTGCAACCCGTATGGTACATTGCGAGAAATTTGGTTTGATTACTTAAAAATGTTCTTAAGCACTGCTCGTCTAAATGTACTGTCCTTGTATGAGTCTTTATCCAAACAGTAGTGTTTTGTAAAAGTGTTGACCATGTGGCTACCTTACAGATCTCCTGGATCACTGCAGAGTGGAGATTGGCCATTGCTC
Source organism: Rhinatrema bivittatum (assembly GCF_901001135.1). Taxonomy (NCBI): domain Eukaryota; kingdom Metazoa; phylum Chordata; class Amphibia; order Gymnophiona; family Rhinatrematidae; genus Rhinatrema; species Rhinatrema bivittatum. The sequence goes on along the minus strand of NC_042617.1, from coordinate 4,918,974 downwards.
AAACTTGATGTGCCTTTATGGCTTGTGGTATGCCCACATCAATGGTAACATTGTGAGTCAACCATCTAGATAACATTGTTTCTTCCCTGCCAAGTCTTTTTTAGCTGTATCGTAGGATATGAAAAGTTGAGTTGATTTTATTTATTTATTTGTATTCTTTTTTTATACCGAAGTATAGCTTAATGCCTTCACTCTGGTTTACAGAGACAAACAATAATATTTATTTATTTATTTTTTAATTTTTATATGCCGATGTTCCTGTATAGCATACATATCGCACCGGTTTACAAGGAACTGAACAGTCGCCTCAGAGGCGGAATACATTAAAACAAGATACGGTAAACGGGATACAGTAAACAGTCGCCTCAGGGGCGGAATACATTAAAACAGGAAAACTTTTAGGGAGACATTCGTAAACTCGATTAGATGTAACTGGGTTTCAAACTCGGACACATAATACAGAGGTAAGTATATTGTCTATCGCTTCCACCGGTTATTAGCTCTCAGAGAAAGCTTGGGTGAATAGCCAAGTCTTTAGCTTCTTTTTGAATGTCAGAAGGCACGGTTCTTGGCGGAGGTCCAGTGGGAGTAGGTTCCAAAGAGGGGGACCTGCAGTGGACAGGGCTCGTTTCCTCAGGGAGGTTCTCGCCGGTTGGGTGTGAAGCATGTTCTGGTATGCCCTTCTGATTGGTCTTTTGGAAATGTGTTGCTGTATTTGGAAGGATAGGTTGAGGGAGGAGATGTTGTGCAGAGCCTTGTGAATCATCATTCATGAGTGATTTAAATTGTATCCTAAATTTTATCGGTAGCCAGTGTAGATATTGGAGGATAGGGGTGATGTGGTCCCGTTTTTTGGTGTTAGTGAGTATTCTGGCTGTCGCATTCTGTACCATTTGAAGTGGTTTTATGGTGCTGGCGGGCAATATACAAGAAACGTGTTCATAACGCATATAAATGTGGATAACAATTAAACATTTTGGCATAAGCAGAAAAGAAATAGATTTAAAACAGATTTAAGAAGAACAACATATGAATCGGACTTGCTGAGATATATCAAACGATGTTATTTGATTATTGGAATAATTTAGAAGTAACATTGCAGGGTGTGATAGAGCAAATTATTCAAAGGAGCAGGAAAGGAATAAAAGGAAAAGGAAAGGTTCAAGGGAAAATAGGGGAATAAAAATAAATAAGACAGGGATGGATGAGAAAGAAATGGTAAAATAAGTAAGAAGGGGTGAGGAGGATTTAGAAGCATGGTTGTTTCAGGAAAGAGTCTTAAGATGATATATATGGTTATCCAACTTCGTTTGAGAAAGATTGTCTAAATAACCATGTTTTAAGCTCTTTTTTGAAAGATTTGGAGTCCCTGATTGAGCTTAGGTAGATTGGTAGAGAGTTCCATTCATTAGGTCCAGCAATAGAGAAGGCTCTATTCCTGGTGATGGATAGTTTAGCAGAGGTAAGGGGGGGTATGATTAGTTGCACTTTGCTCGTGATTCTTGTATTGCGTGGAGTTTTGTGCAGTTGAATCATGTGATCGAGGGAGGAGTTGTCAACTTTGTAGATTTCATTATGTAGAGTAGTTAATGTTTTGTATTTGATCCTTTGTATTATTGGTAGCCAATGGAGATTCATCAAAATTGGGGAGATGTGTTCATATTTCTTCTTGCCAGTAAGAACTCGTGCTGCGGTGTTTTGTAGTAATTGTAAAGGTTTTAGTGTAGATTTGGGGAGGCCAATGAAAATCGCATTGCAATAATCCAGACTTGAGAATATGAGTGATTGCAAAACTGTTCTGAAGTCATACGGGTGTAATAAAGGTTTAAGATGTTTGAGTACATGAAGTTTGTGAAAGCCTTCTCTTGTTTTTGTTGTGATGCATTTTTTGAGGTTTAGTTCATTGTCTAGCCAGATACAGAGGTCTTTTACTGGGTTCTTTAGTTGGATATTGATATTGTCGATTTGGATGGAGGGCATTTGGGATAATTGCTCTGGGTTGTTTCTTTTTATGAGGATGCATTCAGTTTTGTTCATATTGAGGCATAACTTTAGTTGGTTCAGGAATTTCTTGATTGAGTTGAGGTGGTTAACTGTGAGGTGTATAGCATCTTGGATGGTAGATGTAATTGGGATGAGTAATTGAATGTCATCGGCATACAGAAAGAAAGTGATGCCTAGATTGGAAATGAAATGACAGAGTGGGAGTAGGTAGATATTAAAGAGGGTGACCGAGAGGGCGGACCCTTGAGGTACCCCGGTTTCGAAGGGACAAGGATCAGATGATATGTTATTAAAGGTGACTTTGAAGAATCTGTCTTTTAGGAATGAAGTGAACCAGTCAAGTGTTTTTCCAGAAAGACCTATGTTGGCAAGACTTGAAATTAGTTTTTTGTGATCTAGTGTCGAATGCTGCAGATAGATCAAGTAGTATTAATAAGTGACTTAGTTTGTTGATGAGTTTGTGTTCCATCTAAATAGAGCAAGAGGACTCCCCTGCAGAGTGAAGTATGCAATGTTTGTTCAGCAGGTGTACATGGTTTTGGAAAGAAAGTTGGAAGTACTCTAACTTGATTTGGGTGGAATTCTGATACCACCTTTGGCAAGAATTCCGGGTGAGTTCTGAGGAGTACTTCGTTTTTGAATATTTGTGTGTAGGGTATATAGGCCACTAGTGCCTGTAGCTCACTCGCTCTCTTTTGGTTGATCGCTATTAAAAATGTTTTCCATGCAAGAAATTTCATTTCCATCATAGCCACTGGTTCTGTTCATATGGTGACTTCATTAGCTATACCAACACAACAGTTAGGTCCCATTATGGTGCTGGTTGTCTTAGTGGAGGTTTTAGGTTGTATGGACCTTTTATGAATCTAGCAACTACTGGCTGCTGAGAAACTGGTTTACCTTCAACCTGCTAGTGGTAAGCTATTGCACTTAAATGTACTCTGATAGAATTTGTTTTGAGAGAATCTGTCAGCTCTTATGTTATTTTTAGGTCAGGTAACTTGCTGAAATCTGCAGGTTTCTTTCAGATGCCCAGTTCCATATGCAGTAAGGGGATAGAGCAGAGCATGGATTCCTTGCAAAGCTGGTAAGACCAGACATTCACTTTTTCTTCCCCATCACTCCTTCCTGGTCATCAACCTCACAGTTCATTTTTCTGGGCCTCTCTTCCATCCATCAGAGAGCTTGGCTCACACATAAACTTGGTAAAACTGAAATCATGATCTTAGGCCGTACCACTCCTTACAATCGGATCCTCAGTCCATCCCATCACTAATACCACTCAGTACCTAGGTGTTCAGTTACTCTATTCTTTCCATATAAAAACAATCATTCATTCAGCATTCTATAAACTACGCTTCCTCCATCATTTAAAACCCCTGCTGGATCTTCAAAACTTCAGACCTGTTTTGCAGTCCTGAATACTCAAAGTTTTATATATCGGTCTCCCTTACATCACCATCAAATCTCTACAGCTAATTCAGAACTCTGCTGCTAGATTACTCACATCATATGGAAGAACGAAGACATTACTCCGGTACTGCAAGCCTTACACTGGCTCCCAATTCAGTATCTTATACAGTATAAACGTGATCTATTAATTCAGAATTTACTTCATCATATTACTTCCCCAAATTTCGGCTCAGCCTCTCAAGCTCTATTAGAAATCCCCTTCTTATGCAGAGCCAGACTGTCAACCATTCGCGAAAGAGCTCTTTCCCTTGCAGAACCAACATTTTGGAATTCCCTACCACAACACCTGCGCACACTGACAGATAAAAACCCCCAAATATCTATTCATAACTGCCTTCCCTCCAGCATCCGCAAACTAACTCGTTACCTCGGCCCTCTTTTCGCCAGAACTCCAGATTACACCACTCTCTTCCCTGGGTGTTCAAGTTCCAATCTAACACTCGAATGCAGCCACGAGAAATGTAAACTGTGAAGAGTCTGGTATAATGCCATTGCTTTTATGTATGTGATACCGTTACCCGCCCCAAACCTTGGAGAGTGCAGGATACAAATAGTTCTAAATAAATCAAATAGGATCCTGTTCCTCAGAACATGGCTACTCGACTGTCTGTTTGTACTTGTAGTGCTTTCTTTTTTAACCATGGTTACATATTGCTCTGCTCGGAGGTCCAGCAGACTGATTTGAAGCAGGGCTTCCCTCTTGTGACCCATTATGCACTCCTCCTCCTCCCTCTGTGATGGGATGCATCTTGTATACTGGGAGAGTAGAAGCTCTGACCATGGAGGATGGTTTTCTTCTTTCTCCATGACGACAAATAGAGCGCCAACCTTAACCCCAAGTAGATAATATAAATGAAAAAAAGGGGAATCCAAAAGAGAACATTTCTCTACAGCCAGCAGAAAATGAATTTTAAAATTAAAGGTGTCAGCAAGCCTGAGGTGTCCCGCCAGCTCAGGCAAGGATCATCCAGACAATTCGATCATCCACCTTGGTCTAATGTCTAATTTAAAAAATATATTTTTATAGCAAATAAAAATCCCAATGCTAATCATGAGCCGACACGGCCAGTATTTCACTGTAACCAGCTTCTTCAGGGGAGCAGTTTGTAAATTTTAAAACTATTATCCACAAGTTCCTTCATGAATTTCTCTAGGTTTGGATGAAACAAGGAGACCCCCTCAAAGAGAAACATAGCAGCTGTATCTATGATGGCAAACCCACTGTCAGATGGCAATAGCATGAGGGAGCTTGCCTGACGGTTACAATAATGGACTAGAAAGCAGGTGGTCTGGATTTAAACCCTGTTTCTTCCACGGATACTAGTTGTGACCTCGAGCAAGCCACTTTCTCCCATTGCCTTAGGAACCCATTCAGACTGTAAACTCTTATTGTATTCTGTATGAAACTGATCTTGAAATAATACATAGAATCTGCTAGCATCTCCGATGATGTGATCAGAAGTGTTGTCACTTTCCTCTTCACCAGTTACTTCACTATCATTTTGGGTAAACAGACTGAGAAAACCATCACCCGTATCAATACTTCCAGCATCTCATTGTCTCTTGAAGGTGGTGTCCTGCCACCAAATCCTTCAAACCAACCTGATCCAAAGGAATGGCTGCCTGCCTGCACAGTGTCCTGCAGATTGGGGATATTCCTCTTCCTGTCTGGGCAATTTTTCTTCTCTGTTGATGCGAGGCATCATGAACATGCACCCGTCTCTATACAGAAGTCTAATCTCACTGCAGTATGTTATCAGAGTGGATTGGCCACTGTTGGAAACAGGATGCTGGGCTTGAGGACCTTTGGTCTGACCCAGTATGGCATTTTCTTATGTTCTAAAGCTTTCTGCGGGCAATTTTCAAAAGGATTTTCACAGGTAAACCAGGATTTATCCAGGAACAGCTCCCCCCCGCCCATCCTGCAGAGCACTAAACATTCAGCACGTCCTCTACCCCACCTACTTTGCATCTGGGAAGTATGCTGGAAAAGCCCAATGAGAATTACCCTGTGAAAATTGGCTTGCAGTCCCATGGGTACTGGGCCTGCAAGTACCAAGAGCCATTCCCTAAGTTATTTACTCCTCTTCTGATGAAGTCGGAGCCTATTCTATGAACCAAATGCCAACGTTTCCAGTTTAGGCTGTGGTATGTGTCTTTTTCTTGCCAAATGGTGTCCTCAAAAGACCTGACCCCTGGTCTGGTAATGTGTCTAGTGCCACACCCACCTTTCTCTCTGGAGCAGTAACTGATTTAACCAGTTTATCGTCAAATATTTAGAGCAAATACCACAGCCTCCAGCAGAGAAGACTAACCAACAGTTTTCCATGCTGGTCAGATCTGTATCTTTATCTTGGGAAACATTCTCACAATGCAACCAGAAGGGATACATACTGAACAATGACTACTCTTGGATGCACACTTGCCCCCTTCTGCCATCTTATAACAAAACAGATGTAACTACTAAAGTTTGTATAACTAAGAACATAAGAAAATGCCATGCTGGGTCAGACCAAGGGTCCATCAAGCCCAGCATCCTGTTTCCAACAGAGGCCAATCCAGGCCACAAGAACCTGGCAATTACCCAAATACCAAGAAGATCCCATGCTACTGATGTCAGTAATAGCAATGCTACATCTTAAGTCAGCTTGATTAATAGCAGACTATGGACTTCTCCAAGAACTTATCCAAACCTTTTTTAAACACAGCTACACTAACAGCACTAACCACATCCTCTGGCAACAATTTCAGGAGTTTAATTGTGCGTTGAGTGAAAAAGAACTTTCTCCGATTAGTTTTAAATGTGCCCCATGCTAACTTCATGGAGTGCCCCCTAGTCCTTCTGTTATCTGAAAAAGTAAATAACCGATTCACATTTACCCTCTCATGATCTTAAAGACCTCTACCATATTCCCCCCTTCAGCTGTCTCTTCTCCAAGCTGAAAAGTCCTAACCTCCTTAGTCTTTCCTCATAGGGGAGCTGTTCCATCCCCTTTACCATTTTGGTTGCCCTTCTCTGTACCTTCTCCATCGCAGTTATATCTTTTTTGAGATGCGGCAACCAGAACTGCACACAGTATTCAAGGTGCGGTCTCACCTTGGAGCGATAGAGGCATTATGACATTTTCCGTTTTATTCACCATTCCCTTCCTAATAATTCCTAACAATCTGTTTGCTTTTTTGACTGCCGCAGCACACTGAGCCAACTATTTCAATTTATTATCCACTTTGACGCCTTGACCTTTTTCCTGGGTGGTAGCTCCTAATATGGAACCTAACATCGTGTAACTACAGCAACGGTTATTTTTCCCTATATGCATCATCTTGCACTTGTCCACATAAAATTTCATCTGCCATTTGGATGCCCAATTCAGCTTTGTAAGGAACTGGGGAAACTTTTGGGGAAAGGATGGGCTCCACCTTAACCAGAGTGGAACCAAGCTGCTGGCACTAACTTTCAAAAAGGAGATAGAGCAGCTTTTAAACTAGAACAAGGGGGAAAGCCGACAGTCACTCAGCAGTGCATGGTTCGGAGAAATGTATCCTTGTAGGATACTAATGAAACTGGAGAGTTAGGGCATCCCAACAGAGAGGTTCCAATAAAAGTAAACATAGTCCATATGCCTATATGTAAAAAATCACCAATGGGGGTAATGATTTCCGAATTATCCCTAACAACTGAAAAGCAGGTTGTTAAAACAAACAAAAAACACACTTTGAAATGTCTGTATGCCAATGCCAGAAGTCTTAAGAAGTAAGATGGGAGAGTTAGAGTGTATAGCAGCAAATGATGAGATTGACATAATTGGCATCACAGAGACTTGGAGGAAGGAGGATAATCAATGGGGCAGTGCTACATCAGGGTACAAATTATATCGCAATGATAGGGAGGATCAACTTGGCGGGGGTGTGGCACTTTATGTCCGGGAGGGTATAGAGTCCAACAGGATAAAGATCATACAAGAGACTTAAATGCTCAGTAGAATCTATATGGGTAGAAATCCCATGTGTGTTGGGTAAGAGTATAGTGATAGGAGTATACTACCATCCACCTGGACAAAATGGTCAGACAGATGATGAAATGCTAAGAGAAATCAGGGAAGCAAACCAATTTGGCAGTGCAATAATAATGGGAGATTTCAATTACCCCAATATCGACTGAGTAAATGTAACATCAGGACTTGCTAGAGACAAAGTTCCTGGATGTAATAAATGATTGCTTCATGGAGCAATTGATTCAGGAACCAACAAGAGAGGGAGCTATTTTAGATTGAATTCTTAGTGGAACGCAGGATTTGGTGAAAGAAGTAACGGTGGTGGGGCCACTTGGCAATAGTGATCATAACATGATCAAATTTAAACTAATAACTGGAAGGGGGACAATAAGTAAATCTGCAGCTCTAACACTAAACTTTCAAAAGGGAAACTTTGATAAAACTTTGAAATAATGATGAAAATAGTTAGAAAAAAACTGAAAGGTGCAGCTGCAAAGGTTAAAAGTGTTCAACAGGCTTGGACATTGTTTAAAAATACAATCCTAGAGGCGCAGTCCATATGTATTCCACGCATTAAGAAAGGTGGAAGGAAGGCAAAACGATTACCGTCATGGTTAAAAGGTAATTGCGATGGAGAAGGTACAGAGAAGGGGTACCAAAATGATCAAGGGAATGGAACAGCTCCCTTATGAGGAAAGACTAAGGAGGTTAGGACTTTTCAGCTTGGAGAAGAGATGGCTGAGGGGGGATATGATAGAGGTGTTTAAAATCATGAGAGGTCTAGAACGGGTAGATGTGAATCGGTTATTTACTCTTTCGGATAATAGAAAGACTAGGGGGCATTCCATGAAGTTAGCAAGTAGCACATTTAAGACTAATCGGAGAAAGTTCTTTTTCACTCAACGCACAATTAAACTCTGGAATTTGTTGCCAGAGAATGTGGTTAGTGCAGTTAGTATAGCTGTGTTTAAAAAAGGATTGGATAAGTTCTTGGAGGAGAAGTCCATTACCTGCTATTAATTAAGTTGACTTAGAAAATAGCCACTGCTATTACTAGCAACAGTAACATGGAATAGACAGTTTTTGGGTACTTGCCAGGTTCTTATGGCCTGGATTGGCCACTGTTGGAAACAAGATGCTGGGCTTGATGGACCCTTGGTCTGACCCAGTATGGCATATTCTTATGTTCTTATGTGAGGTGTAAGAGGCTATTTTAGCCAAAAAAAAGCATCTTTCAAAAATTGGAAGAAGGATCCATCTGAAGAAAATAGGATAAAACATAAGCATTGTCAAGTTAAGTGTAAAACATTGGTAAGACAGGCGAAGAGAGAATTTGAAATGAAGTTGGGAATAGAGGCAAAAATGTAGCCCATCGGGGGTGGGGGGGCCCACTCAACCCGCTCAGAAACCTATTTCCCTTGCCCTAACGGAATCAGGAACGTTGTTGGTTCGGTGCACCGATCAAGGAGACCGCAGGAAAGAGTTATCAAAGCCCTTCCACATCTCTGAAACATATATAGAAACCTAGAAGTGACGGCAGAAGAAGACCAAACGGCCCATCCAGCCTGCCCAGCAAGCTTTCACACCTAATTGTTTTCATACTTATCTGTTACTCTGACCGCTGAAGTCAGGGCCCTTATTGGTAACTTTTTGGTTCTAATTCCCTTCCACCCCTGCCATTGATGTAGAGAGCAGTGCTGGAGCTGCATCTAAGTGAAGTATCCAGCTAATTGGTTTGGGTTAGTAACCACCGTAACAAGCAAGCTACTCCCCTGCTTTTTTGTGAATGCAAATCCTTTGACCCACATTTCCTCTTGCTGTTGAAGCATAGAGCAATGTTGGAGTCGCATTAACCGTGTGTATGTTTATTGAATAAGGATATTCATCTCCAGGTAGTAGCCGTCTTTCCCACAAGCCACCCCTGTGCCTCTTCTCTTCATTCACATCCTCTAGACTTTATGGATCCACAGAGTTTATCCCACGCCCCTTTGAGGTCCTTCACAGTTCTGGTCTTCACCACTTCCTCCGGAAGGGCGTTCCAGGCATCCACCACCCTCTCCGTGAAGAAATACTTCCTGACATTGGTTCTGAGTCTTCCTCCCTGGAGCTTCAAATCGTGACCCCTGGTTCTGCTGATTTTTTTCCAACGGAAAAGGTTTGTCGTTGTCTTTGGATCATTAAAACCTTTCAAGTACCTGAAAGTTTGAATCATATCACCTCTGCTCCTCTAAGGTGTACATATTTAGATTCTTCAATCTCTCCTCATAAGTCATTCGATGAAGACCCTCCACCTTTTGGTGGCCCTTCTCTGGACCACCTCCATCCTGTCTCTGTCCCTTTGAAGATACGGTCTCCAGAACTGAGCACAGTACTCCAGGTGAGGCCTCACCAAGGACCTGTATAAGGGGATTATCACTTCCCTTTTCTTACTCGATATTCCTCTCTCTATGCAGCCCAGCATTCTTCTCGCTTTAGTTATCGCCTTGTCACATTGTTTCGCCAACTTCAGATCATTAGAGACTATCACCCCAAGGTCTCTCTCCTGCTCCATACATATCAGCTCTTCTCCCCCCATCGAATACAGTTCTTTTGGATTTCCATACCCCATATGCATGACTGCACTTCTTGGCATTGAATCTCAGCTGCCATATCTTCGACCACTCTTCCAGCTTCCTTAAATCCCATCTCATTCTCTCCACTCCTTCCGGCGTGTCCACTCTGTTGCATATCTTAGTGTCATCTGCAAAAAGACAAACCTTACCTTCTATCCTGTCTGCAATGTCGCTCACAAAGATATTGAACAGGACCGGTCCCAACACCGATCCCTGCAGCACTCCGCTTAACACCGCTCTCTCTTCAGAGTAAGTTCCATTTACCATCATACATTGTCTTCTGTCTGTCAACCAGTTTGCAATCCAGGCCACCACCTTGGCACTCATTCCTAAGCTTCTCATTTTATTCACCTGAATCGGAGTTCTTACCTAGACTCAGCGCTTACCCGTTGAGTACAGAGACAGTCTCCGGCTACAGGGGGAGAGGGCTTAGGCTGTCACTGCAGCACTCTGCTTCCTGCACCCGCTACCTTTCAGCTGCTTCAGCAGCAAAGTCCACGCCGGGAACTGGCTACCAGACCAAGGCACCCCTCTGAGGGATCTCAGAAATCACCTCAGGAATTCTCAACGGGGAAGGAGGGATCTTTAGGTATCACCGCAGGAGAGCAGGGCTCAATCTTTCTCCCAATTTAGAGGTAAAATTTCCTCTTCTAAAAGAGTACTGTGTTCCCGACAGGGAAGGCACAATCCACATCTGCTAGGGAGATGGAGAGATACTGAATGACTGAGTTCACTGCAGGGGTGTATCTAGGGTGACTTCAGCCTTGAAACCTGACTCCGTTTCCATCACTCATTAATCTCCGCCACCTTCTTAATGACAGAAACCCACAAACCTCAATCCCCTCAATCTCCATTCCCTTACAGAAGATCTTGCTCTTCCGATGACCTTAACTTCCACCTGGCTAAAGAACTTCCAAACTTAAACCTTGCAGACCCCAACGCAGCCATATCATCCTGGAGCAATATCACAGAGGAAATAGCAAATAAATTATGTCCTCTTTCAACAAAAACACTCAACCTGAATTCACATAAGAGACAACCATGGTTCACCAAGGACCTACGGAAACTCAAACAAACCCTCAGAAAAAAGGAAAGCCTATGGCGCAAAACCCCTTGTGCCAGTACCCTGTCTACTTACAAATCTGCCCTCAACCATTACAGGAACAACACTCTAAAGGCAAAAAGAGATTTCCACGCTCTCAAGATCCACGACATTATCTTTGACGCAAGAGCCCTCTTCTCCTACGTATCCGAACTAACTCAACCTAACTCTCATTCCTTCCCTAGTGAACAAGCACAAGCTAAAGCAAATGAACTAGCCCTATTTTTCCAAAATAAAATCTCCAATCTCTTAACCCTCCTCCCACCTAACCCCACCCCTCTGACTAACCCCCTACACATCCCCAACAAGACAATCTCACTGGACACGTTTGAACCTACCACCGCCTTAGAGATCCAATCCCTGCTAAAGAAAATGAAACCTTCATCGCATCCCTTCGATCTAATACCGTCAAAACTTCTTCTGTTAATACCCGAAACCATCTCTAAACCACTTGCGGACATTATAAACTGCTCCTTAACACAGGGAATCTTCCCAGAGGCACTAAAAACAGCTTCTCTTAAACCTCTACTAAAGAAACCAGATCTGGACCCCATGAACCCAAACAACTTCCGCCCAATCTCAAATCTACCCTTTGTAGCAAAGATCCTGGAAAAACTGGTCAATTCGCAACTCTCTACCTACCTCGAAGATCATGAAATACTTCACCCCACACAATACGGGTTCCGCAAGACCTTAAGCACTGAAACTCTTCTCTTATCACTAACTGACCATCTCACCATGGGCTTGGACAAAGGACAATCGTTCCTACTAATTCTACTGGACTTGTCGGCAGCCTTCGATACGGTCAATCATGCCACCCTCCTCAACCGCCTTTCAGACATTGGAATTACAGGCTCTGCTTACACTTGGTTCAAGTCTTTCCTCTGTAACAGAGGCTACAAAGTTAAAATCAATAATAAAGAATCTCCCCGCTACAATTCCTCACAAGGAGTTCCTCAAGGCTCCTCACTATCCCCAACCCTTTTCAACATATACCTTCTTCCTCTATGCCAACTGTTAACCAACCTACAACTAAAACATTTCTTATACGCCGACGACGTACAAATCTTGATACCCATCAAAGAAACCATCTCTAAAACCCTCAAATACTGGGAAAACTGCCTACAAGAGATCAACCAACTCCTCGCTAACCTAAACCTGATTCTAAACTCGGCCAAAACAGAACTCCTCCTCATCTCCCCTGAAAATAGCAACTCCCCACACTCTGCAACAGTTAACACCATTGCTACACATGCAAGAGACCTAGGGGTAGTAATAGACAAACACCTGAACCTAAAAGCATTTATAAACAATACAACCAGGAACTGCTTCTACAAGCTGCAGGTAATCAAGAGAATGAAACCACTACTACACTTTCATGACTTCAGAACAGTCTTGCAATCAGTAATTTTCTCCAAGATGGACTACTGCAATTCAATATTGCTAGGTCTCCCAGCCTCATACATAAAACCACTTCAGATGCTACAGAACGCGGCAGCCAGAATTCTGACAAATTCCAGAAGAAGAAACCACATCTCGCCAATTCTATCTAATCTTCACTGGCTGCCAATACACTACAGAATCCTACACAAGTCCATCACCATCATCCACAAATCCATCCACTCACAGGCCCCTCTCAACCTCCAAATCCCCCTCAGAATGCACTCATCATCCAGACCTATCAGAGACGCCTACAAAGGCTCCCTGACCATTCCTCCAACTAAATCTACACTCCATAAGGCACTCAGAGACCGGGCCTTTTCTACAGCGGGCCCCTCTCTTTGGAATACCTTACCACCGGACCTTAGACTTGAACCCTGCTTACCAACATTCAAAAAAAAACTTAAGACTTGGCTATTCAGGCAAGCCTTTCCGGAGTCAAATATCCATTGAGAGACCTCACTGCACAATGTTAATATCCATAAAGAGACATCACTGCACAATGTAAATAAATTACCTATGTAAATTTTTACGCTACTATCCTTATTTCCTTCCTCTCCCAGTTCTACAACCTTGTTTTATTGTAACTTTTGCTTCCGTTGCACTTGTTAAAAGAACAGTTTTTGCACCCCCTGTTATATGTAAACCGGCATGATATGATCTTATCATGAATGCCGGTATAGAAAAACCTTAAATAAATAAATAAATAAATAAATAAATAAATCTGCTAGCTGGGGAGCACATAACCCATTGGTCCTGAGTCCATCTGCCTACACGCTAGGAAATTTCAGGTGGGTTTTTTTGTTTAGTGTTAGTTTCAACTGGGATAGTTTTTGATGTATTGCTTCCATAACTCTCAATAAGGGTTGGTACAGTAATATGATTTAGATGAGCGTCTGATTTTTAATGAGAACGTGTCTTGCTTATAAATGCTTATTATTTCTGTAGTGCTACTAGATGTATCCAGCACTATACTATACAGATACAAAAAAGAGAAAGTCTGAGCTCTGTGGAGCTTACAACTTAGTCAAGACATAGGAAAATTGAGGAAATGTATTACAGCAAACATGGTTAAAATCAACAAAGATGTGATCATAGTTTAAGATGTAAAAGCAGACTCAGATACATCTCTGACAATCTCTCCTGAAACTATCTTTATTCCCTCTGATAACAGTTTCATGTCTTACTTTATGATAGTTTCTCTTTTTTTTTTTTTTTTTAAGGTGGCTCTTTTAAGAACTTTTCTAACATGTATTTAATTTGTGCATTTGTCTCCGAGCACAAACCCCAGCAGCTCACATGCTGCCAGATAGAATACAAGCCCCTTCTGCTACACAAGGTGGGTGGCCCCTAGGGAGTGCTACTAAGAATCCTTCTCTCAACTTTTCAACACAATATGGTGTTTCCCTGCTCCAGTCCTTCTGCACCTCTCATGGAAGACAAGATAGTGATTTTTTTAAATTATGGACCCCCATGAATGTCTGCTAGTGTTTCTCCTGCTTCCTGACTGCATCAACCCAATCCTGCAGTGGCCAAGAGTCGATGAATGCTAAGCACAGGCTCTGAGTTCTAGGAACTGGCACGGCTAATTAGTAGTAGCAATCAAAGGGTCTAGTTGCTGTCCAACAACCAAACAAGCCCAGTGCAGGAGAGCAAGTCTGGGGTCTGATCGTAGATGCCACAAAATGTGCCAAGCAGGGATGATAAAATCCCTGGTTCCAAGTCATCCAGACCCCTAAAATTCAGTGTCTGATACATCATGGCAGACCCTGGCCAGGCAGAGAGAGCTGCCGCAGCTTCCTCCAACAGGGCCCTATTCTTGGACCCCAGAGGAAGGATATTGGAGGGAGAGAGGAAGCTGCAAAGGAGGTGGGTTTGTGGGAGGAGGGTGGAGACTGCCTAGAAGCAGAAGAAGGGCTCGAGGAGATGGGAGAGCCTGAAAGAGGAAAAGCAGCAAAAAACTAAAGACAAAAATAGACAAAAAGTAAAATGTCAAACACCCCCCCCCCCCCCCAAAAAAAAAATTGCCTGGCTCTTAAAAAAATGTTGTCTGACAGTTAAGTTTTCTAAATATTTTTTCACCCCTGGTGCTGAGAATCACTGAGCCATGTCACTGCACCTCAAAGAATTGGGACATTTCAAACGAACCTTTCAAAACTTGGGATCACTCAATGTGCTGCTCCTGGAAGAGCAATGGAGAGTGTAGGCAAAGAAGACTGGGAGCTGGAACTGCTCAGAAAGCATCTCTAAAGGGTTCACAGAAATCTGCTTCATCCCCTCTGGAAAGGGATCGGCTAACTTTCAGAATCGAGGCTGGAGTTCAGGTCAGTTGTGATGCATTAACCTACCATACAAACCGGCGGGGTGAACACACTAATCCTCAACGTCATTATCACCAAACCATACTCGAACTACACAGCAGAACCATCCCACAACCCTACCCTGGAAACAGAGAGAGAAGCCATCACCAGGCCCTACCATGGGAACACAGAAAGATGCCACCACCTGAACCCTACCCTGGAAACACAGAAAGAAGCCATCACCAGGCCCTACCCTGGGAACACAGAAAGATGCCACCACCTGAACCCTACCCTGGAAACAGAGAGAGAAGCCATCACCAGGCTCTACCCTGGAAACAGAGAGAGAAGCCATCACCAGGCTCTATCCTGGAAACACAGAAAGAAGCCATCACCAGGCCCTACCATGGGAACACAGAAAGATGCCACCACCTGAACTCTACCCTGGAAACACAGAGAGAAGCCATCACCAGGCCCTACACTCTGGAAACAGAGAGAGAAGCCATCACCAGGCTCTACCCTGGAAACAGAGAGAGAAGCCATCACCAGGCCCTACCATGGGAACACAGAAAGATGCCACCACCTGAACCCTACCCTGGAAACAGAGAGAGAAGCCATCACCAGGCTCTACCCTGGAAACAGAGAGAGAAGCCATCACCAGGCTCTACCCTGGAAACAGAGAGAGAAGCCATCACCAGGCCCTACCATGGGAACACAGAAAGATGCCACCACCTGAACCCTACCCTGGAAACAGAGAGAGAAGCCATCACCAGGCTCTACCCTGGAAACAGAGAGAGAAGCCATCACCAGGCTCTACCCTGGAAACACAGAAAGAAGCCATCACCAGGCCCTACCATGGGAACACAGAAAGATGCCACCACCTGAACTCTACCCTGGAAACACAGAGAGAAGCCATCACCAGGCCCTACACTCTGGAAACAGAGAGAGAAGCCATCACCAGGCCCTACACTCTGGAAACAGAGAGAGAAGCCATCACCAGGCTCTACCCTGGAAACAGAGAGAGAAGCCATCACCAGGCCCTACCATGGGAACACAGAAAGATGCCACCACCTGAACTCTACCCTGGAAACACAGAGAGAAGCCATCACCAGGCCCTACACCCTGGAAACAGAGAGAGAAGCCATCACCAGGCTCTACCCTGGAAACAGAGAGAGAAGCCATCACCAGGCCCTACCATGGGAACACAGAAAGATGCCACCACCTGAACTCTACCCTGGAAACACAGAGAGAAGCCATCACTAGGCCCTACCATGGGAACAGAGAGAGAAGCCATCACCAGGCCCTACCATGGGAACACAGAAAGATGCCACCACCTGAACTCTACCCTGGAAACACAGAGAGAAGCCGTCACCAGGCTCTACCCTGGAAACACAGAAAGAAGCCATCACCAGGCCCTACCATGGGAACCCAGAAAGATGCCACCACCTGAACTCTACCCTGGAAACACAGAGAGAAGCCATCACCAGGCCCTACACCCTGGAAACAGAGAGAGAAGCCATCACCAGGCCCTACCATGGGAACACAGAAAGATGCCACCACCTGAACTCTACCCTGGAAACACAGAGAGAAGCCATCACCAGGCCCTACACCCTGGAAACAGAGAGAGAAGCCATCACCAGGCTCTACCCTGGAAACAGAGAGAGAAGCCATCACCAGGCCCTACCATGGGAACACAGAAAGATGCCACCACCTGAACTCTACCCTGGAAACACAGAGAGAAGCCATCACCAGGCCCTACCATGGGAACAGAGAGAGAAGCCACCACCTGAACTCTACCCTGGAAACACAGAGAGAAGCCATCACCAGGCCCTACCCTGGAAACAGAGAGAGAAGCCATCACCAGGCCCTACCATGGGAACACAGAAAGATGCCACCACCTGAACTCTACCCTGGAAACACAGAGAGAAGCCATCACCAGGCCCTACACCCTGGAAACAGAGAGAGAAGCCATCACCAGGCTCTACCCTGGAAACAGAGAGAGAAGCCATCACCAGGCTCTACCCTGGAAACAGAGAGAGAAGCCATCACCAGGCCCTACCATGGGAACACAGAAAGATGCCACCACCTGAACTCTACCCTGGAAACACAGAGAGGTGCCATCATCCGACTCTACTCCAAAACACAGCTTTACCATCCTCCTTTGACCCAAATATCCAAGGCAAGTCACTAGGTCCCACCAATAACAGTAATAAGCCCTGCTTTGGCACAAATTTCCAAGGAAAGCCACCTACTCTCAAGGCAGCCGTAGCCATGAATCGCTCCTGAAGGAAAATTCATGGAAATCATGCTAGGTTTACCACGGTATGAAGAGATTAATTACCTTGCGTAGCAGGGAGCGGTCGAAAGGGCCGAGAGCCAGTGTAGCAGCCTGTCCTGCCCGCAGAACCCGACATGCAGAGCGGTTCCTTTGTATACTGCACACCTTCAGTTCCAAGAAGTCCCCGTCATCTGTGGGACCCACCACAAGTCTCTCCCCTTCCTTGCAAATCCCACTAGGTGGAGAATAACGAGAGAAACACAACAAAGCAATAAGACAACACATGCAACACAGCCAACAGCAAAACCATCCATGGCAAGATATTCACCTGTACAAAGTGCCCCCAACAACAGTTCCCACTTCTGGTACTGTGTAAATTTCATCTACCTGCAGGGTAAAAGCAAAAGCAAAAAAAAAAAAATCGATGAAACTCAGTCATCAGGAACCCATTCCCCATACTCCTATAAGCTACAGGAACTCACAGGGATCCAGGCCCCAGGAATCTCCTCAGTCAGGAATACATGCACACACAAAACCCAAGACCTCCCTCCCCCCTAATACACATATACCTATGGCCCCCAGAACCCCCCTCCCCCAAATACATACAGATCTGTCCACCCCAGGAATCCCCTCCTACTCAGTTGTCTGTGTTTCTGACTTCCTGAGATGCCACATTACCTGGAACTCTGTCAGCTGCTGCATCAGCTCCTCCTGCTCCTCACTGTTCGTTAGCGGTGGGAGGATATTGAGGAAAACCTTTAAGAGTTCGAGGTTATCCCCTGACACACTAGACAGAGCGAAGATTGGAGTGATACTGCCCAACAAAGGAGAGAAATTAGTAATTTTAGCCTTTCACATAAACATACACACAGTTAATGCAACTAGAACATTGCTCTAAGCTTCAACGGCAAGAGGAAATGTGGAAAAAAGGATTTGCATTCACAAAAAAGCAGGGAGTAGCTGGCTTGTTACGGCGGTTACTACCCCAAATCAAATAAGCCTGATACTTCACTTTCAATGCACATCCAGCATAGCTCTCTGCTTCAACGGCAGGGGAGAAAGTCTGATACTCGTGCATATCCAGCATAGCTCTCTGCTTCAACGGCAGGGGAGAAGAAAAACTGATACTTCACGCATATCCAGCACAGCTCTCTGCTTCAACAGCAGGGGAGAAAATCTGATACTTCACGCATATCCAGCATAGCACTCTGCTTCAACGGCAGGGGAGAAAGTCTGATACTTCACTTTCAATGCATATCCAGCATAGCTCTCTGCTTCAACGGCAGGAGAGAATGAAGAAAAGTGGATCTATATACAGACAAGGACTGAATTATATAATCTAGGTAAACAAATAAGCATGGCTGTAGCTTGCTTATTGTGGCGGTTACTACCCCTAACTAATTAAGCTAGATATTTCACTTAGAGGCAGTTCCAACACTGCTCTCTACATTAATGGTGGGGGTGGAAGAGAAATAGAACCAAAAGGTTACTAAGAGCCAAGAGTAACATAAGTATGAGAAAAAAAAAAAGTGCGACGCTTGCTGGGCAGACTGGATGGGCCGTTTGGTCTTCTTCTGCCGTCATTTCTATGTTTCTATGTTAAGCTTGGGGCCATACCCAGGTCACTCGATGGTATCCAAGACTCCAGATGGTGTCAAATTATCAGGCACAGGAAAGCAGAGTTGCTTACCTGTAACAGATGTTCTCCCAGGATAGCAGGATGTTAGTCCTCACATATGGGTGACATCATCAGATAGAGCCCTGTCACGGAACACTTCTATCAAAGTTTCTAGAACTTTGACTGGCACACTGAGCATGCCCAGCATGGCACTAACCCTGCAGCCACCAGGAGTCCCCCCTTCAGTTTCGTTTGTAGCAAAAGTAAGAGTGAAAAATAAAATAAGAAAACATAAGCGAGCCCAACTCCGCAGGGTGGCGGGCGGGTTTCGTGAGGACTAACATCCTGCTGTCCTGGGAGAACACCTGTTACAGGTAAGCAACTCTGCTTTCTCCCAGGACAAGCAGGATGGTAGTCCTCACATATGGGTGAATAGCAAGCTACAGGCTGAGTCATAGGTATGAGGCCAAGCATCACCAAACATGTGCAACAGGCACAACAAATGGGGTGCTGCTGGTAAAGATGAGGCAGCCTGAAATTCACAGCGGTCAAGGTAGGATGAGTTGGGTTTCTACACTGGAAACAAATTTCTTAGGACAGACTGGCCAAAGACGGAATCCTGTCGCCCAGCCTTGTCCAGGCAGTAGTGAGTTGTGACGTTTTGGAGAGCGCTCCATGTCGCAGCCCTGCAGATGTCAGCAATCGGTACTGAACGGTAATGTGCTACTGACGTTGCCATTGCTCTGACTGAGTGTGCCTTCACTCGTCCCTGCAGTGCAAGGCCTGCTTGCTGGTAACAGAATGCGATGCAGTCTGCTAACCAGTTTGACAGTGTTTGCTTGCCCACCGCATTCCCAAGTTTGTTCTTATCAAAAGAGACAATGAGTTGGGTGGACTTCCTGTGGGCTGTAGTGCAGTCTAAGTAAAATGCAAGAGCACGCTTACAGTCCAAGGTGTGGAGAGCTCGCTCACCTGGGTGAGCGTGAGGTCTTGGAAAGAAAGTGGGCAAGACTATGGACTGATTTAAATGGAAATCAGTTACCACCTTAGGAAGGAATTTAGGGTGAGTGCGGAGAACCACCCGGTCATGGAGGAACCTTGTGTAGGGTGAAGAGGTCACAAGGGCCTGTAACTCACTTACCCTGCGAGCAGACGTGATGGCTACTAGGAAAAGAACTTTCCATGTAAGGTATCTAAGTTCGCAGGAGTGCATGAGCCGTGCAAGTACGACATTGAGGTCCCATGCCACAACCGGTGGCCGTAGAGGAAGTTTAAGCTGTACTAAGCCTCTCATGAAGAGATGCACCAGGGGTTGAGCCGTTATCGGGGCATCCCCTATTCCTTAATGGTAAGCAGAGATGGCACTAAGGTGCACTCGGATAGATGATGTCTGGAGACCAGATTCCAAGAGGTGCCAGAGATAATTTAACAGACTCGATGTGGGGCAAGAAAAGGGATCCAAGCCCTTTTGTGTGCACCACAAGGTAAATCTCTTCCATTTAGAGCGGTAGGATTTCCACATGGACGGCTTCCGTGAAGCTACAAGGACTTGAGATACAACACTTGAAAGGTTGAGTGGTTGTGGTATCAGCCTTTCAACATCCAGGTCGTCAGAGAGAGGGCCTGGAGGTTCGGGTGGCATAACTTGCTGTGATTCTGTGTTATCAGGTTGGGCGGCGTGCCCAGGCGAATGGGGTCCTGGTCAGAAAGATCGTGAAGTATAGGAAACTAAATATGGTGTGGCCAATATGGGACTATGAGAATCATTAAGTCCCGGTCCTGTTGTTGCTTCACGAGAGTCTTGCTATTAGCAGAAACGGAGGATACGCATAAAACAGGCCCTTGTTCCAGGGACGGGCGAATGCATCTCTGGCTGGTGCATGCCGGTCCCTGTGCAGGGAGCAGAAGTGTTCCACTTTGTGGTTCTGACTGGATGCAAAGAGGTCGATGGTCAGATAATCCCACTGGTGGAAGATTCTGCTTGCAACAGAGGGATCCAGAGACCATTCGTGGGGCTGGAAACGTCGGCTGAGGCGGTCCGCCAGTGCATTCTGTGTGCCCGCAAGATAAGTGGCTCGCAGAAGAATGGAATGTGACAGGGCCCAGGCCCAAATGTACGCCGCCTCCTGGCAAAGCAGATAAGAGCCCATGCCTCCCTATTTGTTCAGGTACCACATTGCAACTTGGTTGTCTGTTTGAATTAGGACAACTTTGTTGGAGAGGCAATCCTGAAATGCATAAAGGGTGTAGCGCATCGCAAGAAGCTCCAGAAAGTTGATTTGATGGGTCGCTTCAGCTGTTGTCCAAGTCCTTTGAGTTTGAAGGCCTTGGACATGGACTCCTCAACCTAAGTTGGAGGTGTCCATAGTTAAGGTCACCTGAGGAGCCGGTTGCTGGAAAAAAAACAAAACATTTGTAAGTTGGCTTTTTGTGTGTCCACCAGGCAAGGGACAGATGAAGCTGGCTGGTTATGTATACCAGGGACGACAGCAGCTGAGTAGCTTGTCGCCACTGGAATTTCAGAGACCATTGGGTTACTCTCATGGCAAGACATGGACTGTTGATGCCATGTGGCCGAGCAACCTGAGTAGCTGGCCAGCTGAGGCTCTTTTTCGATGGCGGGTAAAGCTGGCAAGGTTGGACAGCGTAATCGCACAGTCGTTGGGTAAGAATACTCTGGACAGTGTTGTGTCTAGGTCTGCTCCTATAAAGGAGAGAAGATGAGACGTGTTAATTAGGATTTGGGGTAATTTATTAGAAATCCCAATGGGTTTAGAAGCCTTATGGTGAGGCCGAGAGAGTCGAGGACTCCGTGTTTTGACTGGCTTTTTATGAGCCAGTCGTCCAGGTATGGAAAAACGTATACGCCTCTGCTGTGTAACTGCAGCCACGACTGCCAAGCACTTCGTAAAGACTCGAGGCGCCGAGGCTAGGCCAAAAGGTAGTACTTTGTATTGATAGTGACTGTGGCCCAACACAATTTGCAGATATTTGCGATGAGGTGGGGATATTGCAATGTGGGCATATGCATCTTGCAGGTCCAGAGAGCAGAGCCAATCCCCTTGTTGAAGTAGAGGAAGCATGCTGTCCAGGGATACCATCCTGAACTGTTCTTTGCGAAGAAATGTATTCAAGGCACGGAGGTCCAGAATAGGCCGGAGGCCACCGGTCTTTTTTGGAATTAGGAAATATCTGGAGTAGAACCCTTTTACCTGCTGATTCGGTGGAACTGTTTCCACGGCTCTGACCGACACAAGGGTTGAGAGCTCTGACTTGAGTTTCCCTGTGTGATCGTCCCAGCTCCAGGATGGAATAGGTGGGAAGGCCGGGGGTATTTTTGAAAAATTTAGACTGTAACCATGGGTTACAATGGACAGTACCCACTGGTCCGTAGTGATTGTATGCCAATTTGTTGCAAAGTGGCACAGGCGGCCCCCCACTGGAATATGGCTGCTGCTCTCTGGAAGAGAGTCAAAATCCAGATGCAGGGCCAGCTTGTGGAGCTGGCTGTGGTCTAGGTGTTCTAGTTTGGCGTGCATGTCCCCTCTTGAGGTGCCCAAGCCAGTTGTGCACGGAGGAGGGTAATATCTGCGTGGCCTGTAGAATTGTTTCTTGGGTTCTTTATGCGTGGCCCTGCGGGCTACGGAGGGAACATCTGAGGAGACAGTTGACAACTGGCGCAGGGTATCATGATGGTCCTTTAACTGGGCAACTGTGTCCTGGATCTTATCCATGAACAGGTCGTCTCCGGTACAGGGTAGATCTGCCAGTTTGTCCTGCACTTCCAGGCATAGGTCTGAGGCCTTAAGCCAGGCCTTAAGCCAGGCTCTGTTTCAAAAGAATCGTAGGCAGTTCTGACTTCATGTTTACTTGCTTCCATTCCTTTTTGTAGGATGAAGGACAAGGCTTCTTGTTGCTGTGGTAATGTCTCTGCAATCTCCTGGACTTGTTTCCAGAGATTTCTATTATATTGGGTTATGTATAGCTGATATGCTTCAATTCACGATATCAACATGGATCCTTGGAAAATTCTTCATCCCAAGGCATCCAATGCTTTCTGTTCCTTACTGGGAGGAGCCGAGGAATGTGGACGCGTTTATTTAGCCTTTTTCTGAACTGATTCCACAACTACAGAATGGTGGGGCAGCTGACTCTTGAAAACCTGGGGCTTGTTGAACCAGGTAGGTAGCATCTGTCTTTTTATTGACTGGGGGTACCGTACCTGGATGTTCCCACAGGAGGGGCATGAGGTCCAAAAGAACTTCATGTACTGGTATTGCCATTATTTCTTTTGGATCATCTACAAATTGTAAGACCTCCAACATTTTATGGCGAGCATCTTCCTCCATGACCAGTGTAAAAGGTATAGTCTCAGACATCTCTGACAAAACTGGCAAAGGAGAGGTGAAGGCTCTGAGAGCAAGTCCTCGGATGTCCATGATGAATCATTTGAGGATTCATCGTCCCATGGATTATAGGGACTTTCTCCTTCTCCCAGTGGAGCTCCCGATGGAGGAAGCATGCCAAAGCCGAGAAAGCGGAAAGCCATTGATGGATGCAGCCCGGGCATCAGGGCAGATGAGGTGCGCTTGGGTACCAGTAGCCCGATGGCCTTGGTATGGGTTCCAGCATTGACGGTTCCCGTGGAGGGACGTGGCCAGGAATCGATCCTTCCTCCTCCGAGGAACCCGGTACTGGAATCAGGACCTGCGGAGGCCTCAATGGATGACTCGATGCCAGCGTGTCCGGTGCCAGAGGAGTCGATAAGGCACCGATGAGCATATCGCGGCACTCAAGGAGTGGTGCCATCATGGAGGAAGCCGGTTCCGGGGCCGGCGCCAGCGGCGACTGGAAGCCTCATAAGGCTTTCAGCACTGCCTCTTGGACCATGGGGTCCAATTCCTCCTGGGAAGGAGGCAGGCTAGTTGTCACCAGAGGCTCGGTGCCCGGCACCGGTGGGGAACGCCTAGGGGTCCTGGGTCCAGAGGAGTATGGGGGCTCCTCTCCCTGGGTCCTCTTCACAGGTGGCTCGATGGAAGACTATGCCACTGCGGTATCTGTGCCGGCACCAGTCGGGGCCGCCCGTCGGTGCCAGTGTTTCCCTCGGTGCTCGGTCTGGTCTTTCCCCAACACCGAGGCCGCCATCACCAATGTCTTTGATGGAGTCTGTGACAGACGGTCACCCTGTCCACGGTGCTCCTGGCGAATCGTCTCAGAGGTCGACGGACCCTCCACGGTTGGTGGCGCTTGAACTGGTGTCGATGGAGCAGTATGTTTTGAAACAAACAACTGCTCCATTTTGTCCAGGCGAGTGCGATGGCCTTTTTGGGGTCATTTATGCACAACTAGGGCATCGACAAATGTCGTGCAAGGGTCCTAAGCACAAGACACAGACTTCATGCGGGTCCATTATGGATATGGTCCTCGGACACTCGGGGAATTTCCTAAACCCATGTTAAAATTTGATGGACATGCGGTCAGTGACCATCGGGCACTGAAGAGGTAAGCCACTGAGAACCGACTGCAAGTACCAGAAAAAACAATTACCAAGCGTTGGAGGGAACTGAGCACGATGGGGGACCCCGATGAGGGATTTTTTAAGAAGATAAACTTCAAATAATTCCGTGAGGAAAGTTGTGAGAAATTTCTCACAGAACTCCTAAACCATGAGGCAACTGCTGCGTGGAAAAAAAAGAGACTGAAGGGGGACCCCGGTGGCTGCAGGGTATGCTCAGTGAGCCAGTCAGTTCTAGAAACTTTGACAAAAGTGTTCCGTGACAGGGCTCCATCTGATGATGTCACCCATATGTGAGGACTACCATCCTGCTTGTCCTGGGAGAAAGCATGAATGTACTGAGAGTGAAGGGGGTGAGAGAGGAGACACTGCTGGCTAGATGGAAGCATGCATGTATGAAGGAGCAGCACAGGTTTGGTGTGACAGAAGCTATGCAAGGAGCAAAAGTAAGGTACGGAGTTGACAGGAGACAGGATATCAAAATGAAGCACAGGTACAGTAAGGAGGGAAGGCACATACAGGTTACCCCCAAGCCTAGACTTTGCTAAAGCTTTTGATAAGGGAATGCATGAGAGAGTGATTTTCAGATGAAGAAAGACGGTATTTCAGGTTTGGAAATAGCTGAACTCACTGAAAGGAGGTTCCAGTTTATCAATTAATATCCCTAGGGCTTATTTCTGGTTAGTGTTAGCAAATATTTCCCCATTTTCAGAGGATACTGCACCTGCCTATTCTTGTTCCCCACATGCATCACACCCTAAGGTTCCTTTATACTAAGTAGTTTTTCTAACGACAAAATATGGGACAGAACCATTAGTACATAGGCATAAAAATGTCATCTGCCAGGACTCTGTCTATTTGCCAACATCATCCTAACTCTCTCTGTGAATCCTGCCATGGATTTACAATATGACAGAGTTTGGTGTCATCTGCAAACAGGGCAAGATTACTGTTTCTCACTGGACAAGCAGGATAGTAGTCCTCACATATGGGTGACATCAAAGGATGGAGCCCAATCACGGAACACTTTTGTCAAAGTTTCTAGAATTTTGACTGGCACCTACTGGGCATGCCCAGCATTGCACTAAACCTGCAGCGAGCAGGGGTCCCTCTTCAGTCTTCTTTTTTCTGCGCAGTAGTAGCCACGCGGGTTAAGGAGCTCCACAGAGATTCCTGACAGGAATTTTCCTCACGGAATTACTAAAAACTTTCATACCCCACAGGGGTCCCTCCTTCGAATTTTTGACCCCGCGGTACTCTGGTAAGTTTTTTTACCCGGTTTTGATCAATTCCCGTCGGGTTTGGCCTTTGCGGCCTATTGGCCGTCGACCGTACCGCGGCTACATTTTTCAAAGGCCATGGCGTCGGGGTTCAGTCGGTGCCCGGACTGTACTTGCACCATGTCCATTACAGACCCGCATAAAGTCTGTGTAATATGTCTCGGGTGCGAGCATGTTGTCCTGACTTGCACCAAATGTGCCTTAATGACACCAAAAGGTCGCAAGGCCAGAATGGAGAAAATGGAACTTCTCTTCTGTTCTCAAACTCCGACACCGTCTATTGCATCGACGTAGTCTGAACCAGCACCGTCCACTTCGCGCCAGTTTTGGCCACCGGCCAGTGACCGTCCGGCGTCGACGGCTTCTCGGCCTTCGACTACCTCTACTCCCCCTCAGGACCAAGAGGATCGTAGAGAGAAACATCGCCATCGCAAGTCTCAGACCATTGAGGAAGGAAAATCTTCGACCTCGCCATCGTCCAAGCCGCCATCAAAAATGCCCCGACAATAAAAGGCACCGACCCTTTCTGCGACCGGGTCACCGAGGCAATCCTCTCCCGGACGGGTATTGGGAGACACAACTCCGCCTTTAACGGTGGTCCCTCCGGCTATGCCTCTGCCTCTTTCTTCCCTTCCGGAGACGGGGCTGCTTGCTCCAGGTCTTCGTGAAGAACTGGACCGGATGATTCAGGAGGCCATCGATAAGGCGATGCACAGACTCCAAGTTCCTCCGACACCGAAACCGGTGCCGATTGTGGAACCAACCACCGATCCGATTTCGGCAGCACTGGCACCGCTGCTCTCGAAGATGGAAGCGCTCATAGCCGCTTTTCCACCGATGGATCCTAGGTCACCGATGCTCCGGTGCCCTCCCCGCTTACTCTGTCATTGGGAGGGGAAACACCGTTCCGCATTCCTCCATCGATGCCGATGCGCCCATCAGCGCCACCGATCCATCCATCGATGCCCTCGATGCCTTTTTCGGTGCCTCCAGCACTTCCCTCGATGCCTTTGGAACCTAGACCGGGACCTTCAGGAATACCATTGTCCCGTCCTTCTCAGGCTCCTAGAGGGGCAGGGTCCTGATCCCTATGACATCTGGACCAATGATTCTTCTCAAACACAGATGACTTGCCATCGCCATCTTCTCCTACTGAAAGCAGGAAACGTTCTCCTCCAGAGGACCTATCCTTCATAAATTTTGTGAAGGAAATGTCTGCATTGGTTCCCTTCCAATTGCAGACTGAACAAGATGACATACATCAAATGATGGAGTTGTTGCAATTCCTGGATGCTCCTAAGGAAATAACCTCCATCCCTATTCACCAGGTTCTTTTGGATCTACTCAAAAAGAACTGGGAACACCCTGGTTCTGTTGCTCCAGTCAACAGAAAAGCTGATATCACTTATTTGGTCCAGTCAGCCCCAGGTTTCCAGAAACCTCAGCTGGATCACCAATCTGTGGTTGCAGAATCTGCCCAAAAAAGGGCAAAAAGATCAAAACCCCACTCTTCCTTTCCTCCAGGTAAGGAACAGAAATTCCTAGATGCCATTGGCCGGCGTGTCTTCCAGGGATCAATGCTTATCTCTCGGATTGCCTCCTACCAGCTGTATATGACCCAGTACAACAGGGTCTTATTCAAGCAGATACAGGACTTTGCAGAGTCCCTGCCTCAGCAATTCCAGGAACAACTTCTAACCCTAGTACACAAGGGTTTTGAGGCAGGGAAGAATGAAATAAGATCTTCTTATGATATCTTTTGACACCGCTTCCAGGGTATCTGCAACTGCTATTTCAGCAAGACGATGGGCCTGGCTTAAGTCTTCGGACTTGCGCCCTGAAGAACAGGACAGATTATCCGATCTGCCCTGTATAGGAGACAATCTGTTTGGGGAACAGATTCTGCGGACGGTGGCGGAACTCAAGGACCATCATGAGACTCTTCGCCAGCTCTCTCTGATGCCCTCTGAGTATTCCTCCAAACAGCCTTTTAGGAAGGATACTAAAAAGTCATTCTTCTGTCCAAAGAAGTCCTATCCACCACAGTCTAGGACTCGTTCCACGAGACCTTTCCAAAAAGCCCAGTCTCGTCAACCTCGTAAACAAAAGCCGCAAGCAGCTCCTCAGCCGGGCCCTGCTTCTGGTTTTTGACTCCTGCATAGAGAGCAGCAGCCAGTTTCCACTGCCTCAGATACCAATGGGAGGTCGATTATGCCATTTCAACAACAGGTGGCACACAATAACCTCGGACCAGTGGGTCCTCACCATAATCTCTCAAGGTTATCGCCTGAACTTTCTCTCCATTCCACCAGACTCCCCACCTCTACAGGCATGGACAACATCCGACCACTCACTACTCCTGGAGCAGGAGGTTTCCCTCCTCCTCCAGTCCAGAGTAATAGAACCAGTACCTTACTCTCAACAAGGCCTAGGATTTTATTCCCGGTACTTTTTAATCCCCAAAAAATCGGGAGGCGTTCGTCCAAGTCTGGACCTACGTGCCCTCAACAAGTACCTCCAATGAGAAAAGTTCAAGATGGTAACCTTGGGTTCCCTCTTTCCTCTTCTGCAAAGAGGAGACTGGCTCTGCTCTCTCGATCTCCAAGATGCGTACACACACATTGCGATAAATCCATCTCGTCACAGGTTCTTGAGATTTCTAGTAAGCCCAGAGCACTATCAATACCGAGTGCTCCCATTCGGCCTGGCATCTGTACCATGAGTCTTCACCAAGTGCCTCGTAGTAGTAGCAGCATTCCTCAGGACTCAAGGTGTTCACATCTACCCCTATCTAGATGATTGGTTGACCAGGGCTCCCACTCAGCAAGCTGCTCTGTCGTCCCGACGTCTTACTTTACACACTCTGATTTCACTAAGATTTCTAGTCAACTACACGAAATCCTGCTTAGACCCATCTCAAACTTTGACATTCATAGGGGCAGGCTTGGACACCTTGCAGGCAAAGGCATCTCCCTCGCACACCACCTACAGTCTCAGCGCTGTACGACTGCACGTCACTTCCTCATCCTACTGGGACACATGGCGTCCTCAGTACAGGTTACCCCAATGGCCCACTTGGCCATGAGAATCATGCAGTGGACTCTAAGGTCACAATGGACTCAGTCCGTCCAACCTCTATCAACCACTGTCCACATCACCTACTCACTCGGTCAGTCTCTAGCCTGGTGGAAAAATCAGATCAATCTCCTCCAAGGCCTGCCCTTCCAGGCTCCAGACCCTCAAATAATTCTCACCACCGATGCTTCCAACCTCGGCTGGGGGGCCCATGTGGCCAATTTGCAAACACAGGGAACTTGGTCTCCAGAGGAAGCCAAACACCAAATCAATTTCCTGGAGCTTCGAGCGATCAGACATGCTCTCACGGTATTTCAGGATTGCCTTTCCAATCAGGTCATCATGATTCAGATGGACAACCAGGTGGCCATGTGTTACATCAACAAACAGGGGGGGACGGGCTCCTACCTACTGTGTCAGGAAGCTGCGCAGATATGGGCGGAGGCCCTCTCCCACTCGATGTACCACAGGGCCACCTACTTGCCGGAAGCGGACAATGTGTTGGCGGACAACCTAAGTCGCGCTTTCCATCCGCACGAGTGGTCTCTCAACCCCACAGTAGCGGACGCAATATTCCAACGTTGGGGTCATCCTCGCATAGACCTCTGTGTCACCTCAAAACCGCAAGGTAGGGAACTTTTGCTCTCTCACTTGCAGCCAACACTCTCAGCCAAGAGATGCATTCTCCCTCTCATGGGCAACCGATCTCCTATATGCATTCCCTCCACTTCCATTTCTCTCGAAGACTCTCGTGAAGTTACGTCAGGACAAAGGATGCATGATCCTGATAGTACCTCACTGGCCTCGCCAAGTGTGGTAGCCAATACTTCAGGATCTCTCCATTCGTAGGCACATTCCCTTAGGAAAGGATCCGCTTCTGATCACTCAGAACGTCGGGTGCCTACGCCACCCCAATCTTCAAGCTTTGTCCCTGATGGCCTGGATGTTGAAAAGTTGATTCTGCAGCCACTTAACCTTTCAGTGCCAGTTTCCCATGTCCTGATTGCTTCATGGAAGCCTTCCACGAGAAAATCTTACCTGTACAAATGGAACAGGTTTAAATCATGTCTTCTTCTCAATCCCTTGATCCCTTTACCTGTTCCACCATGAAGTTTCTAGACTATCTCTGGCACTTGTCAGAATCAGGTCTAAAAACTTCCTCCATCAGAATGCATGTCAGTGCGGTGGCCACCTTCCATAAAGGTGTCAGGGATGTTCCTATTTCAGTACAACCCCTCGTAAGACGTTTTCTGAAAGGCTTGCTTCACCTCAAGCCTCCACTACACCCTCCGGCCCCTTCTTGGGACCTCAATCTGGTTTTAGGAAGGCTCATGAAACCACCATTCAAGTCTCTCCAATCCTGTGATCTTCGCTATCTCACATGGAAAGTGATTTTTCTTCTGGCAATCACATCTGCTTGCAGAGTTAGTGAGTTACAGGTCCTAGTTACCTATCTGCCTTACACTAAACTTCTGCAGGACCGGGCAGTACTCCGCACTCACCCTAAGTTCTTACCTAAGGTAGTATCGGAGTTTCACATTAATCAATTCATTATACTACCTACCTTTTTTCCCAGGCCCCACTCCAATCCAGGAGAACAGGCTCTGCACACCCTTGACTGCAAACAGGCTCTAGCCTTCTATCTAGACTGTACAGCTGCCCACAGGAAAAGCACTCAATTGTTTGTCTCTTTCCATTCCATCAAACTGGGGCAGCCTGTGGGTAAGCAGACTCTCTCCTCCTGGTTAGCGGACTGCATATCCTTTTGCTATCAGCAAGCAGACATTCCACTTCAAGACCGTGTTAAAGCACACTCTGTGAGGGCCATGGAGACTTTAGTAGCTCACCTACGATCAGTGCCGCTTCCTGACATTTGCAGGGCTGCTACCTGGAGTTCTCTCCATACCTTCACAGTCCATTATTACTTAGACAAGGCCGGAAGACAAGATTCCATCTTCGGCCAGTCTGTCTTGCGCAACCTTTTTACAACTTGAAGTACCAACACCCTTCCGTCTGCCCATTAGGGTTCAGGATGTCCTCTACCAAATTCCACCCCATTCCTTGTGCCTATTGCACATCTTGGGTACATTTGGTGTGTGTTGGGACATCCTCAGCTCGGAACTCACCCATATGTGAGGACTACCATCCTGTTTGTCCTGTGAGAAAGCATAAGTTGCTTACCTGTAACAGGTGTTCTCACAGGACAGCAGGATGTTAGTCCACCCGCCGCCCCGTGGTTTTGGGTTCGTTACGTTTTCTTATTTTATTTTTCGGCACTTCCTGTAGCTTTAAACAAGACTAAAGAGGGACCCCTGCTGGCTGCAGGGTTAGTGCAATGCTGGGCATGCCCAGTGGGGGCCAGTCAAAGTTCTAGAAACTTTGACAAAAGTGTTCCGTGATTGGGCTCCATCCTGATGATGTCACCCATGTGAGGACTAACATCCTGCTGTCCTGTGAGAACACCTGTTACAGGTAAGCAACATTTGCTTTATTCTTTCTTCATAGATTATTGAAACAATTTAATTACACTAAACTAATATATCTAAGGACCCTAAGAAGAGCAGAGGTACAGGGAGTGGGGTGTAGATACAATGAGGAAGCACAGAGGAGAGCAGAGGTACAGGGAATGAGTACAGAGGAGTGGAGTGGTAAAGTCAGAGATAAGCATGCACTGGGAAGGTGGTGGACATTTGGAACAGACTTCTAGCAGATTTACTAAGAGTTGAAATAATATCATGCGTGAGACAGACCCAAAGGGACTTTTAGTGGTGGAGGCAGAAGATAACAAAATCGGTTAAGACCTAGGATAACACGGTAGACATGGCAATGTGTGGGGACCAAGGACCCATATCTTCTATATAGGGGGGGGGGGGGGGG